>NC_080075.1:12600838-12924984 GCF_949987535.1 Balaenoptera acutorostrata | reverse complement strand
CCTCATCTACCCATGAGTTATGCCCAGTATGAGATCCACCAAGGTAAGAACTATGGGGCGGGGGAGACTTTTCCAAAATGTCAGGAAAAATTGCACATTTAACCATGTTAAGTCCTTCTCAGTTAACCTAGGGGTTGGGTCTCTCTGCTTTTAGGTGGAATTGCCTCAACTCTGTGCTGTAATATGATGATTTTGGATGGAGGAGATGTCCAGATTGTCCACTGCATGGTTTTAACATATGGTTTAAAACATAAACCAATTCTTGCTTAGTAGATCTAGTTTGTTTATAAAAGGTATCAAAATCCACTGTGAGGTTGGAGGGGTGAGAGCATAATGAAAGAGGTTTTTAGATAGTGCAAAGATGGGGAACACTGATACAGCAGAGAAAACTTGCTTGGAATCCCGGCTCCATCTCTTCCAGCTTTGTGAACTTGTTCACCTTAGCCTTTCTGATCCAGATTCTCCTGTGGTAAAGTAAGATCAAACTGGCCTCTCTGGGCAGCTGTAAGAATCAGAGGTACAGCACACAGCACAGGGCCTGAGCCGTGGTGGACCATCCACAGGTGGAGTTCTGATGAGGATGATGGTGATGATTATGATGACAATGATTGTAATGACAATAGTGGTGATGGTGACAATGACCTCTCATCCACAGAGATTCTGGGACAATTGGTTTGGGGTGGGGTTCAGGCATCAGTACTAATTTAAAACTCCCCAGATGACCTTAATGTACAGCCCAGGTTGACAACCATCACACTAACCAGCAATTCTCAAACTCTTCAATCTCAGGATCCCTTTTTACTTTTACAAATTAGTGAGGAACCCAAAGAAGTTTTTCTGTTTTTTTTTTTGGTTTTTTTGAATTTTATTTTATTTATTTTTTTATATAGCAGGTTCTTATTAGTCATCAATTTTATACACATCAGTGTATACATGTCAATCCCAATCGCCCAATTCATCACACCACCACCACCACCCCCCCATGGCTTTCCCCCCTTGGTGTCCATACGTTTGTTCTCTACATCTGTGTCTCTATTTCTGCCCTGCAAACCGGTTCATCTGTACCATTTTTCTAGGTTCCACATATATGCATTAATATACGATATTTGTTTTTCTCTTTCTGACTTACTTCACTCTGTATGACAGTCTCTAGATCCATCCACGTCTCAACAAATGACCCAGTTTCGTTCCTTTTTATGGCTGAGTAATATTCCATTGTATATATGTACCACATCTTCTTTATCCATTCATCTGTCAATGGGCATTTAGGTTGCTTCCATGACCTGGCAATTGTAAATAGTGCTGCAATGAACATTGGGGTGCATGTGTCTTTTTAAATAGTGGTTTTCTCTGGGTATATGCCCAGTAGTGGGATTGCTGGATCATATGGTAATTCTATTTTTAGTTTTTTAAGGAAGCTCCATACTGTTCTCCATAGTGGCTGTATCAGTTTACATTCCCACCAACAGTGCAAGAGGGTTCCCTTTTCTCCACACCCTCTCCAGCATTTGTTGTTTGTAGATTTTCTGATGAAGCCCATGCTAACTGGTGTGAGGTGATACCTCACTGTAGTTTTGATTTGCATTTCTCTAATAATTAGTGATGTTTAGCAGCTTTTCATGTGCTTCTTGGCCATCTGTATGTCTTCTTCGGAGAAATGACTATTTAGGTCTTCTGCCCATTATTGGTTTGGGTTGTTTGTTTTTTTAATATTGAGCTGCATGAACTGTTTATATATTTTGGAGATTAATCCTTTGTCTGTTGATTCATTTGCAAATATTTTCTCCCATTCTGAGGGTTGTCTTTTCGTCTTGTTTATGGTTTCCTTTGCTGTGCAAAAGCTTTTAAGTTTCATTAGGTCCCATTTGTTTATTTTTGTTTTTATTTCCATTACTCTAGGAGGTGGATCAAAAAAGATCTTGCTGTGATTTATGTTAAAGAGTGTTCTTCCTATGTTTTCCTCTAAGAGTTTTATAGTGTCTGGTCTTACATTTAGGTCTCGAATCCATTTTGAGTTTATTTTTGTGTATAGTGTTAGGAAGTGTTCTAATTTCATTCTTTTACATGTAGCTATCGAGTTTTCCCAGCACCACTTATTGAAGAGACTGTCTTTTCTCCATTGTATATCCTTGCCTCCTTTGTCTTGCATTAGTTGACCACAGGTGCGTGGATTTACCTCTGGGCTTTCTATCTTGTTCCATTGATCTATGTTTCTGTTTTTGTGCCAGTACCATATTGTCTTGATTACTGTAGCTTTGTAGTATAGTCTGAAGTCAGGGAGTCTGATTCCTCCAGCTCCTTTTTTTTCCCTCAAGACTGCTTTGGCTATTCGGGGTCTTTTGTGTCTCCATACAAATTTTAAGATTTTTTGTTCTAGTTCTGTAAAAAATGCCATTGGTAATTTGATAGGGATTGCATTGAATATGTCGATTGCTTTGGGTAGTAGAGTCATTTTCACAATATTGATTCTTCCAATCCAAGAACATGGTATATCTCTCCATCTGTTGGTTTCATCTTTAATTTCTTTCATTAGTGTCTTATAGTTTTCTGCATACAGCTCTTTTGTCTCCCTAGGTAGGTTTATTCCTAGGTATTTTATTATTTTTGTTGCAATGGTAAATGAGAGTGTTTCCTTAATTTCTCTTTCAGATTTTCCATCATTAGTGTATAGGAATGCAAGAGATTTCTGTGCATTAATTTTGTATCCTGCAACTTTACCAAATTCATTGATTAGCTCTAGTAGTTTTCTGGTGGCATCTTTAGGTTTCTCTATGTGTAGTATCATGTCATCTGCAAACAGTGACAGTTTTACTTCTTCTTTTCCGATTTGTATTCCTTTTATTTCTTTTTCTTCTCTGATTGCTGTGGCTAGGAATTCCAAAATTATGTTAAATAATAGCGGTGAGAGTGGACATCCTTGTCTTGTTCCTGATCTTAGAGGAAATGCTTTCAGTTTTTCACCATTGAGAATGATGTTTGCTGTGGGTTTGTCATATATGGCCTTTATTATGTTGAGGTAGGTTCCCTCTATGCCCACTTTCTGGAGGGTTTTTATCATAAATGGGTGTTGAATTTTGTCAAAAGCTTTTTCTGCATCTATTGAGATGATCCTATGGTTTTTATTCTTCAATTTGTTAATATGGTGTATCACATTGATTGATTTGCGTATATTGAAAAATCCTTGCATCCCTGGGATAAATCCCACTTGATCATGGTGTATGATCCTTTTAATGTGTTGTTGGATTCTGTTTGCTAGTATTTTGTTGAGGATTTTTGCATCTATATTCATCAGTGATATTGGTCTGTAATTTTCTTTTTTTGTAGTATCTTTGACTGGTTTTGGTATCAGGGTGATGGTGGCCTCATAGAATGAGTTTGGGAGTGTTCCTTCCTCTGCTATTTTTTGGAAGAGTTTGAGAAGGATGGGTGTTAGCTCTTCTCTAAATGTTTGATAGAATTCACCTGTGAAGCCATCTGGTCCTGGACTTTTGTTTGTTGGAAGATTTGTAATCACACTTTCAATTTCATTACTTGTGATTGGCCTGTTCATATTTTCTATTTCTTCCTGGTTCAGTTTTGGAAGGTTATACCTTTCTAAGAATTTGTCCATTTCTTCCAGGTTGTCCATTTTATTGGCATAGAGTTGCTTGTAGTAATCTCTCAGGATGCTTTGTATTTCTGCGGTGTCTGTTGTAACTTCTCCTTTTTCATTTCTAATTTTATTGATTTGAGTCCTCTCCCTCTTTTTCTTGATGAGTCTGGCTAATGGCTTATCAATTTTGTTTATCTTTTCAAAGAACCAGCTTTTAGTTTTATTGATCTTTGTTATTGTTTTCTTTGTTTCTATTTCATTTATTTCCGCTCTGATCTTTACGATTTCTTTCTTTCTGCTAACTTTGGGTTTTGTTTGTTCTTCTTTCTCTAGTTCCTTTAGGTGTAAGGTTAGATTGTTTACTTGAGATTTTTCTTGTTTCTTTAGGTAGGCTTGTATACCTATAAACTTCCCTGTTAGAACTGCTTTTGCTGCATCCCATAGGTTTTGGATTGCCGTGTTTTCATTGTCATTTGTCTCTAGGTATTTTTTGATTTCCTCTTTGATTTCCTCAGTGATCTCTTGGTTATTTAGTAACGTAGTGTTTAGCCTCCATGTGTTTGTGTTTTATACGTTTTTTCCCCTGTAATTCATTTCTAATCTCATAGTGTTGTGGTCAGAAAAGAAGCTTGATATGATTTCAATTTCCTTAAATTTACTGAGGCTTGATTTGTGACCCAAGATGTGATCTATCCTGGAGAATATTCCGTGCACACTTGAGAAGAACGTGTAATCTGCTGGTTTTGGATGGAATGTCCTATAAATATCAATTAAATCTATCTGGTCTATTGTGTCATTTAAAGCTTCTGTTTCCTTATTTATTTTCATTTTGGATGATCTGTCCATTGGTGTAAGTGAGGTGTTAAAGTCCCCCCACTATTACTATGTTACTGTTGATTTGCTCTTTTACAGCTGTTAGCAGTTGCCTTATATATAGGTGCTCCTATGTTGGGTGCATATATATTTATAATTGTTATATCTTCTTCTTGGATTGATCCCTTGATCATTATGTAGTGTCCTTCCTTGTCTCTTGTAACATTCTTTATTTTCAAGTCTATTTTATCTGATATGAGTATTGCTACTCCAACTTTCTTTTGATTTCCTTTTGCATGGAATATCTTTTTCCATCCCCTCACTTTCAGTCTGTATGTGTCCCTAGGTCTGAAGTGGGTCTCTTGTAGACAGCATATAGATGGGTCTTGTTTTTGTATCCATTCAGCAAGCCTGTGTCTTTTGGTTGGAGCATTTCATCCATTCACGTTTAAGGTAATTATCGATATGTATGTTCCTATGACCATTTTCTTAATTGTTTTGGGTTTGTTTTTATAGGTCCTTTTCTTCTCTTGTGTTTCCCACTTAGCGAAGTTCCTTTAGCATTTGTTGTAGAGCTGGTTTGGTGGTGCTGCATTCTCTTAGCTTTTGCTTGTCTGTAAAGCTTTTGATTTCTCCATCGAATCTGAATGAGATCCTTGTTGGGTAATCTTGGTTGTAGGTTCTTCCCTTTCATCACTTTAAGTATATCATGACACTCCCTTCTGGCTTGTAGAGTTTCTGCTGAGAAATCAGCTGTTAACCTTATGGGAGTTCCCTTGTATGTTATTTGTCATTTTTCCCTCGCTGCTTTCAATAATTTTTCTTTGTCTTTAAATTTTGCCAATTTGATTACTATGTGTCTCAGCGTGTTTCTCCTTGGGTTTGTCCTGTATGGGACTCGCTGCGCTTCCTGGACTTGGGTGGCTATTTCCTTTCCCATGTTAGGGAAGTTTTCGACTATAATCTCTTCAAATATTTTCTCTGGTCCTTTCTCTCTCTCTTCTCCTTCTGGAACCCCTATAATGCGAATGTCATTGTGTTTAATGTTGTCCCAGAGGTCTCTTAGGCTGTCTTCATTTCTTTTCATTCTTTTTTCTTTATTCTGTTCTACAGCTGTGAATTCCACCATTCTGTCTTCCACGTCACTTATCCGTTCTTCTGCCTCAGTTATTCTACTATTGATTCCTTCTAGTGTAGTTTTCACTTCAGTTATTGTATTGTTCATCTCTGTTTGTTCTTTAATTCTTCTATGTCTTTGTTAAACATTTCTTGCATCTTCTCGATCTTCATCTCCATTTCTTTTCTGAGGTCCTGGATCATCTTCACTATCATTATTCTGAATTCTTTTTCTGGAAGGTTGCCTATCTCCACTTCATTTAGTTGTTTTTCTGGGGTTTTATGTTGTTCCTTCATCTGGTACATAGCCCTCTGCCTTTTCATCTTGTCTATCTTTCTTTGAATGTGGTTTTTGTTCCACGGGCTGCAGGATTGTAGTTCTTCTTGCTTCTGCTGTCTGCCCTCTGGTGGATGAGGCTATCTAAGAGGCTTGTGTAAGTTTCCTGATGGGAATGACTGGTGGTGGGTAGAGCTGACTGTTGCTGTGGTGGTCAGAGCTCAGTAAAACTTTAATCCACTTGACTGCTGATGGGTGGGGCTGGGTTCCCTCTCTGTTGGTTGTTTGGCCTGAGGCAACCCAACACTGGAGCCTACCTGGGCTCTTTGGTGGGACTAATGGCAGACTCTGGGAGGGCTCACACCAAGGAGTACTTCCCAGAACTTCTGCTGCCAGTCTCCTTGTCCCCACGGTGAGCCACAGCCACCCCCCACCTCTGCAGAAGGCCCTCCAACACTAGCAGGTAGGTCTGGTTCAGTCTCCCCTAGGGTCACTGCTCCTTCCCCTGGGTCCCAATGTGCACACTACTTTGTGTGCCCTCCAAGAGTGGAGTCTCTTTCCCCCAGTCCTGTTGAAGTCCTGCAATCAAATCCCGCTAGCCTTCAAAGTTTGATTCTCTAGGAATTCCTCCTCCCGTTGCCGGACCCCCAGGTTGGGAAGCCTGATGTGGGGCTCAGAATTTTCACTCCAGTGGGTGGACTTCTGTGGTATAAGTGTTCTCCAGTCTGTAAGTCACCCACCCAGCAGTTATGGGATTAGATTTTGCTGTGATTACACCACTCCTACCGTCTCACTGTGGCTTCTCCTTTGTCTTTGGATATGGGGTATCTTTCTTGGTGAGTTCCAGTGTCTTCCTATCGATGATTGTCCAGCAGCTAGTTGCAATTCTGGTGTTGTCACTAGAGGGAGTGAGAGCACGTCCTTCTACTCTGCCATCTTGGTTCAGCCTCCAGAAGTTTATTTTAAAGCAAAAGTTTTTTTGTTTGTTTGTTTTAGCCACGTGGCTTTTGGGATTTTAGTTCCCTGAACAGGGATCAAACCTGCACCCTCGGCAATGAGAACTCGGAGTCCTAACCACTGGACCACCAGATAATTCCCTAAAACAAAGTTTTAAAACACAAAGGCATACATATACATCTTTCATTAGCCATCAAAGCAATGACATCATCACATGTCATGTGGCTTCTGGAAAGCTCTACTGGACACATTTAAAAAATGAGAGCAAAGAAAGCAAATAATGTCGGTACTGTTATAAAAATAGTTTTGACTTCACGGACCTCCTGATGCTACCTTAGACAAGTTTTCCACACCAAGCTATTGCTCTCTACACCCCTCTGCCCCCAACATTGCACGTGCGGACATGGACACACACACACACACACACACACACACACTGTCATCCCCACCACACCTAGGGGAGGCATCACAACCATTGGCTCCCAGTCAATACAAGGCAATCAAACTGCACATAGCTTGATAGACTCAATGATCATTATAAAGAGGCAGGGCTGACGTTTGCCTCAGCTCTGCTTGAAACATGAAAGATTTGCAAAGTAAATGAATAGTGTAAACTAGATTGCAAGATTGGCATGGGCAAATAAACTGTTTTTACACACCGTCAGGCTCTTTGGAAACAGACTAGACACTGAGCACATAGCTGCTTGACCAATTACACATTACCTTCAGGACCCATAATGACAAGGCACTCTCGGACAACCCAGCTCAATATCAAAGGTTGAAAATTGGCCACCCTTGGGAAAGATCAGCGCCCCAGACCAGTTCATTTGGCCCACACAGAATAATTTTAAAATACCAATTGGTTTCCAACATGAAAAGCCAGGAGATTTCACATAAAAATCTGAATTTCTGGCTTTTATTAAAACCTGGCAATACTAGGACTGTTTCAACAGCATGCTCGATAAGAGTGGTAAATGACCCCTTCAGATGGTGCTTGGGTTCCTTTTGTTGCCCTAACCCACTTCTCTCAATTATATCACCTGCCACACCCACTAGATGGTGTATTTGGTGTTATATAATCTCAGAGCTAACACTACAGCCTTTGTTTTGAAAGTTCATGGCTAGACTCACTTCATTTACACAAAGGTCAGGTTTGCTATAACCTCTACTATCCAGAAGCTCCTCTGGGAGCTGATGGGCATGAAGAAGACTTCCAAGGAGCCAAGAGAATGAGCAAAAAGTCAATGCAACTTCCTCTGGGTAAAGGCATCACACTAGGTTAATTTACTTCTATTTTATGCACAATTCTAAAAGCTTTTTTTCAAATCAGATGTTATAATCCAAAGAGGAAAATAATTAGAAGAAAAATATTCCACCTTGTGAACATAAGGAGGAATCCCTTCCCCTTCAGCCCCCACTCAAAACACACATGCACACACACACAGTATAAGAAATTTTTAAATCAATATTAATGGTGGAAATAGGAGTAAACCCTCTTCCCAATGTTGAGACTTATAGCTACAATAATCAAGAAAAATGGTATCGGTAGAGGAATAGACACAGGTAAATGGAACAAAATAGAAAACCCAAAAATAGACCCACACAAGTATGCTCAATTCATTTTTGACAAAGGAGCTAAAGCAGTTCAATGGAGGAAAGATATCCTTTTCAATAAATAGTGCTGGACAACTAGACATCCATAGGCAAAAAATTAACCTCAACCTAGATCTCAAACCATACACAAAAATTAACTCAAAACAGATCATGGACATAAATGTAAAACATAAAACTTTATATTAACCTTCTAGAAAAAAAAACTGGAGAAATTCTATGGCACCTAGGACTATGCAATGAGTTATTAAACTCAACACCAAAAGCATGACTCAAAAAAGGAAAAATTGATCATTTGGACCTCATCAAAATTTAAAATATTTGCTCTGCAAAAGACCCTATTAAAAGAATGAAAAATGAAATTACAGACAGGGAGAAAGTATTTGCAAATCATTTATCTGACAAAGAACTTATATCTAGAAGACATTAAGAACTCTCAAAACTCAGCATTTAAAAAACAAACCATGCAATTAGAAAATAGGCAAAAGACATGGACAGACCTTTCACCAAAGATGATATGCAGATGACAAACAAACACAAGAAAAGAGAGTCAACATCGTTAGCCATTAGAAAAATGCAAATTAAAACCACACTATCACCCCCATACCTTTCAGAATGACTAGAATGAAAAAATGGTGATAACATCAAAGGCTAGCAAAGATGTGGAGAAACTGGATCACTCATACACTGCAGTGGAAACAAAATGGCAACAGCCACTCTGGAAAATAGTTTGGCAGTTTTTTCTAAAACAAAAAGTGAACCTGCATATGACCCAGGAATTGCACTCTTAAGCATATGTCCCAGAGAAATGAAGATTTAAGTTCACACAAAAACCTATAGTACACAGACGTTTTATGGTCATTTTATTCATAATGGAAAACTATGAAACTGGAAACTATCCAAATATCTTTCAAGGGGGTACATCTATAGCATGGAATACTATGCAGCAGTAAAAAGGAAAGAACTATTGATACATCCAACAACTTAGATAAGCCTCAAGGAAATTATGCTGAGTGAAGAAAAGCCAATCTCAAAAGGATACCTACTTCATGATTCCATTTATATAACACTCATTAAATAACATAGAGATGGAGAACAGATTAGTGGTTGCCAGGCGTCAGGGATGAGGGAATAAGGTGGGCGTGTCTATAACGGGGTAGCAAGAGGGAGTGGTGTGGGGATGATACTGTTGGTATCGTGATCATAGTGGTTACACGTGTAATAAAATTATGCAGAGCTACACACACACACAAATGAATGCACGTATAACTGGTGAAATCTAAATAAAGTCTGTGGATTGTGACAATGTCAGTTTCCTGTTTTTGATATTGTACTATAATAATGCAAGATGTTAACCTTGGGAGAAGCTGGCTGAAGTGTGCTCAGGACGCCCCTGTACATTCCTTTGCACCTTCCGGTGAATCTGTAATTATTTCAAAATAGAAAGTTTTTTAAGCCTACATCATTTTAATATTAGAAGGCCCCTTTTACTGTTGGAACTCACATTTTTATAGTGATCAAGATGCAGCACCAGTGGTCCCTGGCCTCCCAGAACTCACAGTTCCTGCTGATTTCTTATGTAACCCTGGCCAAATAACATCTCTCCTATGGTGCTCAATCGCCCATCTTCAAAATGAAGAATGAATAACTGTTAAAACTCTTGCATTCTTGAGATGAAGAGCCTCACATAGACTGGGGAGGATGCCACGTAATATAAATGTGGGTTTTTCACTCAGTCAACCCTAGGAGACAGAGGGAAAATACCAGGATATGGCAACCAAGGAGACGATACATAAATGAGAACCACTAGACATCTGCTCTGGGCCCTGCAGCCCAACTGGTACGGCCAGCTGATGGAGGATGAAGAAATGGGGGCTTCTAGAAAAGATGGGAGTGGAGCTAAGGAGGGAGGAATGAAGAACATGTCAGGGCAGTGCCAGTCGCCTCTTGATCCAGCCATACCTACATATGGGTATGAAAGACTCAGCCCGCAAGTTAAGCACCACCCTTCCCTCTTCAGTTCCCATCAGCTGGCAAGATTTTATCATGGTCTTACTGCCTAAATTGGTGCCCAGGTACCAGCCTATTTAGGGCATCTCATCCAGTTCCATGGTTTCCAATATCATCTATTAGCCAATAACGTCCATAGTTCCATCTTTAGCCCTCACCTCTCCCATGAAATTGACGCTTGTTTATCTAATTGTCAACAATACTGACACTTGGCATCTCAAACTGCAAATGGCCAAAACTCTTGCCTCCCTGTCACCCAAATTTTCTTCTTCCCCAATTTTCCTCCTCTGGAATCAGCACCCCTGACCCTCCATCCCTCCACAATCCCAGTGACTCCACCTCCAAGATATATTCCAAGTCTGTCCACTTCCCTCCATCCCCATTGCTACCACCAGCCCCAAGGCATCTTTTCTCCTCTGGACCAGAGTCTCTGCTTCACCTCTGAATGATCCTTCTACAGGGACTTCCCTGGTGGTCCAGTGGTTAAGAATACGTCTTGCAATGCAGGGGATGCCAGTTTGATCCCTGGTTGGGGAACTAAGATCCCACATGCTGCGGGGCAACTAAGCCCACGCGCCACAACTAGAGAGAAGCCTGCGCACGCAACGAAAGCCTACGCATGCCACAGTGAAAGATCCTGTGTGCCACAACTAAGACTCGACGTGGCCAAATAATAAATAAATATTTTTTTTTGTTTAAATGATCCTTCTACAGTGTAAGCAGTGTAAGTTAGATCCGGTCACCCCCCAGCTTAAAGCCCTCCAATGGCTTGCCACCTCACTTAAAACAAAATCCAAATCCCTCACCCTGGGGAATAAAGCCTCTTTTACCTCTCTGACATCATCCTCTCCACTCCCCTTCTTGCCCACTCACTGTGCTGCATGTCGCTTCCTTTGGTTCCTCAGACACTGCAGGGCCTTTGCACATACTGTTGCCTCTGCCCAGACTGGAGGCTCCTCCCCAGATCTTCTCACACCTGGCTCCTTCTCATGGGCACCCCTCAGAGACCTTATCTGACCAAACTTTCTCAGGTTACATGCCTGCCACCCTCTCCCACATCACCTGTTTCATTTTCTTCATACTGTGTGTCACTATCAGAACATTTTCTTAATTTATTGTTCATAGCTGGTCCCTTGCCTGTCTCCACCACGGGAACATGCGCAATGTGTGAATAGGTGCCTATAACATACCCTGGTACACAGGAGATGCTCAATAGTATTTGGTAAATGAGTGAATTACAGGGAAGCAGTCCCCTGTACCTCCCTGGCTCTGCACATAAGTTTGTCCAGGTTACCTGACAGTTCTCCCACTGCAGCCCTGCCTTGATTTATTGGACTGAAACCTAACCCCCAAGCTCACTCTTAGCTTCTTCCTCTTGGAGCTGAATCATAGTCTCTAAACCTCCAGCAAACTGCTGAGACCCAGTTTCCAACTAGACGGACTGCACTGAGATCTCAGCTCCATCTGCCGTGGTCGTCAGGGTCCACCGACGTGCCCCCGGCTCATTGCTCGGGTCCCAGCTTAAACGTCAGTTCTTTGAGGAAAGCTGTCCTCATTCTGCCCCAACTGGGCCCCTCCCTGAAGAGACGAGGCTCCTCAGCAGCCATCACATCCTGCCTCCCCCACCCCTGGGAGAAGTTGCTCATCTGGTGCTCTGACATGCGCTGGGGTGCCAGGGACCAGGGAGCAGGCTAATAGCCCACAGCTGTGCGCATGTCCACTCACTCCCTGTGCCCAGGCAGAGTGGGCTCCTTTGCCCTGTGGCAGGACTCTGAGGAAGGTCGTGGTTCCTAAGACAGGTTCTGGCCATACTCTCCCTCTTGAGAAAAGGCCCAGCCATCCCCCTTTCTTCTCTCTGCTTCATGCTTCCAGGTAGTTAATTAATGCACCTGGTCAGAACCTTCTGGAAGGAGGCCCAGGCTGTGCATCACACTTTCTCCGTAACAACTCTCATCCATGAGGCTGGCTTGTGAGTACTATTTCACATACCTAACCATCTAGATTCAGAGGGGAGGAAACTTGAGAGTGTTCCTTCTCTAGCCTTGAGCCGATCCATGGGCCCCCCAACAGAGATACCAGAGAAGCCCTATGTCGGGGTGTCATTGGATGCTTGACAAGTCAATCACAGAGCTAGTCCTTTGCTCCCTGCTGAGCTATTATAATTTGCACATACAGTTTCCTTTATAGGGAACCTAGAGGGAAGGAGACAGATGTAATGGATTCAGCCACCAAATCCTATCCCGAAACCTCACAGTAAGTATAAGGAGAGGCACGTGGTGTGTTCTCAATGAATAGTCATTGATTGATGGAGTTCAATCGGAGAGGACAACACAACCTAAAATCCTAGAAGTGGGAAGATCCCAGGCTTGGTTAGGGAGACCACAAGTGGGCTTCGTGGCTGAGAAAGTCTCACTCAGAACTCTAGTGGTAAGAGTAGAAAGTCACCCCAAGAAATCTAGAGGTTGCTATTTCATTGCACTACTCTGAAGGCCAACCCCCCCCACCCCCGACCGGCCCCAGGGTCTTTCAGGCAGGAGAGCATTGCTTCAAGTGTTTCCTTTTACAGTGTTTCCTTTCATGCAGTGTGAAAGCTGGATCTGGGCAGAGAAGGGCTGAACTGGGAGATGAGATAGAAGGCAGAAGCCAAGGATGATATAGGATGGATAAACAACAAGGTCCTACTGTATAGCACAGGGAACTATATTCAATATCCTGGGATAAACCATAAGGGAAAAGAATATGAAAAAGAATATATATGTATAAGTGTATCACTTTGCTATACAGTAGAAATTAACACAACACTGTAAATCAACTATACTCCAATAAAATTTTTAAAAAAAAACAGAAGAAAATCTTTACAACCTTGGGTTAGGCAAAGACTTCTGAAATGTGAAACAAAAATGCATGAAAATTAAGTAAAGGAAAAAAAACGCATGAATAGGACTTCATAAAAATTAATACTCGTAATAGCTCAAAATGGAAACAACCTATGTGTCAATCACCAGGTGAATGAATAAACACAATATGACATTTTTAAAAAAAAGAAGCCAAAAGTGATGAGGGACAGCTGAACTGGGGCAGGTCCAGGGCCTGGAGAGAAGCAGGCACCTTCCTAAGGTCTTGAGGAAGTAGAATCTAGGTAGTTGTTACAGACCTTTCCTTACCTCTGGACAGGAACAAGCCATCAGCCCCAAGACAAAGGAGGAAAAACAAACCAAGACAGAGATGCACATGGGACAAACCCTGGAAGCGTGTGGAGTCAGTGGTAGACAGTGTGACACTGAATACAACCAGAAAAAATGTAAACCTAACATTTACATAGTGCTTACTAGGGACGCTTACCTAAATAGAAGAAATAATGAGCCAGCATCTTAAATTCACTAGATTCTAATTTTTTGGGTTTTGTTTTATATCAAATTGCTAAAGCATCAAATAAGAACAAAATGAAGAAATTAACAGAAGGGCAGATATGGGCCCCAAATATCCCACCATGTGGACACACTGAAGTTCGATGGGCCAACGCCTCCACCATGTGTTTGGCTGTGTGAAATGTCTTCAGTGATTCTCTACTGTAAATACAAGGACAACTCTGTAGGAATTAATATATCTCGAAGGTGTTGGGGACCCTCACTCTGCAGTCTTCTCTCTGAGGATTTACAGGCTAAATCCAAATATCGATACTTCAAAGACCATCACTCACGATCATGCAAATCAGGGCAGAAAAGAAACTTTTAAAAAGCCCAGAAATTACACCCTATGTGAGAAAACAAGGAGGATTTGGGGTAATGGAATTTATTTTTTCCCCCTCTATGGTGTTTCCAAATTTCCTCAATGAGCCTTAAAATGCTTTTGAGGTAAGGGAACAAGCAACCATTATATTTATGAGAAGTCAAGGTCGTGAAGAAGGGGAGAAGGTCTTCAAGGTCTTTTGCCAGACGTTTCATTTCCATGAATTCGTGTTAACAGAAGCTGTAGTAATAAGACCAGAGAGACACCATTGTTGCACAATCAAGGAAACCCACATCACACTGCCTCTTGTCTTCCCAGGCCAGTGCCACAACTGAAAATACACATTGTAGTCAATTGCATGTCACGAATTAGAATGACGTGGTGAGAAAAGACTAACAAAAAGCCCTCTGATTGACTCATGGCAGCCGACACATACGGCCCACGTGGCTTCACCATGCTGGTCTGAACAGGCAGGAAGAAGCAGACAACTTCTGTGACCACAACAGGAAAGACGTTATGCCCTTAATGAACGACATCGAAATTATCCTACCCCATTTGCATAGCACTTGTCACTCCTTACCTTATCTGACCGGGCTTCTGAGGAGGCGAGACAGATATTATTAAATCTGACAAAGAAATTGTATACAAAATAGATAAAGAAGAAAAACTAAACTAAAACTAAACTTCTCTGCCACACAAGCTGGGTGTCCTATGATTCAGCTCAGTTCTAACACTATCTCCCCAAGACAGCACCAGACTCCACAGGTTAAGGGCTCAGTCCCACAAGATGCTCCCACCCCACTTCAGATGCCAATCGCAAGTTGTAGGTCCCCAGGTCACCCTCAACTTCTGTCCGACTTGGTTACACATCAGGGGTTCCCACGACCCCCTCTTCATGTTCGGTTCAATTAATTTGCTAGAGCGGCTCACAGAACTCAGGCAAACACTTACTTATATTTACAACTTATTAAAGGATATGATAAAGGATACAGATGAGCAGAAGATGCGGAGATACATAGAGCGAGGTCTGAGAGGGTCCCGAGTGCAGAAGCTTCTGTCCCTGTGGAGTTGGGATGAGTCACCCTCCTGGTATAGATGTGTTCGTACATCTGTAAGCCCTCTGAACCGCGTACCATTGGCATATTATGGAGGCTTCCTCAATGTGGGCATGATCGATTATGAACTCCATTTCCAGCCCCTCTCCCCTCTCTGGAGGATGGGGTGGGGCTGAAAATCATAGCCTCTAATCACGGCTTGATCTTTCCGGTGACCAGTCCTCATCCGAGAGCCCACCCAGAGTTGCCTTAATAGAACAAAAAGATACTCCTAGTGTTCTTATCACTTAGGAATTTACAAGGGTTTTAGGAGCTCTGTACCAGGAATCGGGGGCAGAGAGCAGTACAAATATTTTCCATTATCTCACATCTTCCAACACAATAAGACAAACCACCAAATTTTTTTTTTAAATGGGCAAAAGATTTGAACAGAAACTATCTGCAAAAGAAGATATGTGAATGGTCCATAAGCACATGAACAAATACTCAACATTGTTAGTCATCAGGAAAAAGAAAATTAGAACCACAGTGAGATGCCTCTATATACTCACTTAGATTAGTCTAACATTAAATAAAACAAAGAGTATTGGCAAAGATGTAAGCAACTGAAACTCTCACACATTCCTAGAGGGAATACAAAATGGCATCACCATCATAAAGACCTCTGGCAGCTTCTTACAAACTGCCAAACGTATACTTACCATATGACCCAGCAATTCCAGTCCTAGCTACTTAAACAAGAGAAATGAAAACGTAAGTCCCCACAAAGACCTGTACACAGATGTTCATAATAGCTCTATTGGTAACTGTCAAAAACTGGAAACAAATCAATTGTCCATCAGGAGTCAAATGAATATGCAAATTTATGGTACATCTATACAATGGAAAACTACTCAACAATAGAAAGGAATGAACTACTGTATTGACAAACACAAAAACATAGCCGAATCTCAGAAACATTAGGCTGGGCAAAAGAAGCCGACTATAAAACACTACACCATGTGTGATTCCATTTATATGAAATTAGAGAAGGGGGCAATTGAAGCTGCAGTGGTAGAAAGTAGGTAAGTGGTTGCCTGGGGTGGGAGGGGGACGCTGGCTGCAAAGGGGCATAAGGGAACTTTAGGGAGTGATGAACATACTCTAAGACTTGGTTGAGGTATTCATTTCACAAGTCTTTTTATTTGTCAGAACTCCTCAAGGTGTACATTTAAAAATGGATTTTTAGGGACTTCCCTGGCGGTCCAGTAGTTAAGACTCTGTGCTTCCACGACAGGGGTCACGGGTTCGATCCCTGATCAGGGAACTAAGATCCCGCATGTCACGGGGCCAAAAAAAAAAAAAAACAGATTTTTCTTGTATGTAAATTATAACTCAGTAAGTTTGATTTTTAAAAGAAAACAATATAACAAAGTGTGACTTCATTTAGGCAAATAAAAAAAAAAAAACGTGTATGTGTGTATACATGCAAAGGATGCCAACGAACCCAGGGCAAGGTCACCTCAGATCAGGCAGTGCATTTGGAAGTGAGGCGCTGTAAACCAGGACTTGGACCTTTTCTTCTACAAATTCTGTGCTGTTTGAACTGTGTGAAAAAACAGCTTAGAAGAAGGCGGAACTTAAGTGATTTGTCCAGGAAACACCAGAGTCAGATGAGATTCAAGTCCGAGCTTTCTGATTCCATGTATGGGAATGACCCAGGTCCCAAGAGGGGGCCCAAAAGGAAGACGTTCTCCATCACCTGCTGCTCATTTTGACAGCATGCAAAACCATGTCCCAATGCCACTTAGAAAATTCCTAATTATGGAAAACGTTGCTCATTTTCAGCGGAAACACTTAATGCTGTAATTTCCGATTTCAATTGTTAAATAAATATTTATGTCTTTTTTGCCAGTAACTTCTTCTCAGGAGTAGAAAGAGCTGTCCCTCTGCTTCCTCATCCTCAGCTGTCACTTTGGCACAGACAGAACTCACAGACTCACCTGTCGATGCTCTCCTCCAAGTCCACAGCTGAGCCCTTCCTGGTCCCATCAGGAATGGTTCTCTGAGCATTCTAGAATGCTATAACCTAGACCTCAAAACATTCTGCACCTTCCTTCCAAAAACATGAATCATGGCAAATTTTACATCAACCATCTTTTAATGCCCCCGGATTGGGCACATCTATAAATCTATTTTCAATTTTAGAATAGTGCCTGGTACATATAACATATTTAAGGAAGCAACAGAAAGGCATAGAGCTGAAAAACAAAAGCCAGATTTCTCTTATGACACTTTTGTGGGGAGGGTTTTATTTTCTCCCTATTTCTTTTTTTTTTTTTAACATCTTTTTTGGAGTATAACTGCTTTACAATGTTGTGTTAGTTTCTGCTGAATAACAAAGTGAATCAGCTATATGTATACATATATCCCCATATCCCCTCCCTCTTGAGCCTCCCTCCCACCCTCCCTATCCCACCTCTCTAGGTGGTCACAAAGCACCGAGCTGATCTCCCTGTGCTATGCGGCTGCTTCCCACTAGCTATCTATTTTACATTTGGTAGTGTATGTATGTCTATGCTATTCTCTCACTGCGTCCCAGCTTACCCTTCCCACTCCTCGTGTTCTCAAGTCCATTCTCTACGTCTGTGTCTTTATTCCTGTCCTGCTCCTAGCCAGCAATCCCACTACTGGGCATATATCCAGAGAAAACCATAATTCAAAAAGAGGCATGTACCACAATGTTCATTGCAGCTCTATTTACAGTAGCCAGGACATGGAAGCAACCTAAGTGTCCATCGACAGATGAATGGATAAAGAAGATGTGGCACATATATACAATGGAATATTACTCAGCCATCAAAAGAAACGAAATTGAGTTATTTGTAGTGAGGTGGATGGACCTAGAGTCTGTCATACAGAGTGAAGTAAGTCAGAAAGAGAAAAACAAATACTGTATGCTAACACATATATATGGAATCTCCCTATTTCTTTACTGAGTTTAGCTTTTCTCTGCTAAAGTCTATAACAGACCCCGGACTGGTGAACTCAGAGGCGCTCCCCAGAACTGTGGGTACATGACCACTAGGTGGCGGGAGAGAGCTCCTTGCTGGGGACTTGGGGGCGCGGGGTGTAAACAGCCACACTGCTGCCCACGATGGAGTGACTGTTTGGGGCTTTCTGACCCACAACTTTCTAGGAAACACAGAATCTGTTTGTGAAAGCCTCCAGAACATGCGTATCTAATGATGAAAATACTATATATACTTCAGAAGAAAACCATGGCAAACTCATTTTAAAAGATGTTTCCAACTTAAGGTTTTGAAGGCAGACACTTTTCCAGCAAAGCAGTCATTTATGGCTCTGGTGAGACTTGCTTTGCTTTGCCTGCAAACACACTGTTCGTCAATCAGACTAGAGCCAACACCTAGCTCACCCTTCAACTGGTGTGTGATATGAAGCATTTATCTCTCTCATTGCTTCCTGATAGCTTATCTCTTTATGGGGAGAAATAGCTGATAGGATGGCCATTAGCCCAAATCTGGGAATGGGGAACAGGGAGATTGGTGGCAAGGTAGAATTTGAGAATTTAGCTAAGGGATGACTTCTACACGCGCCCACTTCGCAGTTTCTTCTGCCCTTTCTCGACGGCTTTCTACAAACCCCTTCACTTCCCGCCTTCCAAAACAACCCCTGGAAAAACTGGTTTGTGGACTTAAGGAGATCCAGGTGACAGTGTCAGTGGGACAGCTTTCTAAGGGATTTCCGAGGGTAACCTTCATTCCACGTGAGATTTATCTGACCCCAACCTACACCTGCTCAAATCTGCAACTCTACGTTCAAGGGCCAGACAACCTTCCCACTAGACTAGACTCTAGGAGGAAGAAGAGGGTCCAGGGAGAGCCTGTCCTTCTCCAGGCTGAGCCCTGCGGTGCGTGGATGACCAACACATAGATCCGTTTAGACATCTAAGAGAGCCCAAGGAAGCTGCAAGCCTTACAGAAACTAGACATGACAAAAACAGTAGCAAGAAAAGTCTAAACAAAAGCCAGTCTGCAGACAGACACACAGTTTCCCGGAAAGTTCAGGAAAACATCCAGAAGCTGCCTTTACTCCATATCTCAGCAGTGAGAGAGGCCTGCGGGCCTGAAAGTGGGTGGTTGGGAGAAGAAAGACACAAAGCATCCTGCAGCAGGAACCATGGGAAGCAAGGCCAATGTCCAGAGACCAGACAGGGCCAGACGCAGCTCAGCAGTTCCCATGAAGCACCACAGACCCGCTACCCACTCCCCACCAACAGCTCTATGCTGTGAAACCCCTCCACATGTTGGGCACCCTCATGGAAGAAAGAGGAGGAGGGGTGGAACCCTGACCTGGCTGAGTTTAAACCTAAAATGACCATGAAATTTTTGAATTGCCTGAGTTTGCCTGAAAGAAAAAAAAAAAAAAAATGACGGCTTTCATCAGAGATGAAGGAGGAGTTACCAAAAAAAAGGAGGAAAGTTCTGATGGTTCTCCCCTGCGTATGTGACCCGTGAAACGTGCTCACTTCCTGGGAAAAGGCCAAAAGCTGAGTTCTTAGCAATGGGACATGGGCTGACTTCCGTTTCTGGACTTTGCCCAGAGGGCAGGGAAGTCACTGTTCAAAGAAGGAAGTGAGCCCCAGAAACAAGCTCTGTGATCATCACCACATTCTCTAAGTTGACATCTCTGCAAGGCAGGTTGTGGGATCCTGTTTTGCAAGCGGGGCAGCTGAAGCTCAGGGTGGTTAAACAACCTCCCCAGATTTGCTGCTGGGGAATAGAGCTTGAATGTGGACCCAGCAGTTCTACACCTTGAACCTGATCCCTTTTCATCCCATCTCTCTCCTACTTCAGTGTGTGAAATGCCTAACTTTCTTAAATCAAAAATAATAGTAATGTTGCCGAGATTTGGCCTCTATACACCGGTGCCAGATTAAATCTTGGAGACAAGAGTTTTGGGTGAAGTACAAAGAAATAGCTTTATTGCTTTGCCAGGCAAAGGGGGCCACAGAGGGCTAATGCCCTCAAAACTGTGTGTCCCAACCTGGAGGGGGTAGTGAGAGTTTTACAGTGATGGTTCAAAGAGGGCGTGATCACGTAGTGGACAAGCTTCTGATTGGTTGGTGGTGAGGTAAGTGGGAGTCAGCATCATCAACCTCCTGGTTGCAACCAGGCTAAGGTCTGTGTTCTTGTGGTCAGTAGTTTTCATCTAGTGGAGGTCTGCGTCCTGTTAAAAACAACTCAGGAATGTGTGTCAGGCCTTTATATCTTTCAGGGAACTCTGAGTTCAGTGATTCTGCCATCTGGCAGATTTCTAGTCTAAATTGTTACCAGTTCCCCAGCCCCACAGCTTTTCTTTGTTTCTACATCTTCACATTTACCAATCATTAACTCTTTTTTTTCCTCCGGTTGTGTCAGGTCTTATTTGAGGTCGGCAGCCTCCTTAGTTGCAGCTCGTGGGCTCCTTAGTTGCAGCTCATCAGCTCCATAGTTGTGGCATGCGCACTCTTAGTTGTGGCATGCATATGTGATCTAGTTCCCTGACCAGGGATCAAACCTGGGACCCCTGCATTGCGAGCTCCGAGTCTCAACCACTGCACCACCTGGGAAGTCCCCAAACATTAACTCTTTTTTTTAAAATTTTTTATTTATTTATTTTATTTATTTATTTTTGGCTGTATTGGGTCTTCGTTTCTGTGCGAGGGCTTTCTCTAGTTGCGGCGAGCAGGGGCCACTCTTCATCGTGATGCGCAGGCCTCTCACTATCGCGGCCTCTCTTGTTGCGGAGCACAGGCTCCAGACGCACAGGCTCAGCAATTGTGGCTCACGGGCCTAGTCGCTCCGTGGCATGTGGGATCCTCCCAGATCAGGGCTCGAACCCGTGTCCCCTGCATTTGCAGGCAGATTCTCAACCACTGCGCCACCAGGGAAGCCCCATTAACTCTTTTTTTTTAATTTAATTTAATATAATTTTTTATACAGCAGGTTCTTATTAGTTATCTATTTTATACATATTAGTGTATATATGTCAATCACAATCTCCCAATTCATCCCACCACCACCACTGCCCCCGCCACTTTCCCCCCTTGGTGTCGTCCATAAGTTTGTACTCTACATCTGTGTCTCTGTTTCTGCCTTGCAAACTGGTTCATCTGTACCATTTTTCTAGATTCCATATATATACATTAATATACGATATTTGGTTTTCTCTTTCTGACTAATTTCACTCTGTATGACAGTCTCTAGGCCCAACCACGTCTCTACAAATGACCCAATTTCGTTCCTTTTTATGGCTGAGTAACATTAAATTGTTTATATGTATCACATCTTCTTTATCCATTCATCTGTTGATGGACACTTAGGTTGCTTCCATGTCCTGGCTATTGTAAATATTGCTGCAATGAACACTGAGGTGCATCTGTCTTTTTGAATTATGGTTTTCTCTGGATATATGCCCAGTAGTGGGAATGCTGGGTCATATGGTAGTTCTATTTTTCGTTTTTTAACTTCCGTATGTTCTCCATAGTGGCTGTATCAATTTACATTCCCACCAACAGAGCAAGAAGGTTCCCTTTTCTCCACACCCTCTCCAGCATTTGTTGTTTGTAGATTTTCTGATGATGCCCATTCTAACCAGTGTGAAGTGATACCTCATTGTAGTTTTGATTTGTATTTCTCTAATAATTAGTGATGTTGAGCAGCTTTTCATGTCTCTCTTGGCCATCTGTATGTCTTCTTTGGAGAAATGTCTATTTAGGTTTTCTGCCCATTTTTGGATTGGGTTGTGGGTTTTTTTGATATTGAGCTTCATGAGCTGCTTGTATATTTTGGAGATTAATCCTTTGTCAGTTGCTTCATTTGCAAATATTTTCTCCCATTCTGGGGGTTGACTTTTCATCTTCTTTATGGTTTCCTTTGCAGTGCAAAAGATTTTAAATTTCATTAGGTCCCATTTGTTTATTTTTGGTTTTGTTTCCATTTCTCTAGGAGGTGGGTCAAAAAGGATCTTGCTGTGATTTATGTCATAGAGTGTTCTGCCTAAGTTTTCCTCTAAGAGTTTTATGGTGTCTGGCTTTACATTTAGGTCTTTAATCCATTTTGAGTTTATTTTTGTGTATGGTGTTAGGGAGTGTTCTAATTTCATTCTTTTACATGTAGCTGTCGAGTTTTCCCAGCACCACTTATTGAAGAGGCTGTCTTTTCTCCAGTGTATATTCTTGCCTCTTTTATCAAAGATAAGGTGACCATATGTGCGTGGGTTTATCTCTGGGCTTTCTATCCTGTTCCATTGATCTATATTTCTGTTTTTGTGCCAGTACCATACTGTGTTGATTACTGTAGCTTTGTAGTATAGTCTAAAGTCAGGGAGCCTGATTCCTCCCGCTCCATTTTTCTTTCTCAAGATTGCTTTGGCTATTCGGGGTCTTTTGTGTTTCCATACAAATTGTGAAATTTTTTGTTCTAGTTCTGTGAAAAATGCCATTGGTAGTTCGATAGGGATTGCATTGAATCTGTAGATTGCTTTGGGTAGTATAGTCATTTTCACAATATTGATTCTTCCAATCCAAGAACATGGTATATCTCTCCAGCTGTTTGTGTCATCTTTGATTTCTTTCATCAGTGTCTTATAGTTTTCTGAGTACAGGTCTTTTTCCTTCTTAGGTAGGTTTATTCCTAGGTGTTTTATTCTTTTTGTTGCAATGGTGAATGGGATTGTTTCCTTAATTTCTCTTTCTGATCTTTCCTTGTTAGTGTATAGGAATGCAAGAGATTTCTGTGCATTAATTTTGTATCCTGCAACTTTACCAAATTCATTGATTAGCTCTAGTAGTTTTCTGGTGACATCACTAGGATTTTCTATATATAGTATCATGTCATCTGCAAACAGTGACAGTTTTACTTCTTCTTTTCCAATTTGTATTCCTTTTGTTTCTTTTTCTTCCCTGATTGCCATGGCTAGGACTTTCATTACTATGTTGAATAATAGTGGCGAGAGTGGACATCTTTGTCTTTTTCCTGATCATAGAGGAAATGCTTTCAGTTTTTCACCATTGAGAATGATGTTTGCTGTGAGTTTATTGTATATAGCCTTTATTATGTTGAGGTAGGTTCCCTCTATGCTCACTTTCTGGAAAGTTTTTATCATAAATGAGTGTTGAATTTTGTAAAACCTTTCCTGCATCTATTGAGATGATCATATGGTTTATATTCTTCAATTTTGTTAATATGGTGTATCACATTGATTGGTTTGTATCTATTGAAGAATCCTTGCATCCCTGGGATAAATCCCACTTGATCATGATGTATGATCCTTTTAATGTGTTGTTGGATTCTGTTTGCTAGTATTTTGTTGAGGATTTTTGCATCTATATTCATCAGTGATATTGGTCTGTAATTTTCTTTTTTTGTAGTATCTTTGTCTGGCTTTGGTATCAGGGTGATGGTGGCGTCATAGAATGAGTTTGGGAGTTTTCCTTCCTCTGCAATTTTTTGGAAGAGTTTGAGAAGGATGGGTGTTAGCTCTTCTCTAAATGTTTGGTAGAATTCACCTGTGAAGCCGTCTGGTACTGGACTTTTGTTTGTTGGAAGATTTTTAATCACAGTTTCAATTTCATTACTTGTGATTGGTCTGTTCATATTTTCTATTTCTTCCTGGTTCAGTCTTAGAAGGTTATACCTTTCTAAGAATTTGTCCATTTCTTCCAGGTTGTCCATTTTATTGGCACAGAGTTGCTGGTGGTAGTCTCTTAGGATGCGTTGTATTTCTGCAGTGTCTGTTGTAACTTCTCCGTTTTCATTTTTAATTTTATTGCTTTGAGTCCTCTCCCTCTTTTTCTTGATGAGTCTGGCTAAAGTTTTATCAGTTTTGTTTATCTTCTGAAAGAACCAGCTTTTAGTTTTATGGATCTTTGCTATTGTTTTCTTTGTTTCTCTTTCATTTATTTCTGCTCTGATCTTTATGATTTCTTTCCTTCTGCTAACTTTGGGTTTTCTTTGTTCTTCTTTCTCTAGTTCCTTTAGGTGTAAGGTTAGATCGTTTATTTGAGATTTTTCTTGTTTCTTGAGGTAGGATTGTATTGCTATAAACTTTCCTTTTAGACCTGCTTTTGCTGCATCCCATAGGTTTTGGGCCATCGTGTTTTCATTGTCATTTGTCTCTAGGTATTTTTTGATTTCCTCTTTGATTTCTTCAGTGATCTCTTGGTTATTTAGTTTAGCTTCCATGTGTTGGTGTTTTTTATGGGGTTTTTTTCCCTGTAATTTATTTCTAATCACAGAGCATTGTGGTCAAAAAAGGTGCTTGATATGATTTCAATTTTCTTATATTTACCGAGGCTTAATTTGTGACCCAAGATGTGATCTATCCTGGAGAATGTTCATGTGCACTTGAGAAGAAAGTATAATCTGCTGTTTTCAGATGGAATGTCCTATAAATATCAATTAAATCTATCTAGTCTCTTGTGTCATTTAAAGCTTGTGTTTCCTTGTTAATTTTCTGTCTGGATGATCTGTCCATTGGTGTAAGCAAGGTGTTAAAGCCCCCCACTATTATTGTGTTACTGTCAATTTCCTCTTTTATAGCTGTTAGAATTTGCCTTTTGTATTGAGGTGCCCCTATGTTGCATATATATTTATAATTGTTATATCTTCTTCTTGGATTGATCCCTTGATCATTATGTAGTGTCCTTCCTTGTTTCTTGTAACATTCTTTATTTTCAAGTCTATTTTATCTGGTATGAGTATTACTACTCCAGCTTTCTTTTGATTTCCATTTGCATAGAGTATCTTTTTCCATCCTCTCACTTTCAGTCTGTATGTGTCCCTAGGTCTCAAGTGGGTCTCTTGTAAACACTGTGTATATGGGTCTTGTTTTTGTATCCATTCAGCAAGCCTGTGTCTTTTGGTTGGAGCATTTAATCCATTTACATTTAAGGTAATTATTAAAATGTATGTCTCTATTATCATTTTCTTAATTGTTTTGGGTTTGTTTTTGTAGGTGCTTTTCTTCTCTTGTGTTTCCCACTTAGAGAAGTTCCTTTAGCATTTGTTGTAGAGCTGGTTTGGTGGTGCTGAATTCTCTTAGCTTTTGCTTGTCTGTAAAGCTTTTGATTTCTCCATCAAATCTGAATGAGATTCTTGCTGGGTAGAGTAATCCTGGTTGTAGTTTCTTCCCTTTCATCACTTTAAATATATCATGCCACTCCCTTCTGGCTTGTAGAGATTCTGCTGAGAAATCAGGTGTTAACCTTATGGGAGTTCCCTTGTATGTTGTCATTTTTCCCTTGTTGTTTTTAATAATTTTTCTTTGTCTTTAATTCTTGCCAATTTGATTACTATGTGCCTCAGCATGTTCCTCCTTGGGTTTACCCTGCCTGGGACTCTCTGCACTTCCTGGACTTGGGTGGCTATTTCCTTTCCCATGTTAGGGAATTTTTCGACTATAATCTCTTCAAATATTTTCTCTGGTCCTTTCTCTCTCTCTTCTCCTTCTGGGACCCCTATAATGTGAACGTTGGTGCATTTAATATTGTCCCAGAAATCTCTTAGGCTGTCTTCATTTCTTTTCATTCTTTTTTCTTTATTCTGTTCTGTGGAAGTGAATTCCACCATTCTGTCTTCTGGGTCACTTATCCGTTCTTCTCCCTCAGTTATTCTGCTATTGATTCCTTCCAGTGTATTTTTCATTTCAATTAGTGTATTGTTCATCTTTGTTTGTTTGTTCTTTAATTCTTCTAGGTGTTTGTTCTTTAATTCTTCTAGGTCTTTGTTAAACATTTCTTGCATCGTCTCGATCTTTGCCTCCATTCTTTTCATGAGGTCTTGGATCATCTTCACCATCATTATTCTGAATTCTTTTTCTGGAAGGTTGCCTATTTTCATTCATTTAGTTGTTTTCTGGGGTTTTATCTTGTTCCTTCATGCGGTACATAGCCCTCTGCCTTTTCATCTTGTCTACTTTTCTGTGAATGTGGTTTTTGTTCCATGGGCTGCAGGATTGTAGTTCTTCTTGCTTCTGCTCTCTGCCTTCTAGTGGATGAGGCTAAGAGGCTTCTTCAAGCTTCCTGATGGGAGGGACCAGTGGTGGGTATAGCTAGGTGTTGCTCTGGTGGGCAGAGCTCAGTAAAACTTTAATCTGCTTGTCTGCTGATGGGTGGGGCTGAGCTTCTTCCCTGTTGGTTGTTTGGCCTGAGGCGACCCAGCACTGGAGGCTGCAGGCTCTTTGGTGGGGTTAACGACAGACTCTGGGAGGGCTCATGCCAAGGAGTACTTTCCAGAACTTCTGCTGCCAGTATCCTTGTCCCCGAGGTGAGCCACAGCCACCCTATAGGAGACCCTCCAACACTAGCAGATAGGTCTGGTTCAGTCTCCTATGGGGTCACTGCTCCTTCCCCCTGGGTCCTCATGCACACACTACTTTGTGTGTGCCCTCAAAGAGTGGAGTCTCTGTTTCCCCCAGTCCTGTCGAAGTCCTGCAGTCAAATCCCACTAGCCTTCAAAGTCTGATTCTCTGGGAATTCCTCCTCCCGTTGTCGGACCCCCAGGTTGGGAAGCCTGACGTGGGGCTCAGAACCTTCACTCCAGTGGGTGGACTTCTGTGGTATAAGTGTTCTCCAGTTTGTGAGTCACCCACCCAGTGGTTATAGGATTTGATATTATTGTGATTGCACCCCTCCTACCATCTCATTGCAACTTCTCCTTTGTCTTTGGATGTGGGGTATCTTTTCTGGTGAGTTCCAGTGTCTTCCTGTCAATGATTGTTCAGCAGTTAGTTGTGATTCCAATGCTCTTGCAAGAGAGAGTGAGCGCATGTCCTTCTACTCCGCCATCTTGAACCAATCTCCCCCAATCATTAACTTTTGAGACATCCTTTTACTTCAGAAGACAAGGACACAGGGCCTTGTACAAGGTTTCAATAGTAATAATAATAATAATAATAATAGTAATAATACTAATTATTATTATTATTAGGCATAACAACCCCTATCTCATCTTACTTCTTTTTTTTTTTTTTAAAGAAATTCACGTTCTTTTATTTATTTATTTATTTATTTATTTATTTGTGGCTGTGTTGAGTCTTCGTTTCTGTGCGAGGGCTCTCTCCAATTGCGGCAAGTGGGGACCACTCTTCATCGTGGTGCGCGGGCCTCTCACCACCGCGGCCTCCCCTGTTGCGGAGCACAGGCTGCAGACGCGCAGGCTCAGTAATTGTGGCTCACGGGCCCAGCTGCTCCGTGGCATGTGGGATCTCCCCAGACCAGGGCCCGAACCCGTGTCCCCTGCATTGGCAGGCAGACTCTCAACCACTGCGCCACCAGGGAAGCCCAACTCATCTTACTTCTTGCTGATATTTTCAACACTCCATGCCAGGGTAAATTTCAAGCCCTTAAGTGTTAACCATGGCCTTGACATCCAACAACCATCCTTCCAGGAATATTTTCCCATTTCTTTTTTTGTAGACCTGCACTGTTCACTCCCCACACATGGCTCTTGAGCCCCTGGAACATAAAGTATAAAACACACCCTTAAAGACACAGACCTACTAGAGAATGGACTTGAGGATATGGGGAGGGGGAAGGGTAAGCTGGGACAAAGTGAGAGAGTGGCATGGACATATATACACTACCAAATATAAAATAGATAGCTAGTGGGAAGCAGCCGCATAGCACAGGGAGATCAGCTCGGTGCTTTGTGACCACCTGGAGGGGTGGGATAGGGAGGGTGGGAGGGAGGGAGACGCAAGAGGGAAGAGATATGGGGACATATGTATATGTATAACTGATTCACTTTGTTATAAAGCAGAAACTAACACACCATTGTAAAGCAATTATACTCCAATAAAGATGTTAAAAAAAAAAAACACACCCCAAATATCACAAATGAAATAGTTTACATTCTTTATTATGAAATAAAGAACATAAAATATCTCACTGGTTATTTTTATATTGATTATGTGTTCAAATAATAATATATTGGATATAGTAGGTTAAATAAAATTCATTAAAATTAATTTTACCACATTCTTTTTACTTTTTTAATGTGGATACTACAAAATTTTAAATTCTGTATGTGGCTCACACTTGCAGCTTATGATTAAATTTCTATCAGATGGCTCTGCTCAATGAAATGAATTTGATGTCTATTTTTATGTGATCCTTCATTGATTATTTTCCAAAGTTTCCAGAGTCAGTGATTCAACAGAAAGACAAAAGGTTCCTGAGACCAAGGTTTTGTCTGAGTTTATTTTTGCTGGTGGTGTTTTTTCCTTATGCTTTCATGTTGCTGTGTTCCAGTGGCAATTAGGAGAGCCAGAAGACAAAACTTGAGAAAGTGCAGAAGTTTTGAAGACGGGAGACCCTGGTTCATGTCCTGGCTCTGCTACTTACTATTTACGGGAACTTGGGCCAGTTACTTAACTCCTCTAAGCCTGGTTTATACCCTGCAAGGAGGGAAGGAGAAGAATAACAGATGCTTAATAATGGTATAAGGATAAAATGAAATAATAAATATGAAGTCGCTGATAACCCCCTTTTTTTTTTAATACAGCTTTGCCAGACTCCGTGACTGTCCTCATCCTCATTTTGTGTTCACTCCTTAAGCTGTGTTGAAAATTCACTTTGTAAAAGCAATCGATGCATGTGAAGAAATTTGAAATGTAAAAACGCTGTAAAAAAAAAAAAAAAAAGTGGGGGTGGGGAACTGTGCTTACAGAAGTGAACTTCTACCTGGTTTGGGAAAGCACGGTAATTTGTTTGGGGTGCCTCAGTTTCCCCATCCATGAAAAAGGGAGAGGGTTATATGGCGGTAACATTTGGAGGCCCTAAGGTGGGGTGGGCTGTGGGCTTGGAGGAGGTCTCCAGGGTGATCCTGCCTCGCCCACTGAAGGCCCAGCAGAGGTGGGCGGGAGTGGACACAGCAAAGGGACATCACTGGGCTCTGATGGGGACTGGGTCCGTGACGTGGCGGTCACTTTCACGTGGGTTTCTCCCATTGCTTTCCATTCCTTTTCGGTTTCTGCAGGAACAGCCTCCAGCCCTTGGGTCCCCAGGATGCACGCAGCTGGCACTCCCATCTGTCACACAGAAGATGTTCAATCCATGATAACTGCTGTTGTCCGGTTCACATTAGAAGTAACAAATGACACAGGCATGTGAAAGACTTAAGCAGGAAAGCATCCCGCAAACTGAGGTGATACAGCTGGTGGTGGTGGTGAGTGTGGATCCCAGTGTCCTTCTGTTCCCAGATGAGTCGTTCCAGGCAGGCCGCTCCATCTCAGACGCCCTTCCTCCTCACCGGGATTGGACACCCCAGGCCCCGTCCAATACCAAAATCCTTTCTTTCTGACACTTCATTACTTTTTTTGGTAATGAAAATAATCAAATAAGTCTTCTGTTTCCTACGGTTCAAAACTAGCTGCAGAACTAACCCCAGAAATATCTAAATCAATCAAATCAAGAAAATATTTATTGTGTGTTTCTCCACTGTTGAAACTCCAATCTTAGCAACATAAAAAATGACCAAACCACAAGCCTTCATCTTCCTATGGATGAGCAAGCCTTCTTGTCTGGCCTTGTCAATCGTAATGTAAATAATTTCCACCTTGCCAGTGGTAGCCGATCGGGTGGGCCACTCGGGCATTGCAGTTACCCTCTTGATTTACGATTTCCTGTGTGTCTGGTACGTTCCCGCTGCAGCTCAAATGACGAAGCAAGACGAGAACAGCCTCTGATGCCCAAGAAACCTTTGGAGCTCCAAGAACTTCAGACTCAGGCAACAGGCGAGCCTGCCCCAACATTTGCTCCAGTAACCAAACGAGAGACTCAGGTGTTTGCTTTGCTTTGGATACAAAGACCGGTGGTTTTCCTTGAATCTTCCTTTAGCCAGTACTGCCCCTTCGTGGGTGCCCCAACACCCGTGGTCCCTACTAGGTCCCTACTTGGGTCCCTACTTCCACCATTCTTGCAGTTCTGACTTGGACATGTCACTGGCATTTGTTAAGCTGCTTATTTTTGTCAATTCTTGGTGTTCAGGTGGGTGTGAGCATATCCTCTCTCTCCCTTAACAAGACAAACTCCCCCCACCTCCACCAGCCCCCCCCCAACCCCAAGCAAAGTGCTTCCACTCCCCTTCCCAGCCTTCCCAGCTACACCTGGTGTGGGATGGGAGGGGCTGAGGCAAGGGGGAGGTGATGATACCAGGAGGACAGACCCTCTCTCCCCAGAGACGAGGGGCTTCGCCCTCAGCTGTGGAAGTTAAGTCCCAGCCTTGGGGTCTGGCTCACATTTTTTGGGGAGGCACAACCCGTGTGGCTTGTGGGATCTTCCCTGACCAGGGACCAAACTCGGGCCCATGCCAGTGAGAGCACAGAGTCCTACCCACTGGACCACCAGGGAATTCCCCTGGCTCACATTGCTAGAACAGACAAGATGCAGAACAGATGCTCTTCTGCAAGATCCCAGCTGTGGAATGAAGTCCCAGCTCTGTGACCTCTGTTTCCCCTCCTGGACCATCAGCGCAAATTCCTCACCCCTCTTGCCCAATTTGCATAAACTGAAAGTAACGAGCCCCAGGCTCCTCCTGTCACAGGAAACGGGGTTTTTTAGGATTCAACAGAGATGAGTCAACACAACAAGGATCTAACACATGGGCCATGAGTCAAGGCTGGTGTTTCTCTTGTCGGGTGTTTGGGGCCCCTTGGAAGGACTCCTTCTTTTTTTTTTTTTTTAATTTTTATTGGAGTATAGTTGACTTACAATGTTATGTTAGTTTCTGCAGTACAGCAAAGCGAATCAGTTATACATATACCTATATCCACTCTTTTTTAGATTCTTTTCCCATATATACCGTTACAGAGTACTGAGTAGAGTTCCCTGTGCTCTGTAGTAGGTCGGAAGGGCCCCTTCTTCTTCTTTTTTTTTTTTTAATAGTTGTTTATTTATTTGGCTGCATCGGGTCTTAGTTGCGCCACGCGGGATCCGTTGCCATGTGTGGGATATTTAGTTGTGGCATAAGGACTCTTTAGTCGTGGCATGTGGGATCTAGTTCCCTGACCAGGGATCGAACCCAGGCCCCCTGCATTAGGAGTGCAGACTCTTAGCCACTGGACCACCAGGGAAGTCCCAAGGGCTCCTTCTTGAATCTTCCATTCAGCCTCCCTTCTTCCATGGCGTGTCCAGCTTTGGGGACAAAGTCAGAAAATGGCATTGGGGGTCAGATGACATGCAGACCCTTCCCATGTCCCAAGGGAAATGCCATTTAGATAACTTTTTGCTGTTGTCGTCCACTTTTTCCAACAGTCACTGCTCCTTGCGAAGGCCTGGGGCCTCCACTTGCTAGAGGCAGAGAGGATGGAGACCACAGGGAGCCCTTCATTAGCTGGAGGGTGTCACGTGTGGGTAAAAGACCACAAGCTTGCCTGGAGGCCCACACTTAGAAGAGCAGACATTTGTTGACATCTGCGGCCAGACACAGGATGGATGGGCTCCCCAAGGATAGCTTGTTTTCCCACATGACAGAGCCAAGTCAGCCTGGACACGGTCCTGGTGCCAAAGCGGGGAAGCAACAGCATGCCTGTTGGTGCGTGCTTGTGTGCTTGCATTCCTGCAAGATTGCGTGGTGAGCTCTGCACAGCCTCTCCAACTGGTTCGCTCTTAACCCGCTGTGCTCAGATCCAGCTGCAAAGATCCAGGCACTGGATGGGACCTGGCCCTAACACCCTCAGCATCGGTGGTGGCCTGACTCACAGGTGGCCTCATTTCCTCTCTCATTTGATTAGTCATCGAGGGCTCCCTGGCTGGGAGTCCAAAAAAACAAACCTGATTCAGTAGCAGTCTGCATGTCAGTCCTTCAGCCAGTCTGTCTGTCTGTCTGCTGCTGCTGGCTGAGGCACCAGCTGCCAACCATCTGCTGTGAGAGCCCAAAATGCATGTCCAGAAAGCAGAGTAGCACGGTCAGGTCACCAGCAGCCCCGCGGGATTGCAGTCCTGCATTTCCCCCCATCTCTGCACCTACAGTTGCCACCAGGACCCCCTAATTTAGCTTTCGCGGCCCAGCCCCCCGATGGGGTTTCCTACAACCCATCAACTTCCTGACCTCTGGTCCCTGCCTTGCTCCCTTGCCTGGGAGCCAACCCAACAGCTCCTGGGTGCATCGCATCTACTGGGCAAAGGAGCATGTGGCCCAAAGCCAAAAACTTGTTCCTCCCTAACCTCTGGGGCTAGAAAACCCCAAATGGCCAACAGTCCTTCCTTCCTAAGAGCCTCAGGGGACCTGGTTTCTTCGACAGACTTTGCAGATAACCTAGGATGATAAGTGGGCTCCGGAGAACTCCATGCCAGCCTTCTCCCCACGGCTGACCCCAACCGCAGGGCATACTGAGCCCAACGTGGGCACACAAGCAAAAGGGACAGCGGCTAGTGAGCCCCATGGGAAACATCCCCACTGTGTGTGTGTCTATCTTTGTGAGGCGGCCGTGCCTCAATCCACAGCGATGATTTTCTGAGATCCACCCTAGTGCCAAGCTTCCGAAGCTATATACCCATAAACCCACCAAAATAGAAACAGAAAATCACTATTGATGGCAGTAAGATCTGGGCTGAAGTATCTGCCTCTGAGCAGAGACAGTTTTACTTTTCACAGTGAACACTTTCACGCTGTCTGATTTCTTACCCTATGTTTGTATACTTTTTAAAAACTAATAAAAAGTTCCAGAAATCTCCATATTACAGTCTCCAACTTATATATCCTAGAATTCCAGTAGCAGTACAAAAATCCTGTATCAACTATGCTGTAACATGCGTATATATTATATAGTATATATATGTGTACACATCCATATCTATAAAATACAGCCATGATGCTTATAGCCGATGTCAGTGCACGGGCATTTTCTCACTTGCCCACCACACACTCAGCTCTGTGCTGCAGATCCTGAAACAGCATAGGGCCCAGGGGCCCTGTCCTTAAAGAATTCACTGAGTATGCAGGGGCCAGACACACACAAACCCCACCGCTACCCACCCCCAGCAGGCTGTTCCACCTCATCTCTTATGTGGTACTTCCTTTTCTATCCACTCCCCTCAGGGTGTCCCCTCCTCCCACTCATCCATCGCCACAGCTCCAAACACCAAACGCTGCATCTCTAGCCCTCATCTCCTTCTGCATCCTGTATCCACCTTGCTCCCTAAAGGACCTTAGAGCCCAGATCCGAGACGGATATGAATAGGATGTTTTGCCTTCAAGAGGCCAGTCAAGCTGAAATGGCTATGTCCCAATTCTCAGGAAGGGCCAAGAAGGAAAAGTGGAGAAAGTGGAGCACCCCAGATGGGCAGATATATTAGCAACATGAAAGGACCCTGGTGCAGGACACCCCTGACATACCAATTAGATAGAGCGGCCCCGTCCATCTACAGCGCCAATCTTTTGCACTGAGTTTAATCGCATCAGAACATTTTGAAACAACAATTAAGTTCTTAAGTTTAGAACCAACTGCCTTTTCACCTCACAGCCCCACACACCCCCATGCCACACACACTGCCACCCCATTACCACCAAATACATGGAGGTTTCCTGGCCAGAGTTCCTTAATATCACACAGGATTGACGAGGGAATTAAACGGGATGCATGAAGTAGAAATTCTTAGACTCCCGTGGGTATGGCTATCCTACCAGTCGAAGCTTTCCTGGAGGGCTCAAGGCTCAAGAATTGGGTATTTTCTCTGAGAATATAGTCCCAGCTTGTCTCAGAGAAAAACTACATGCACTCACTTTTTTCCACCCTCACCTCCACCTGGGAGATCCTTTGACCTGCTGAACTGTTCTCTCGTCTAGCCATCTCTTCCCAAGCACAGCTGTTCAAGGAAAGTAAAACTCTAAGAAGCTTTTAAAAAGCTACACCCCAACCTTCATACGCTCAGGGCACATAATGAAGCCATCGAGCGGGAGCCGGGAGCTCACCCATCACTCTCCCTCACCTGCAGCCCCCAAGCTGGTCCTCAGAATGGGACTCAACAAGCCGGAGCCATTTCACCAGGACCTTGGTGGGAAGCCAGAGGCCCTTGTCCAGCCAGCTCAATGCTTCTGATCTGTCTGGATTAAGTGGATTTGGAAACCCAGACACAGGGTGAGTCACCCCCAACTCACTGCTGTCATCCTTTTATATAAATCTGGAATTGTGGGAGTGCCAGTTTTTTCCCCAGAATTTCTCTCCAGGCTGGGAGAGTTATATTTGTTTTGTTTTGTTTTCAGAAGGATCAACTCTTTTATTAACCTCAAAACCCACATCGGTAAATCCACCTCCATGTGGAAAGAAAAGGGTTCAAGAGTTAAGAACCCAGAAGATTTTAGTGCAAAATATATCTAACAGGGAAAAAAAAAAAAGAAGAATTGTAAAGAAATGTGCTCTTAAAAATTTACTCTATAAAAGATCCTTTTTCTTAAATTTTCTAATAACTTATTATTTTCAAATATCTACTTTTCACGTTATCCTGTCCTTGTTTTTGAAAATGATAATTCCTTAAGTATTCAATTTTTCTTAAAATAATATTGGGGGTAATTCAAGCCAGGAGAGTTTTAAACGTTTCCCACACAGGCTGTCACCAGGACCTCCTTTATACCCCCAGTCCTCCTTGTCACTGAGAAATGTTGAAAACTTCCCAGATTGGATCATTATGTGGATCTTTATGAACCTCAAAGGCTATCAGAAGAGACAGAGCCCCAGAAAGCCACATATAGGAGATCATGGGCCAGGAGATTGTGCAGCTACCTGGGAGCACTTTCTTCCTCAAATCAGGCTTGGGGTAAGATAATGACAGCTTGCCAAGCAGCATGACTTTTCTTACAGTCTCTTAAGACCCTGCCTTCCATACACTCCAGGCTCCAGGCCCTGAGGGGCTGTGACTCTGTGGGGATGACCTTGGTGCCGGTGGCTTGGTGTACGGTTCCCTGCAGGGTAGATACCAGGAAAGGAGGAGGAGCAGTGCTAGTGCAGGGGTTCATAAGATGGGCTCACAGAGCTCCCTTAGATGGTTTCCCTCAATTCTCTCCAGCCTGCTTTCCTTAGTCAACCCTGTTGAAATTCCTAGAAGCACCCCTGATCCTCATTTTTAAAAAAACTACAATCTACGTCTTAGTGGATCCTTATGACCACATGGCTTAGACCCTGTTCAATCCCATTACCACCCCCTCTTTGATCTTGCTTGGTCCTGTCCCAGGCTGTGCTGGTCTCCCCAGCCTCCGAAGCCCTCAGCCGCCCCTCTGCAGTCTGCATTCAAATCTGCCCTCTGGGGTTCTACCTGTCAATGACTCAGAGGGGACAAGGTTTGTTGGTTTGTTTTTAATTTGGGTCCCAAAGTTTCCCCCAGTGGCATCTTCCTTAGGGTATAAATTACGGTAATATTTATCAAGCACTTATCATGTTCTTACTATATGCCAGGTCCTGTATAAAGTATCTTAAATAGTTTATTACTTTTACTTCTAACAGCATGTTTTACGAGGCTGAGGCTCTTGTCTTCATTTCCCAGAGAGAGACTTGCTCCAGTTGTGGGTGCCACATTCCAGGTATATCCATACAGTCAGGCTTGTTATTTCCCTACTGATGTGGGTCTGTGTTGTCTATCAGTTACTAGGAGATGTACATTAAAATTTCCCACTGTAACAGTGGCTGTGTCAGTGGCTTCTTGTTGATCTGTCATTTTTGCTTTATATATTTTTGTATACTATTAGTGCATACATGTTTAAAATTTTATCTTTGTAGTTTTTTTTAATCAACATGAGTGACTATTTATCTTTAGTAATGCTATTTGTCTTAATGCTTATACTTCTGCTATTAATCAACAGCTTTATCTTGTTTAAAACTTGCCTAATATATATTCTTTCCATTATTTTGTTTTCAGCCTTTTTTATTTATTTATTTATTTATTTTATTTATTTTGGCTGTGTTGGGTCTTCTTTGCTGTGTGCAGGCTCTCTCTAGTTGCGGTGAGGAGGGGCTACTCTTCGTTGCGGTGGGCAGGCTTCTCATTGTGGTGGCTTCTCTTGTTGTGGAGCACAGGCTCTAGGCGCGTGGGCTTCAGTGGTTGTGGCACGCGGGCTTCAGTAGTTGTGGCTCACAGACTTAGTTGCTCCGTGGCACGTGGGGTCTTCCTGGCCCAGGGCTTGAACCTGTATCCCCTGCATTGGCAGGCAGATTCTTAACCACTGTGCCACCAGGGAAGCCCCTGTTTTCAGTCTTTTTGTATCCTTATATTAAGTGTGTCTATGGTAAAACTGAGCTCTGTTTTTTTAATCTAGTCTGACAATCTTTGCCTTTTAACTACCAAGTTTAGCTCACTTACTTTGGTGGTGTTTTTTCGTATATGTAGATTCACTTCTACCATCTTATTTTGGGCAATTTGTTCCCTTTTTCCATTTCTTGTTTTTCTCTTTTCTTAGGTAGTTTTTGTTTCATTTCCTTTCATTATTCTATTAATGTTTGTTCACTAATTTAAAGAAATTATATGTTTTGTCTCTATTATTCTCACACTTAACCTCCAAGAACTTTTAACATCATATCTAATGAAATAAAATCTAAAATTTGTCAGAATTTACCCCTTCCTCTCAAACAGAAAAGAACCTCAGAATACTTTAAATCCAATCTCTCTCCTCCTCAAGCCTACTGTTACCCAGAATTATAGTTCCCTCGCAAATAATATTAATATTAATATTTGTTAATATTTGTTTAGCTTTATTCAAACCTTGAGCATGTTATTGGCCCACCATCCCTTCTTACATCTCAGGCCTTCCTAGTGGGGTCATTTTCCCCTCCCTGTAGTACAGCCTTTGGAAGTTGCTTTAATAAAGGCCTCTTGGTATGAACCCTCTCACCACCAACATCTTTGCATGGGTTTTTGTTCTTGAAAGATGGTTTTTAATGGGGCCTACAATTCTAAGTTGAAGTATTGTAGTATGGTATTCTTACCATACTATGAAACTATTTGTCCTGTTTTCTGGCTTTCACTATCACTGTTGAAGAGTTTCCCGTCATTCTAATTGTGCCTCTGTAACTAACCAACTTCTCTTTGCTATCTCCTGTGCTTAACCTCAACTATGGAATAATTTTCTTATTGCATCTGGCCTCAAATTATTTCTCTCATCAGCCAAGTCATGCTTTTAAAAATATCTTAATGAAAATTAATTTATCCTGATTTTCCAGATGTCTTTTACTGGGAAAAATTGTTCTATACAACTAGTCATCCATATGGCTAGAAATGAAAAGCCTTTTTATTTTTTTATTTTTTTTTAGTTTCTTCTCTATATATTCACTTATTCATACAACAAATATTTGCTGAGAACCTTCTAATTGGGAGACATTGTACTAGGTGCTGGGTGTATACTGGAGCATAAAATAGACATGATCTTGCCCTGTGGAACTTACAGCTCAATAGGAGAGATATTCAATAAACAAGAAAACAAATAAATATGAGCACAGAACACGGCCAGGAAGTTGAAAGAACCTAAAACATTGTCATATGAAGAGTTGAAGGACTTAGGAAGGTTTGGCCTTCTCCATAGAAGGCTCAGAATAATTTTTTTTAAGCCTTTCTATTTTTTTATCCACTTCATCTGGCTGACTTCTGGTCCCACCACTCCACTGAAGATACTTTGGTGAAAGTCTCCTAATCGCCAAATCAAATGGACTCGGCCCATGTCTTAGGCACCACTGGCCACTTCCATTTCCTTCTCTCTTTGTCCTCCAAGTCACCTGGTTTTTCTTCTGACCTCAGACTCCTCAGTCTCTTGTACTGACAATTCTTGTACTACCTGCTCTCAGATGGTACCTGTCCTACATATATTCCTTTCTTTTTTAACATCTTTATTGGAGTATAATTGCTTTACATTTTTGTGCTAGTTGCAGCTGTATGACAAAGTGAATCAGCTATACAAATACATTTATCCCCATATCCCCTCCCTCTTGCATCTCCCTCCCACCCTCCCAATCCCACCCCTCTAGGTGGTCACAAAGCACTGAGTTGATCTCCCTGTGCTATGCAGCTGCTTCCCACTAGGTATCTATTTTACATTTGGTAGTGTATATATGTCAATGCCACTCCCTCACTTCATCTCAGTTTACCCTTCCCCCTCCCTCTGTCCTCAATTCCATTCTCTAGGTCTGCGTCTTTATTCCTGTCCTGCCCCTAGGTTCTTCAGAACCTTTTTTTTTTTTTTAGATTCCATATATATGTGTTAGCATACAGTATTTATTTTTCTCTTTCTGACTTACTTCACTCTGTATGACAGACTCTAGGTCCATCCACCTCACTACAAATAACTCAATTTCAGTTTTTTTTGTGGGTGAGTAATATTCCATTGTATATATGTGCCGCATCTTCTTTATCCATTCATCTGTTGATGGACACTTAGGTTGCTTCCATGTCCTGGCTACTGTAAATAGAGCTGCAATGAACATTGTGGTACATGACTGTTTTTGAATTATGGTTTTCTCTGGGTATATGCCCAGTAGTAGGATTGCTGGGTTGTATGGTAGTTCTATTTTTAGTTTTTTTTTTTTTTATAAATTTATTTATTTATTTATTTATTTTTGGCTGAGTTGGGTCTTTGTTTCTGTGCGAGGGCTTTCTCTAGTTGCAGCGAGCAGGGGCCACTCTTCATCGCGGTGCATGGGCCTCTCACTATCACGGCTTCTCTTGTTGCGGAGCACAGGCTCCAGACGCGCAGGCTCAGTAGTTGTGGCTCACGGGCCCAGTCGCTCCGTGGCATGTGGGATCCTCCCAGACCAGGGCTCGAACCCGTGTCCCCTGCATTGGCAGGCAGACTCTCAACCACTGTGCCACCAGGGAAGCCCTATTTTTATTTTTTAAGGAACCTCTATACTCTTCTCTATAGTGGCTGTATCCATTTATATTCCCACCAACAATGCAAGAGGGTTCCCTTTTGTCCACACCCTCTCCAGCATTTATTGTTTGTATATTTTTTGATGATGGTCATTCTGATCCGTGTGAGGTGATTGTAGTTTTGATTTGCATTTCTCTAATGATTAGTGATGTTGAGCATCCTTTCATGTGTTTGCTGGCAACCTATATATCTTCTTTGGAGAAATGTCTGTTTAGGTCTTATGCCCATTTTTGGATTGGGTTGTTTGTTTTTTGGATATTGAGCTGCATGAGCTGCTTGTATATTTTGGAGATTAATCCTTTGTCAGTTTCTTCATCTGTAAATATTTTCTCCCATTCTGAGGGTTGACTTTTCGCCTTCTTTGTGGTTTCCTTTGCTGTGCAAAAGCTTTTAAGTTTCATTAGGTCCTATTTGTTTATTTTTTGTTTTTGTTTCCATTTGTCTAGGAGGTGGATCAAAAAGGATCTTGCTGTGATTTATGTCATAGAGTGTTCTGCCTAAGTTTTCATCTAAGAGTTTTATAGTGTCTGGCCTTATGTTTAGGTCTTTAATCCATTTTGAGTTCATTTTTGTGTATGGTGTTAGGGAGTGTTCTAATTTCATTCTTTTACAGGTACCTGTCCAGTTTTCCCAGCACCACTTATGGAAGAGGCTGTCTTTTCTCCAGTGTATATTCTTGCCTCCTTTATCAAAGATAAGGTGACCATATGTGTGTGGGTTTATCTCTGGGCTTTCTATCCTATTCCATTGATCTATATTTTTGTTTTTGTGCCAGTACCATACTGTCTTGATCACTGTAGTTTTGTAGTGTAGTCTGAAGTCAGGGAACCTGATTCCTCCAGCTCCATTTTTCTTTCTCAAGTTTGCTTTCGTTATTTGGGGTCTTCTGTGTTTCCAGACAAATTGTGAAATTTTTTGTTCTAGTTCTGTGAAAAATGTCGTTGGTAGTTTGATAGGGATTGCATTGAATCTGTAGATTGCTTTGGGTAGTATAGTCATTTTCACAATGTTGATTCTTCCAATCCAAGAACATCGTATATCTCTCCAACTGTTTGCATCATCTTCAAAATCTTTCATCAGTATCTTATAGTTTTCTGCATACAGGTCTTTTGTCTCCTTAGGTAGGTTTATTCCTAGGTATTTTATTCTTTTTGTTGCAATGGTAAATGGGATTGTTTCCTTAATATTTCCTTCAGATTTTTCTTCAGTGGTGTATAGGAATGCAAGAGATTTCTGTAAATTAATGCAAGGAATGCATTAATTTTGTATCCTGCTACTTTACCAAATTCATTGATTAGCTCTAGTAATTTTCTGGTAGCATCTTTAGGATTCTCTATGTACAGTATCATGTCATCTGCAAACAGTGACTGTTTTACTTCTTGTTTTCCAATTTGGATTCCTTTCATTTCTTTTTCTTCTCTGATTGCTGTGGCTAAAACTTCCAAAACTATGTTGAATAATAGTGGTGAGAGTGGGCAGCCTTGTCTTGGTCCTGATCTTAGTAAATGGTTTCAGTTTTTCACTACTGAGAACGATGTTGACTGTGGGTTTGTCATATATGGCCTTTATTATGTTGAGGTAAGTTCCCTCTATGCCTACTTTCAGGAGAGCTTTTATCATAAATGGGTGCTGAATTTTGTTGAAAGCTTTTTCTGCATCTATTGAGATGATCATATGGTTTTTATCCTTCAGTATGTTAATATGGTGTATCACATTGGTTGATTTGTGTATATTGAAGAATCCTTGCATTTCTGGGATAGACCCCACTTGATCATGGTGTATGATCCTTTTAATGTGCTGCTGGATTCTGTTTGCTAGTATTTTGTTGAGGATTTTTGCATCTATGTTCATCAGTGATATTGGCCTGTAGTTTTCTTTTTTTGTAACATCTTTGTCTGGTTTTGGTATCAGGGTGATGGTGGCCTCGTAGAATGAGTTTGGGAATGTTCTTCCCTCTGCCATATTTTGGAAGACTTTGAGCAGGATAGGTGTTAGCTCTTCTCTAAATGTTTGATAGAATTCGCCTGTGAAACCATCTGGTCCTGGGCTTTTGTCTGTTGCAGATTTTTAATCACAGTTTCAATTTCAGTGCTTGTGATTGGTCTGTTTATATTTTCTATTTCTTCCTGGTTCAGTCTTGGACGGTTGTGCTTTTCTAAGAATTTGTCCACTTCTTCCAGGTTGTCCATTTAATTGGCATAGAGTTGCTTGTAGTAATCTCTCATGATCCTTTGTATTTCTGCAGTGTCACTTGTTACTTCTCCTTTTTCGTTTCTAATTCTGTTGATTTGAGTCTTCTCCCATTTTTTCTTGCTGAGTCTGGCTAATGTTGTATCAATTTTGTTTATCTTCTCAAACAACCAGCTTTAGGTTTTATTGATCTTTGCTATCATTTCCTTCATTCCTTTTTCATTTATTTCTGATCTGATCTTTATGATTTCTTTCCTTCTGCTAACTTTGAGGTTTTTTTGTTCTTCATTCTCTAGTTCCTTTAGGTGTAAGGTTAGATTGTTTATTTGAGATTTTCCTTGTTTCTTGAGGTAGGAATTTATTGCTATAAACTTGCCTCTTAGCACTGCTTTTACTGCATCCCATAGGTTTTGGGTGGTCGTGTTTTTATTGTCATTTGTTTCTAGGTATTTTTTGATTTCCTCTTTGATTTGTTCAGTGATCTCTTGGTTATTTAGTAGTGCATTGTTTAGCCTCCATGTGTCTGTATATTTTACAGTTTTTTTCCTGTGATTGATATCTAGTCTCATAGCATTGTGGTTGGAAAAGATACTTGATACGATTTCAATTTCCTTAAATTTACCAAGGCTTGATTTGTGACCCAAGATATGATCTATCCTGGAGAATGTTCCATGAGCACTTGAGAAGAAAATGTATTCTGTTGTTTTTGGATGGACTGTCCTATAAATATCAGTTAAGTCCATCTTGTTTAATGTGTCATTTAAAGCTTGTGTTTTCTTATTTATTTTCGTTTTGGTTGATCTGTCCATTGGTGAAAGTGAGGCATTAAAGTCCCCTACTATTATTGTGTTACTGTTGATTTCCCCTTTTATGACTGTTAGCATTTGCCTTATGTATTGAGGTGCTCCTATGATGGGTGCATAAATATTTACAATTGTTATATCTTCTTCTTGGATTGATCCCTTGATCATTATGTAGTGTCCTTTGTCTCTTGTAATAGTCTTTATTTTATTTATTTTTAAAAATTAATTAATTATTTATTTATTTATTTTTGGCTGTGTTAGGTCTTTGTTTCTGTGCGAGGGCTTTCTCTAGTTGCGGCAAGCGGGGGCCACTCTTCATCACAGTACGCGGGCCTCTCACTATCGCGGCCTCTCTTGTTGCGGAACACAGGCTCCAGACGTGCAGGCTCAGTAGTTGTGGCTCACGGGCCTAGTTGCTCCACGGCATGTGGGATCCTCCCAGACCAGGGCTCAAACCCGTGTCCCCTGCATTGGCAGGCAGATTCTCAACCATTGCGCCACCAGGGAAGCCCAATAGTCTTTATTTTAAAGTCTATTTTGTCTGATATGAGAATTGCTACTCCAGCTTTCTTTTGATTTCCATTTGCATGGAATGTCGTTTTCCATCCCCTCACTTTCAGTCTGTATGTGTCCCTAGGTCTGAAGTGGGTCTCTTGTAGACAGCATATATATGGGTCTTGTTTTTGTATCCATTCAGCCAGTCTGTGTCTTTTGGTTGGAGCATTTAATCCATTTATATTTAAGGTAATTATTGATATGTATGTTCCTTTTACCATTTTCTTAATTGTTTTGGGTTTGTTATTGTAGGTCTTTTCCTTCTCTTGGGTCTTCTGCCTAGAGAAGATCCTTTAGCATTTGTTGTAAAGCTGGCTTGGTGGTGCTGAATTCTCTTAGCTTTTGCTTGTCTGTAAAGGTTTTAATTTCTCTGTCGAATCTGATGAGCTCCTTGCTGGGTAGAGTAATCTTGGTTGTAGGTATTTCCCTTTCTTCACTTTAAATATGTCCTGCCACTCCCTTCTGGCTTGCAGAGTTTCTGCTGAAAGATCAGCTGTTAACCTTATGGGGATTCCCTTGTATGTTATTTGTTGCTTTTCCCTTGCTGCATTTACTAATTTTTCTTTTATTATTTTTTGATAATTTGATTAATATGTGTCTTGGCGTTTTTCTCCTTGGATTTATCCTGTATGGGACTCTCTGTGTTTCCTGGACTTGATTGACTATTTTCTTTCCCATATCAGGGAAGTTTTCAACTATAATCTCTTCAAATATTTTCTCAGTCCCTTTCTTTTTCTCTTCTTCTTCTGGGACCCCTATAATTCGAATGTTGGTGTGTTTAATGTTGTCCCAGAGGTCTCTGAGACTGTCCTCAATTCTCTTCATTCTTTTTTTCTTTATTCTGCTCTGCAGTAGTTTTTTCCACTATTTTGTCTTGCAGGTCACTTATCCTTTCTTCTGACTCAGTTATTCTGCTATTGATTCCTTCTAGAGAACTTTTAATTTCATTTTTTGTGTTGTTCATCATTGTTTGTTCTTTGGTTCTTCTAGGTCCTTGTTAAACGTTTCTTGTATTTTCTCCATTCTATTTCCAAGATTTTGGATGATCTTTACTATCATTACTCTGAATTCTTTTTCAGGTAGACTGCCTATTTCCTCTTCATTTGTTTGGTCTGATGGGTTGTAACCTTGCTCCTTCATCTGCTGTGTGTTTCTCTGTCTTCTCATTTTGCTTAACTTACTGTGTTTGGGGTCTCCTTTCCACAGGCTGCAGGTTCGTAGTTCCTGTTGTTTTTGGTGTCTGCCCCCAGTGGGTAAGGTTGGTTCAGTGGGTTGTGTAGGCTTCCTGGTGGGGGGGACTGGTGCCTGTTTTCTGGTGGATGAGACTGGATCTTGTCTTTCTGGTGGGCAGGACCATGTCCGGTAGTGTGTTTTGGGTTGTCTGTGAACTTAGTATGATTTTAGGCAGCCTCTCTGCTAATGGATGGGGTTGTGCTCCTGTCTTCCTAGTTGTTTGGCATGGGGTGTCCAGCACTGGAGCTTGCTGGTTGTTGAGTGGAGCTGAGTCTTAGCATTGAGACGGAGATCTCTGGGAGAGCTCTTGCCAATTGATATTACATGGGGCTAGGAGGTCTCCGGTGGTCCAATGTCCTGAACTGGGGTCTCCCACTCAGAGGCTCAGGCCTCACACCCGGCCGGAGCACCAAGACCCTGTCAGCCACATGGCTTCAAATCTTCTTCAATGTGTTCTTTGAGTTAGTTTTCCAGTCTGTTGGATCAAGGAGTTTTCCTTCTTCATATTTTACAAATAATTCTCCCTTTTTTTTCCCTTTGTGCTTTCTAGTTTCACTCGCTCATTTGGTGCTGGGGGCAGAGGCCTCACACCTGGCTCTTCAGGCCAGAGTCCATAGTACAAAATGGCTGCCGACACCTCAGTTCCCATATATTCTTTTTTGAACTCCCAGATCCTCTATTACCCTCCTCTATCCCACTCTGGTCCCTAGGAGGCTGACCCACATGAACTGCATCCACTGGGCTCCCTGGCTGTCCAGCTTTCAGTTGGGTTCAACCTGCAAGAGGAAAGGAGATGAAATCAGAAGGAAGAAGGGGTGAGAAGTGAGAGCATTTATTTGCTGAGCTCCTCACCCAGCTCCTGCAGGGTTGCCCTCTCCATTCAGCTACTCTCTCTAAGTTCTGGGAAATAGAATGACCTCTAGTAACTATGCATCACCAGCCAAATTGTTCTTTTTGTGTCTTTATCCCAAACAGTTTTCTGGGGTCGTTTACCTACAAATACCAAAGGCCTAACAAATTCATTTATCCAAGCTTTAATGAAGTAACTCCTCTTATATCACTCTCCCTAAAGGAAACAAACAAACTAAGCTGATCATCCCCTTGGTTGACTGGTGGTGTTAAGTAATGCCTCTTCAATGGGTCAACCTAAAAGTCTCAGAGTTAGCCTCAACTTTGCTTCCTCAATCCCCACTCATATCTAAAAGTCACTAAGTCCATTCTGATTCTACTTTGGGAATATCTCAACTCTATCCCTTCCACTCTCTCCCCACCACCACTGGCTTATTTTAGGGCTTCATCACTTCCCCCTAGACTATCTGTCTCCCTGCTTCAAACCTGGCCCAACTCCAGCCATTTCTACACTACAGTGCAAAAATAAACTTGCTAAAATGCAAATCTGATGTGTCACTCAGATCTCCTTTGCCTAGTACACAAGGTCCTTCCTAATGTGGTCCCTGCCTACTTTCCCAGTCTCGTCTCTCACCACTTCCCTTCAAAGACCCTACCTGAAGGCCTTTGCCTGACACCTCCCACGCCCCCTGAGTACTACTCCTCCTATAAAACTCAGTGCAAGTAGCAGCTGCTCATGAATATGTTCTCCCATGCTCCTAGAGTCAGTCAACTGGCCCTCCTCTTGGTTTCTTGCACAGACCTCCATCAGAGCATCTGTAACACTTTACCATAGTTATCAAATATTTTGGTCTGTCTTCCCCCAAAACGTGAGAGCCTCTTGCAACCAGAGACCACTTCTTACTCAACCTCATCTTTCCAATGCTTATCATAGTGCCCTTCCTGGAGGAAGATCAATAAATGCACACGCCTCTTCCTTGAAGTTCCTTGGTCCAACCTCCCCAATGTTGTATATCAACCAGGTCATGCATAGCTCAGCACCTACTTTTGAACCCTTAACTCCCCTCCTCCCCTTCTCTCTATACCTCAGCTGCCAGTCAGGAAAGAGGTAGATGTCAATAGTATCCATCTCTAAACTAGTTCAAATTATCTCTCACACTTAACTTCCTCCAGGTGAATGATTCAGTATGTCTCAGTATTATACAATACAACGTTTTTGGAGGATGCAGACTATTTCACAACAAAATTAGGTATAGCTTTGCAATAAGTCAAATCACTAAGGGCAACAGCCTACTCTCCCTATATTATAGATCTATCAGTTTATCCAATTAACCGTCCATCTAAAACACAGAAAAGTTTTCTTTAAAAATGTAAATTGATATTAACTCTTATTTTAGTCAGTTCATAAGAGTTTAGGTCAGTTGGAACAGTGTCCTGATGGATAGATGATTTCCAACAGACTAAATGAAGCAGAGATTGCTTTGTCCCAACCATTTTCTTAGTAAAGTACACTTTACTCATCTGATTTCATTTTGGGGACAAGCCAGGTTCCTATCCCACTGTAAAGGACAGAAGGATAAGCTTTTTCTACACAAAGATGATATGATTTTACTATCTAGGATATTTCACAACCTAAGGCAGGCCTCCAGAAACAAAAGGTCATGCTGTTTAAGTATCACTAGAAATAATAGCTTCAAAATAACTTTTCTAAGACCAAAGCCATCATTTATGAGGACATCCCAAACATTCGGTCAGCTTACAACTACCAAGTTAGATAAGTGTTAAAGGAATGCAAAACAAAATTCTTCGAAAACTGCATAATAGAAATTCTTTGAATATTGGCTTCACTATCAAGAGTCTGCATCAACCTTATTCCTGTCCTCAGTTCCCTACACAGGAGATAAATCCATATCTGGGTAAACACTGTCATAAAACACCAGTGATAACTACATGATAAATTACCACCTGAGTGTGATGAGTGCCACATCCTTACATTGCTCTAAAAGTGGAAAGTTTTGTTTTTGCATCTTCCCATGCTCTTTTTCAAGAGCCAGGGAGGATTCATGCATTTCTACCTGGCACAGCCCTGCCTTTATGTGGTTCCCCATCCCCTGGTTATGCTAGAAAAGAACTATGCAGTGGTCCAAGAGACAATTAGATGTGGAACATACCCATTTAAATAAAACTTGGTTGAAGTCCATAACCATTTATTAAGCACTCACTGTGCTGTGGGAAACAAGTCAACAACAACAACAACAAAAAGTTGATTCAAACCTCCAGGAGCTCTCGGGATCAGGAAAGAAGAAAGGCAGACACAAAGTAAAAACCTGGCACAAATCAAATGTGATAAATAACATAATGGAGGTGTAAAAAGATAATCTAGGAATATGGGAGAAGGAGAGAGAATGACCCCCAATGGACAATGTCTTGGCGTAGAAGGGATACTAAGGTAAGAATTCAATAGGTGAATGTGTACAAAGCAGTTATCCCAGGCAGAGAAAATGATTTAGGCTGAGAGAGCACGGAATTTGTATCAAGATTAGCAGGCAGTAGAGGGTACACATTGGGGTTTGGTGGCAGATAAAGCTGGAAAGGTGGAGGGCTTTGGATTCCTGGCCTAGGAGTTGTGTTTTATGCTGCATCATGGCAATTCTTTATGCTGTAGGCACCTGATCCATTTTTGAAAATGTTCCACATGAACTTGAGACTAGTATGTATTCTCTAATTCTTGGGTAGAGTACTCTACATATGTTCACCAAATCAAACTTGTAAACTGCATTGTTTGTTTTACCAATTTTTTTCTCAGTCTGTTTGACCTTTATATAATCGAAATAGATAAGTTGAAATCTCCCACTGTGGTGATGGATTTGTAAAATTTTCACTGTTGTCGTACTAGTTTGTCATATTTGTTTTAAAGCTGTTTTATTAGGTGCATACAAGTTTAGAATTATTATGTCTTTCTGGTGAATAAAACCTTTCATTATTAAGAAGTGACCCTCACAACAATTCTTATCTTAGAACACATCCTGACTAGCACCCCTAGAGTTGTTGTTGTTGTTATTTCTCTGTCTTTTAATGGTGAGTTTAGTACATTGCTGATGTTCCTGAATTTGTTTCTATTTCTTTCCCACTTTCTATTTGTCCTAACTTTTCTCTGTTTTGATTCTCTCCCTCCAAACCCTTTCTTTTCTTATTTTTTTTAATTAAATGAGATGCTTATTGGTTATTTTTCTTGTTCCATGTTTTTCCCTTGACTGTTTCAGAATCTACACCCTCTACTTCTATTTATGATTATCCTTAAAGTTTTACACTATATAATTAACAGAGTCAGAAATTGTTATCTTTACTCCCTGGAGAAGAAGAGAAGGATCCTTGATCTTTAACTTCCAAATAACTCCTAAATATTTTACATGCTTTAGTTGTCTAGTATTTTAACTCTGTCTTTCTCTTTAATCCCACAAACTATTAATAGCATCATTGTCAGTAGTAGTAGTAAGAGTAGTAGTAGCAGTAGTAATAGTATTTCTACAGGCAATGGGTTTTTTTTTTAATTTACCTACAATTTTAACAACTTTTTTGTTCATCATTCCTTTTTGTATCTCAGACCTTCTATGTGAGATTATTTTCCTTTTTCCTGAAAAGTTCCTTTACAAGTCCCTTCAGTGAATGCTTGTTGGGGGTAAACTCTGAGTTTTTGTTTATATAAAAACGTTTTTATATTACCTACATTTCTTTGTGTTGTGGTTATTTTCTGTAAGGCAGAATGGGTCTCTTACCAAAGCATCATCTTCACCCTCATTCTTCAAAGATAGATTGATGCTTTCAGCATTTTGAAGATATTATTCCATTGATTTTTCTTCTGTTGTTGCTATTGAGAAGTCTGCCATTCCACTTGCCATTTCTTTGTAAGAAATCTGCCCTTTTTTTTCTCTGATTGATTTTAAGATCTTCTCGTTGTCTTTGTTCAGGAGTTCCACTACAATTTGTGGTGTTTATTTATCCTCCCCCATGTACATTGGGCTTCCTTTATCTGGGGAGTCATAGCTTACATTAGTTCTGGAAAATTTTCAGGCATCTCTGTCAATATTGCTTTTTCTCTACTCTCTATTCTCTTCTTCCAAAACTCCAATTAGACAACAAATGTTAGCTCTCATTCTACCTTCCCTATCACTAACCTCTCTTTTATAATTCTCATTTACTTTCTATCTATTCTGAATTCTGGAAAATTTCTCCAGACCTACCTTCCAGTTCATTAATTCTTTCTTCTGCTGTTTAACCATTCACCAAGACACATATTTCGACAATTACGTTTTTTACTTATCTGGTTCATTTACAGATGAGCCTTGTTTTATTTTTAAATTCCATCTTTTTTTTCTTTAAACATTTCCACATTCTATCAACTCCTCCCCTGACCAAGTATAGGCAAGTGGCTCACTTTCTTTGCATCTCAGTTTCCTCATCTGTAAAATGGGGGTGATTACTGTACCTCCCTCATAGAGCTGTAAAGATTAAATGAGTTACTATATGCATACCTGTCAATGTCCCATCAGGAACTAAAAATCAGACTAGGTATTTCAATCAGAGAGGGATTTAAATACAGGGAAGTCAGTTTCAAAATTATTGGAATGGCTGGAGGAATAAAAGGGAGAAGTTGGTGTGACCCAGAGAGCAGGAACTATAGAAAATCACTACTGCCATGCCAAGGCTCCTCTGAGCCCACACTGCGTGGCTTCCACAGAGCCGTGCAGCCCCTGCCCATCTTCTGACCACTGTCCTTTCAAGGACCTTGCGCATCTAAGTCCTTGCCTCAGTCCAAGCCCCACACTGCCAGGAACCACTACAAGAGCTGGCACTTATCTGTGACTACCAATGCTACTGCCCATTTTGCTGTGGCTGCCAGAGGCCAAGAGCAGAATAGCTGCCATCTTCCTCCCATCTTTTAATCCCGTGCAAATTAGCAGGATGTTGGAGGGTGAGCCTGGAGTTGAGTCACAGTACCTGGCGCAATGTGTATAGTGCTTATAACAGGGCCGGCTGCATGGTAAGTAGTGAATTAAATGTTCACTCTGGTGGCTGTTATTGAATATATTCTAAATATTCCATAATTCCAAGAGCTGAAGTCTGGGAGAGTCCCAACTGTTGTGTGTTGTTTCTGTTGACTCTCATTCATGTCGCTCACGGTTTGTGGCTCTGTGTATTTGTTGACCTTTGATTGTGAGCTCATTCACAGTTGATATTAGCTTCTGGGGATTGTAATCTATGGTAAATTGGAGTGCTGTTTCCAGAGAGGATTTGTGTTTCCCTCTGCTGGGAGGCCGAGGAAGTGTAAAAGACCTGGAACCCACTCTAGCATGCTTTGAAGGTCCCAGGTTGAGACAGGACCCTTGGGAGTACCCCCGCCCCCACCCCCACCCCCCTGCACCTTGCTACTGGCCCTGAGTTCTGGTTCAGAGGCTCCCATCAGTTGCAATGCTAATATAGGTGTTTTCCCTCTGAGAGGAAGCCTGACTTTGAAGCATGTTTACCTGCTGCTGTTCACCACCAAGAGTGGTGGTGAACAGAACCACTGTCCCTTAAGCTCACTTTGGGGAACACAGAAGGAGGAACTTAGAGATTTCCTTTCCTTTCTAGGAGTCCAAAAAATGTGTTTAACTCTGTTTTATCTAAGATATTTGTTTTGAGGCAGGAAAACCCTGCAGAGTCTATACTCAGTCATATTGCCAAAAGCAGAAATCTGTATTTCATTCAGTAGAAAACGGGGAGCCTTTAAGGAATGGAGGCCAGGGAATTGAGGTTTTAGAAAGAAAACTGGCAATAAAGTAATCTGATGGGAACATGTCTTCTAATATTAGGGGCAAGAGAATCATTGTCCCCAGAAATGTATGTCAACGGCAATCACAAATTTGGATTTTCTAGGAAAATCCAAATTTCAAATATTCAGCCCAAGAGTTCTCTCATATGTTGTGTATTTGTCAGAACTCTAATCCTCACATGAACTTGACTACATGCAATCACCATAAATATGGCCTTCACCATAAATGTATCAATAATACATTGGCGTCAGGACTTCCCTGGTGGCGCAGTGGTTAAGAATCCGCCTGCCAATGCAGGGGTCACGGGTTCGATCCCTGGTCCGGGAAGATCCCACCTGCCGCAGAGCAACTAAGCCCAGTGCAACACAACTACTGAGCCTGCTCTCTAGAGCCCTTGAGCCGCAACTACTGAAGCCCAAGCACTCTAGTGCCCGTGTGCTGCAACTACTGAGCCCGCGTGCTGCAACTACTGAAGCCCGTGTACCTAGAGCCCGTGCTCCACAACAAGAGAAGCCACTGCAATGAGAAGCCCACGTACCACGATGAAGAGTAGCCCTTGCTTGCTGCAACTAGAGAAAGCCCACGCCCAGCAATGAAGACCCAACGCAGCCAAATAAATAAATATAATACATTGGTGTTCAAGCTTATTAATCAAGCCCTGTGAATCTGATTCTTGTTAATTGTTAACAATCAAGGAACTCTTGGGCAGGCAATGCTGCAGCCAAGCATTTGAACCTTGGTGACTCCACCAAAGGGCAGACTTTCCCCAAGGCAGCCACCAAACCTCCTTAACAGAAACCTGGAGGCATGCTGAGCTCCCTCTAAGAAACTGATTCCATGAGTCATGCTCCGTGGGCACACCCTGAAGTTCTATTTGTTTTGGAAAACTCAATTACTTTTCACCAAGATTAACTCCCATATATGATAGAGAGAGTAATTCAAGCTGAGTGTTCAAAAACAATAACTCACTACCAGGGCTATCAGCAGATTTTGTCAACTAATAATGTCTGTTAGTTGGCAAGAGAAGAAAGATGGCATATTTTCAGATATAAATATAAAATGTTTAAGGAAGTAGAATGTGTAAGTATAACTCCACCCAGCTATACTGGTTACATTTTAAATCTCCTGGTTGCATTTAGGGGCGTACCTGTCTTGACAGGCAGCACAGGTCCTTGGAGAGACTTGGAGGAAGGAGGGTAGAGTCCCATGAGAGGTGGTTGGAATGAACTTGCAACACACAGGCGGGATCTATGTCAGCGGCAGAGCCTGCCAAAAGCTCTGATGGAGTGGGTGGGGTCACAGAACAGGGATAGGGAAGAATCCAGGACAATTACTAAGACTTTGACTTAATCAATTGGGTCGTTGGAGTACCATTTAGTGAGAACTGGGAGACTGGGGTAGAGATGGGTGGAGCAGGAATACCAAGGTTCTATTTAGGACATGGTAAATTGAAGACGCTCTGGGACAGGCACTTGACTGTGCCAGGTGTGCAAAGATCCAGGCCTGGGGCTCATCCTAAGCCACTTCCTGTACCAACACAGAACTTCCAGGCCACTCGCTTGAGTCTTCCCAAATAGTTTCCATTGTTATTATATCAATAACCTGTGAACTTGAACACCAGATATAAAGCGCGCTACATGACTTTTAAAGACCATCTAAAGGGCTTGGCACTTCAGGAAGCTGAGTACAGCTGCCTGGTTCCACCACCCTCCACGCCATTCTTCACAGAAGTACTTCCTACCTGACCTAAGGTAGAGTCCGGCATCACTCCCGAGCCCCTCCTGAGCCCCAGTATCCCTCCCCTTGGGACCGAAACTTCATCCTCTGCTTCCATCCTTGCATTCTGCTCCCGTGACTCCCCCCAACACTGCCTCAACTCTTCTTCTATATTCCAGTTCTGTTCTGTTCTGTTCCTGAAACAAGGAAGAGAAAGAGAGAACCCAGAACCCTTGCTCACTTATGGCTGAGCTGAGGATTTGGGAGGAGCGCTGCATCCGTGGGAGCCCCTGAGAAGCCATACCCTTGGCACCTGGTTGCCCACGTGTCCCCGCTGACAGATTCCCCACTACTCTCTTCCTTGCACTCTCTACCCGTGCTAACTGGCCCCTCTCCCCAGCGTGTCTTCCCTCCCCTTCCCCTTTAAATGTCATGTTTCCTCCACCTGAACTGCCCTTCTCTCCCAACCACCACATGTTTACACCCAGCCATCAGGGGCTAGCTCAAATGCCACCTCCGCCTTGAAAAAGAATAAACAAACAAGCAAACAAAAACTACAAAGTATGAAGGACACCCTTCATTCCGGGAGCATGTTTATCTCCTCTAACTGTCACGATCACCATGGCAGGCAGGTGTTATTATGCCCATTCTGTAGGTGAGGAAACAGGCTCAGAGTGTAAAAGCACACACTTAGTGACAGGCTGAAATTCAAGCCCAAGTCTGTTAAAGCCCTACATCTGTTCACTTGACCACAGCATTATTTTACCACCAAATCCAGTGGCTCTCAGCCCTGACACTTCACTGGGACCATCTGGTGCCCAGGTCATGCCTCTAACAAATTACAAAATGATCTCTAGTGGTGGAGCCCTCCACAGTAAATACTTTTTAATGCTCCCCAGGGAATTCCAGTGGGATGGACAGAAGAAGACTGTATGGGAGACCAGGAAAGGGATGGCCAAAGGAAAATCGGTGCGGTATTACAGAAAGAGGGGCAGAAAGGGGTTGTGGCTGAAGAAGAAAAGAAAATGGTCAATAGTGTGAAATGCTGCTGAGAAGTCAAGTTTAAAAGGGCGGGGGGGTGCCGAAAATGGTCCATTACCTGTGAGGCCAAGGATGGCCTTTATGAGAAAAGTTTCCATCAAGGGGTGGGGCGAAGCAAACTGTTGAGGGCGGAGGAGTGGGAGGGGAAGCAAGGGAAGGCACTCTTTCAAGAGAAGCAAAGAAATAGAGAGGGAAGATGTTGTCTTCATTTTGTTTCATTTTGTTTTAGGAAAGCAAGACATGGGTGGGTCTGGTGAGAAGGAGGCAGCAGAGAGCAAACGGTTGAAGATGAGAGGCAGAAATCAAAATGGCAAAGTCTTTGAGAAGATGCGTATTCCATTTCAACCCCAACCGGGTGTACTTCAATTCAACTCTAGCAATAACCACCCAAAGTCAGGGCAGACCCCACGCGTTAAAAGGCAGCAACCCTTACCTCAGATGCCAGCCACACTTCAGGGGTCCCCCGACCACCCACACTTCCGACTGACTGGCTATCAATTCAGAAGTTCCCATGACCCCCTCAGTTTTGATAATTCACGAGAAAGATTCACAGAACTCAGGAAAGTGCTATTATATTATAATTTTATATTATTATATAAATTATTATAATTTTATTATATAGGACACGCATCAGGAGGATCAGCCAAATGACAAAACATTTAAGGCAAGGTCTAAGGAGGGACCACAGAGCCTCCATGCCCCCTCCCTGTGGAGTCAGGGTGCCTCACCTGCCCAGCACATCACCGTGTGCTTCCAACCAAGAAGCTTCTCCAAGCTCCAGTGTCCAGAGTTTTGGGGGATTTAATACACAAGTGTGATGGATTAAACACTGGCCACATGATTGAACACAGTCTCCAGCCCCCCTCCCCTCCCAGGAGGCCGGGAGGAAGAGCTGATATCGTGTGTCTCCAAGCCCCAACCCTTCATCTAGTTGATCTTTCTGATGACCAGGCACCAGCATGAAGCTATCTAGACACCCTGCCGTGAGTCAGATCGTTATCTGTCACTGAGGAAATTCCAAGGGTTTCAGAAGCTCCCAGCCAGAAATCTGGGACAAAGGTCAGATAAATTTTTTAATTCTATAACAACGAGTCAGGAGGTTCAGGACCTGGAGGAAAGGAAGAGCCTCCACCACTCCAGCAATAAGAGAATGGCGGGGCTAGTGAGGTGTAGTTGGAAGTGTGGTGGGAGGCGCTGAGCAGGCTTTCATATGATGAGTTCTATTTTCAAGGACGGCGCATGGGAGCGATGGGGTCAGGATATTGTTGCTGTGCACAAACGCCTAGGAAAGCTTCACAGGACTGCTGGGCAGTGTGAGAGCTCAGTGGTGGTGGTGCCCGTGCATCCAGGTGGCAGCCATCTATAAGGCTAGGTGGTTTTCTCCAATAGCCCCTAGCAGCCCCTATGGAGATACAGACCATCAATACAACGAGGCCTGGGGTTTTGTCTAATGAGCGCTAGGGAAGAAAACGGAGAAAGCCTGTGAGAAGACCAGCAAGAAAATGGCTGAAAAGACGGAGCATAGAAATTAAACTGGATGGATAAGGAAGCAAAAGCAGAGGGGCAGATAGAGAGGGAGGATGTCCATGGGCTAGAGGTCCTGATAATGGTGAAGAACTGGTGCTTTGAGAGTATGGGAGTGAGAAAGCAGCAAGGCTGTGGTCAGAGAGGGGGAAGTCTGCAGGCACGATTGCTGAAATGGAGCCCTTCCAAGAGGCACCCGGTCTCGGGGGTGGCCAGGGGCATGCCTCTTCCAACTGGAGTATTAATTCCTTGTATTCAAGATAAGTTCCCTGAAGAGAGGTACCACGTTTAATCCATCTTTGTATTCCTAGCAGTACTGAAAATACTATATGGAAGGTAATGATACCCTTTGAGAAGGGAGGATGTTAAATTGTGAAGGATGCAGGAAAACTCAGGAAGCCACTGTGCGGTGAACCTCAGGGAACCAGTGAGACAAAAGGGCAGCGAGGCGCACTGGAGAGCAGGATTCCCCAAGTTCACTGCAGCCCCAGAGGCCAAATGAGCTCTTTAGAAGTAAATGTTGCCAGTTAACACTTTCCAGTCTTAAACTCACACATACTTGCTCACGACCAGTGATCCCTGTTGGATTATCTCTTCCATCAGAGATTTAATGGCAGCAGTGGAAATGAGGTCACTCTCATTAGGAAGGGAGTGACTTCCAGAGACAGGGCAAGGAGGGCAGAACTTCATCTGATCCCCTCTTTGGTCTTTCTGACTCACCCACTGAGTGCCTCCTGGAATCCTTTATTCAGTGATAATTCGACCCATTCATCAAGTGACCACCCTAAGCAAAGTGTCACAGGAGAAGGCAAGGTGGACAATTTTGTCACAGCCCCCTAGGAGCTTACAGGCTGTTGGGGAAGGTCACACATGCCCCCAAACCGCCACACGCAAAGCAACTCCCTACTAACCAACGAGGAGGCTTGTCACCTGGGGAGACTAAGGTGAAAGGTTCTGTTCTGGGTATCAATGTGGTGAGTTTGTTTGCTTGTTTGTAGGGCTGCTTTCTTCGTGACTAGAACTTAAAAGAAGTAAGAGCAAATTTCCCTCTCCAGTGACAAAGGGAGCCCGGGGTGAATCCGATCATGCTCTTGATACTTTAAAATAATGTCTCCTAGGAAATCAACCTCTGGAAAGAAAGAGTTAAGGAACTTGCTGGAGTTCACAGAGGCCAGCTCACTCCTGAGAGCCGGTTGTCTGTAGGATAATGTAAGAGATAAGCGGTCTGACAATCGAACCATCTGTGCTCAGCCAGCAAGGCTGCCGTGGGTTCAGAGGAAATGTTGAGAACTTATTCCCTTTTCCCTCCATCTCCACTCACACTGGGCTAGTCCCCTTGTCAATGAAGCCATTCGTAAAAAGACAACAGGCAGGGGCCCAACTCTCAGTGGCAAGAACTGTGTGTAGAACATGGCCCCTGGCTGATGCTGAGATTTCAGAGTCCTGGGGTTTCCCGGGGGCACAGTGGAGCGCCCCACTGTCTCTCCATCTGAACACCCAGAGTGGGTGGGAGGAACTCGAGCTGGAAGTTGGGTACCTGCGTGGGAGCCTGTGCCCTGCTGGATCTGCAGCTGGACCCTGGGCCAGGCTGGTCCCTTGGCCATTGGCTGCCCTGGGTAGCTCAGGAGGAGACATCTGAGCAGGAGGTCTCAGTTCCTTAAGCCCCTGTGATGTAGGACCCTCTTGGGTAAGATCACTCTCTGGACTGAGCAAGCAATTTCAGAAGGAACACCCATGCGGAAGTGAGAGAGGCAGGAAAACTTGCCCTGTCAGCCAGAGCAGCACAATCTCCCAGGCAGGATGCAGGGACGTGAGCCACCCACCCAAAGGCCCTGAACTGAATGACTCTAACTTTCCAGGACCTGCATCCTTTGGAGAGCGTGGAGTGAGACCTAAGACGAGAGCCAGAAAGAGTTAGCCATCAGGGACTTGCAAGGGACAGTCTGATCAGTCTCCAATTGACCAACCATTGTTCATCACACACTCTGGTCCGGGGACACATGTGAATACAACCTGTTTTGGTTGTCTGTAGAGAGCAGATAAGAGATCACTGCAGACGGTGAGAAGAAAATCCATAGGAGTAATGGGCTAAAGAGTGGCTGGAACTAGAGGGGGGTGAGAGATGGGGAGGTCGGGGAGACCTTAATGAGAAACAGATAAACCAACTTGGCCCTCAGTTCAGAGTAAGACTGAGATAGGCAAGGATCAGACAGGAGACCTGTGTGCTGCATGTACTGAGCAAGAAGAGGGCTGAGCGCTGTGAGCCCACCTAAACTAACCCGCGACATTGCAGTGGAGCGAGCTGAGCTCGTGGACTTCTACCGAGGGTGCCTCCCAAGCCCAGCTCTGAACCCATGCTCCCCAGTTCACAAGCATCCTGCACCCACAGACACGGACAGATCCCCAGCTGGAGGCAAATGATATCAGCCACCTAGACCGGCCTGGGATGAGCCACAAGGCACTCAGGGCCCTTCCGTGATCCCCTGATGCACAAACCGTCTCTCCCCTTCAAATCCTGTCTCCATGCAGGGGCCCCAACACCCAGTTCTTTATGTCTCCCTCTGCATGTACAATACCTTCCAGGTGCCCAACTAAGGCAGACTTCCAGAAGAAGGGAATTTGAAGTTGGGTTCCTCGACAGGGAAAAACCCTGGCAGTGAGGATTCTGTAGGGGCATAAAATGTCTCCCTTCTTCCCTTCTAGGTTTTTTGGTCTAATAATAAAATTGACATCAGACAGATGAACAGGAGAAAAGCACGTTTAATTTTGCACGTAAATTAAATAAAAATACAAGACTCAAAAGCAGTCAGGCGTTGAGGTTTCTATGACGTCCTGAGCTAAGGGGTGGGAGAGGGGCCTGGGGCTTCAAAGGGGGTAGGGGAAATTCACAGGAAGATAAGACAAGCACATGACTGGTCATCATGTTTGCCCTGCCATGCAGATAAACCTGTCAGATAAAAAAGTTATTTCTGGCAATATCTCTCCTTTTGATAGATGTCCCCTGTCTGAATTCCTTTACGTAGTTAAGGAGGCGGTAAAACCTTCTCCTGAATCAGCTGGGCCTCGATTGCCTTCAGCTCAAAATAATCCACATGCTGAAGTGGCAAGTTCTGCCGCCCTTCAATTCATTAAATGCATGCACACGCTCGGGTTTCAGTTGACAGTAAATTTGCCTGATGTCTAGTAATGAGGACAGAAACGTGTCACCAGGGACTTCTGAGAGTCCCCAGGACACGGTCTCAGCAGCCTCCCCCTGGCCTCCACGTCAGGCTGCCACAGCTGCACCGGCTGCAGGTGACCTTCATCCATTCATTCAAGTCCATCAAACTGTCCTGAGCACCGGCGACGGTGGGACACTGCTCTGGCGTCTGGGGAAACTGCAAAGGCACCCAAGTCCCTGGCCTCGGGGACCCTGCATGAGATGGCTACTCTGCCAGGCATAGGATGACCGCAGCTGCTTCTGCCACATCAGCCCTGGAGAGGGGACCTTGCCCGCCCCTAAATCTCTGAGGCCACCTTCCTGCCTTCAACAGAACTCTTCTGAAGGTGTGAGGATGAGGCGAGGCCCCTCCCAGGTCCGCGGTCCAGGCCCTCCTTCTCCTCTCCTCCCAGGGGGGTTCCCAGTATGAAAGGAACCAGCTCACCGCCCCCCCGCCCCGCCCCACCTGCTCACCCCCCAGGTGGGCTCCAGGCAGGTCCCAAGCCACCATGAGGCTAACCGAGAAAGAAGTTTCCCCCGTGCCCACCAGGGCCCTCCTCCTGCCCCGGCGCGCCCTCTCCCCGGCATGTCTGACGGTACCTCTCCATCCCCTTCAGGGTCCCAAGCCAGTGACTGTGGCCACGTGGGGACACCAGGGCACCAAGGCCAGCCCCGCTCTTCCTCACAATCCCTTGTCCAGAGTGAGGAGGTGCTCAGCCCACGCCTTTCCTGGCGCTCTCAAGGTCCTCAGCTCTGCCCTGCAGTAAACAAGCCTTCCCGCCAGAGCCCACGATTTCCCCCAAAGCAGCCCAGCATGCAGCCTAGAGCACTCGAAGTCCCCGGACAGCTGGACAGCGCTGCTCTCCCTCTTCTGGCCTGGCCGCGTCTCCAAGTGTGGACAGGGAGATGGCCCCTTGGCGGCAGTTTACATCTGCCCCGGCACTTGCCATATTCCATCTTAAATTGTGGACGTTTGCAGAAACTCCTTGAGGACAGCTACCATGTCTTGTGTAGTTTTGTTACCCTTCCCCTGCTTGTACACACACACACACACACACACACACACACACACACACACACACCTCAAACTGGGTGCCCGTGTTGAATGAAGGATGGACATTACCTTACCTGACCTGCCCAGCTAACCTTACTTACCATGACATGCCATCACCTCTGACTTTGTCTTTCTAGAATTCCTACATTTTCAGAGGAATTTGGAAAGCCCTCAAGAAACACTTCAAAATTGCCATACTGGAGAGACGGGAGCATCTTTCCAGGAATTTGCCTCCAGGGTATTTCTGGTGAGACCCAGGTCAGGAGAACACCACCCCTTCCTGGTTATAGTGGGAGCCCCTATCACCTCCCTGTCCCAAAAAAAAAACTTCATAAAAGGCTCAGAATTCCCCAGACAAGCAGGTGGACACTGCACTGACTCAAGCCAGTGCCTTCGTGGCAGGAGCTGCGCTTCTCCAAGAGGACAAGACCGCTGACCGGGCCAGAACTACCCTCCTGCTCTAAGAGTCTGGGGAGCCTATTTGCTGCCCAGGAGTTTGTTCTGAGCTGGACCTTGTACTTCTGGTGAGTCTCTGCTTTTCATGCAAAGATATTCTTTTCTAAGGAAACATTTCCCTGTCAGAGGAAGTTAGCTCGAGATGGAAGCGGTGAGAGTGGCGTGGCGTGATCACTCCTGGCTTTCGTGCACGAGGTCAACCAACATTTGCGGAGCACCGTTATGTGCCAGGCACGGAGATCAGAGCTATAATCCGAAGCCTGCAACAGGTACATCAACAGTAAGGGAGACAAGCAAATAAAACACAATGAAGGAGGTTTGCAGAGGGTGTTAGAGGCACACCACAGAGAGGAAGGGTACCTACCACCCAGCTTGGGAAGGGGCTTGTCATGGAGGAGGCAAAGCATGAGCTGAGTCTTGAAGGACTAGGGGTTGGCCAGGGTACAAAGAGAAGTAGGTTCCAGGCCAGAAACAACAGGTTGTGCAAAAGCACAGAAAGATCGTGGGCTAGGAGAGGAAAGCAGAAGATTCCATGGTGAGACTTGCCTGCCAAGCTCAGGAGCTTGAACTCACCCACAAAGGGGATGGAAAGCCAGTGATGGGATTGGAGCAAGGGCTTGGTGTCACCAGATTTACTTTGTGGAGAGATCTCTGTGGCTGGTGTGTGGGGAATGGATGGATGGAGTTTCCATGGCAGCAAGTGAACCAATTAGGACATGCCTGAAATAACCTAGGTGACAAGGCAGGAAGGCTTGAACTGCAATGAAGTATGGGGATGAAAAGAAATATACAGATCCCAGGCATTTAGGAAACACTCAAGAAAGACCTTTCCACAAACTGATGGTGGGTCATGAATGGATGGAGGGGTGAGTCCTTGGGTGGTAGAGACTGTGATACTTTCTGGTTGAATGCCTTAACCAGTGAGAGAGGGAGTGGGGAAGGGGGAGTGGAGGGCTTTTATTCTAAATACTTTTGTGTTATTTGATACTTTGAAAATGAGCATTATATTAACAAAAAGCCTAAGAAGGGTGTTGTTTAAATCGCTACTAGTTCTAACATATAACTTTCTGCTTGTGCACATCATAAGTTAACTTCATGAGATGTTGGAAGATTTTCTAACCCTCTAATATCAGGGAGAGAAAGAAACTCCAAGTCAGAGGTTAGTGAATTCTGTAATATCTACCCATTGTATTGAAGTTTTGGCAGAATTTTCCTAACACCTTTACATACTCAGGCGTCCTCATTCAGTAACTGGGGGAGATAACCACCCAGAGTCTGGGTACCAGACTTGACCAGTGTACCCAACAAGTCCTGAGTGGCCTTGGTGAGAACTTCCTCTCCCAGAAAATAGAAAACTCAGTTCCAGCCAATAAGGAGGAAGTGAGTAAAGAAGTGAAATTAACCAAGCCATGGAAGGAAATGACCAAATCACCTTCGATTATGTAACAACCAGGGAGTAGAATGCAGACACAATAGACAGTTTAGGAGAGAAGCGTTTTATCAGAGATTCTAGGAGAGAAGTATTTTTTAGCATCATTTTAAAAAGCATAAAATTCCAGAGACAGAATCCCTAAAGGGATTCCTTTGACAGTGCTATAACAAAGTCTTAAGGAAAAAGGAAAGGGCAAAGGAACTCAGGCAACAGAGCCACCAGGAGCAGGTGAGAAAGTGAAGAGGAATAAGAAAGAAACTCAGAAAAGGGAAGAGAGAGAACTAAGAACCGAGTTGGAAATTCCCCGTGCTTCCCTGAAAGAAGGAGAAAGAAGCAAACTCACACAGCTTGTCACAGCCAGGTGGTAAAAGGAGGGCAGGCAAGGGAGACAATGTAGAAACGTTTGGGGACAGATACATGATCCGCCAGGCCAATGTCCTTTAGAATATAACCGCATCACTGAGGAAGGAGTCTACAGATGGGCACTGTGGACTGCACAGGAGGGGGGCAAGAAACGTTCATAACAATCAAAAGTGGTTTAAAAAAACAGGTTCTGGTTTGGGTTCAGCGAACCCATATCTGAGTCATGATTCCAACATTTACTAGTTGCATGGTCTCAGGTACATTACTTCTGTTGGCCTCAGTTTCCTCATTGGTGAAATGGGTGCTATTTACCTCAAAGTTTACTGTGAAGACTAAATAAGATGAGAAAAAGCTGCCTAGTACTTAGCAGGCGCTCAATAAAGGACAGCCTTTTTTTAAAAAACTTTTTTTTTCACATTGACTTTTCTTTGAGTTATAGTTGATGTACAATATTATGTAAGTTATGGGTGTACAATATAGTGATTCACAGTTTTTAAAGGTTATACTCCATTTATGACTATTATGAAATATTGGCTATGTTCCCTGTGTTGTACAATATATCCTTGTAGCTTACTTTATACATAATAGTTTATATCTCTTAATCTCCTACCCCTATGTTACCCCTCTCCCATCCCCTCTCCCCACTGGTAACCACTAGTTTGTCCTCTATATCTGTGAGTCTGTTCCCTTTTTGCTATATTCACTAGTTCGTTGTATTTTTTAGATTCCACATATAAGTAATTGCATACAGTATTGTCTTTCTCTGTCTGACTTATTTCACTAATCATAATACCCTCCAAGTCTATCCATGTTGCTGCAATGGCATCATTTCATTCTTTTTATGGCTGAGTAGTATCCCATTGTACATATATACCATATCTTCTGTATCCATTCATCTGTTGATGGACACTTAGGTTGCTTCCATATCTTGGCAATTGTAAATAATTCTGCTATGAACATTGAGGCTGCATGCATCTTTTTGAATTAGTGTTTTTGTTTTTGTTTTGTTTTTTTGGATATATACCCAGGAGTGGAATTGCTGAGTCGTATGGCAGTTCTATTTTTACTTTTTTGAGAAACTTGCATACCGTTTTCCACAGTGGCTGCACCAGTTTACATTCCCACCAACAGTGTAGGAGGGTTCCCTCTTCTCCACATCCTTGCCAACATTTGTTATATGTGTTCTTTTTGATGATACCATTCTGACAGGTGTGAGGTGATATCTCATTGTGGTTTTGATTTGCATTTCTCTGATGATTAGCGATGTTGAGCATCTGGTCAAGTGCCTGTTGGCCATCTGCATTCCGTCTTTGGAAAAATGTTCAGATCTTCTGCCATCTTTTTCATCTGGTTGTTTGTTTTTTTGATGTTGAATTCTATGAGCAAGGACAGCTTTTTTAAAAATACTGTTTCTAAATTTCTATCCAATAAAAATGGTGTGATGGGACTTCCCTCGGGGTTCAGTGGTTGAGACTTTGCCTTCCAATGTAGGGGGTGCAGGTTCAATACCTGGTCGGGGAGCTAAGATCCCACATGCCTCGGGGCCAAATAACCAAAACATAAAACAGAAGCAACATTGTAACAAAGTCATTAAAAGACTTTAAAAAATGGTCCATATCCCAAAAAAATCTTTAAAAAAAAATGGTGTAATATAATGGGGTATGACAGGCACTTGACTCCTTCAACCTGCAGATCATACCCAGTTAAGCCCATCCATTTACGTATTACCCATGGCTGCTTTCTCGCAACAGTGGTAAAGTTGAGCAGTTGCAACAAAGCCTAAATTATTTGCTATCTGGCTCTTTTATACATAATGTTTCCAGGTCCCTGGTACAAGCTGTATCAGAGTACTATGTCTGTGGCCGACTCTCCTATACACATGATGTGTGCGAAAAGATATAGAGCACAAAGCCATTGATATCCACCTCACCCACCCAGGGCTTTTCTGTTGGATCCAAAGGAAGGGTAAGTTTTCACTGGGCTCTCAGAGGTGAAATAACGATTGAGCCTAAGGGGAGAGGCCACTGGGGACCATATACCTCGCTGGACCAAGCCTCCTGCCTATATATCTAAGCCCTCCTTGTTCTAGACCTAGAGGAAGAATGGAGACTTCCTGGAGTCTGTCTGTCGCCTCTCAGAGTACCTGGGTCCAGGGGGGGTAGGAAGCAGGCCCAGTTGAGATGATGCTGTGAGAGCAAGAGCAGAGGTCTCAATATCAGGCTGCCCATTTCCAAATAATCCCCAAAGCAGAAGGAAAAGGAGTAAGGTATTCATGGAGACAGGCGTGGCTACACAGGACGTTGTTTATACTTTCAGATACCAGAAAGACCCGTGGAAATAATGGAAGGAAAAGGCAGACTCTTATGAACAATGTTAGGAAGTCAATGCCAAGGATGAGAAGGGACGTGGGGAAAATGGGAGGGATGGTTGGGCCTTAGTTCTGTTCTGAGCAAGGGAGTGAACAAGGAAGGAATAGCCCACAGCGGAGAGCAGTCATCACTACATGTATCATGATGATATAAGAGGTAACCCATGATTATTTTGCTGGTCTTCTTGTTCAAAGTGATTGAAGACCATTTGAGTGAGGCCAACCTTGATAAGAGAGGTTCAACGCCCAAGATCAGGCATAAGATGGTACCAAGGCGCTTGCTGCTCTGAATCAGTGCCAGGATCCTGTCTCAGAGGAATGACCTACCAGGGTAGAGGGCAACTTGCCACTGAGAAGGGCTTGGGTGACTCAGTAGCTGAAGAATTCCCCAAAAGCTGGAGCTCCCTGTGACGTGCTGGCATTGCCAGCCACCACCACCCCCAACTTCTGCTTGGTCCATTTCCCTGGGTGTCTGCATCTCCATCTCCACCGTCGTCCCTCTTCCAGGCCCTCCCTCCATGCAACTACATCTTTAGTGAGACGTTTTCTGTTTATTGGGCACCGGAAAGAAGTGCCGGGGCCTGAGTGGTCTCCTTGGAAAGACGGGGTTTAATACATGCATTGTGCAACCGGCCAGCTTGACACAATAAGAGGTTTCACTTCCTGAGACAGACAGGATGCTGCCAGGTTTTGGGTCTGGCCTACAGGGTCAGGATGAGACATGGCAGAACTGTAGAGACTACTACGTCAAAGGGCATTGCCCCATGGCTCCAAAATTTCCCTCGAGGAGAAACAATGAAGACTCATGCACCCTGGATACTGGTGCATGAAGAGGATGAAGAAGTAGATTCATTCCTGACCTCTATCTTGACTCCCAGAAACAGAATGGATTCATTCAGAAATGACACATGAGTCCCTTGCATACCTGCCCTCCTGTCACTGGTTTTCATTCTCCTTCACTCAGCTTGTAATCACATCAGCGTGATTGAGTGCCTCTCTGTGTTCTCTGTCAGGAGAACTCACAGAGTTACCAGACCGCCGGGTCTTGTGGACCCCCAGCATAAAGAGTCTGAGGAAGACGGTAGTTCCTTCAGCGAGACTTGAGGACCAGGGGTTGCTTTCCAGGGTGGATCTTATGAAGGCAAAGCAGAGTAATCCACCAGGCTCCCTAGGCAGGGCCTCCGGGGAGTCTGCACAATCAGACACCCAACTTTATGAGGACTTAGGGACTATTGCTCCCCAAACTCCCAAGAAATGGATGCATTGAACAGGATGCAGCTTTCAGATTCCCTCTGAAACATATAACTTTCCAAAGATGGGATTCTTGTGTCTGCCTTCCTGATATCAAGATACTGGGAACCCAATCAGAAGGCTGGTTGGTGAAGGCACTGCATCATCCTTGCCCACAGTAGAGTCTTATTTCCCTCCTGCCTGTGAAAGTCAGGAACTCTCTCCCGTGAACCATGTGGTGCAAGCCCAGGACTTGGCACAGAGTAAGCACATCCTTATTTCAGTAAAAACACTGTCAAATTCCTGCTCACTCTTTCAGGCAGCAAAGCTTTACTGCCTGAACTTGCATGCCACACACTGTGCTAGACCCAGCTCTAAAAGAGTTCACAGCCTCCTAAGGGAACCAGGTCAGTGAGCCAGGTTTCGATTCGGTGTTATTATAAGTGCTATAATATTGATGTGACAAAGGAGGTAGAGAAGGCACCGTTCCCAGACTCTATGCCCCATTTTTGACCCGGTCATTCATTCCTTCTTCTAGGGCTACCCTGGGGCAGTACCCTGGGCAGGCACTCTTCTGGTGTCTGAGTTAAACGAAGTATGGTGCATTTCTGTACACTAACAGCAAAATACCTAAAAGAGAAATAAAGAAAACAATGCCATTTACAATAACATTGAAATACAAATAAATTTAACCAAGAAGGTGAAAGATCTGTACACTGAAAATTATAAGACATTGATGAAAGAAAGCAAAGACGCAAATAAATGGAAAGATATCCCATGTTTGGGACTAGAGTAACTAATATTGTTAAACTGTCCATACCACCTAAAGCCGTCTATAGATTCATTGCAATCCCTATCAAAATTCCAATGGCATATTTCACAGAAATATAACAAGCAATCCAAAAATTTGTATGGAATCACCAAAGACCTTGACGAGCCAAAGCAATCTTAAGAACAGCAAAGCTGGAGACATCACACTTCCTGATTTCAGACTATATTACAGAGATATATATCTCTATGTAGAGATATACAACATGTATATAAAAGAATATTATTTAGCCATAAAAAAGAAGAAACTCCTGCTGTTTGTCACAACGTGGATGAACCTTGAGGGTGTTATGCTAAGTAAAATAAGTGAGAGAAATACAAATGCTATATGATCTCACCTGTAAGTGGGATCTTAAAAAAAAAAAAAGCAAAACTCACAGGAACAGAGAAAAGAATAGTGGTTGCCAAGGGCTAGGGGTTGGGAGAAATGGGGAGATGTTGGTCAAAGGGTACATACTTTCAGTTATAAGATGAATAAGTTCTGGGAATCTAATGTACAGTATGGTGATTATTATTAACTATATTGTATCACTGTTTCATATGGCTGAAAGTTGCCAAAAGAGTAGATCTTAAATGTTCTCACCACCATATATATATATATGTATGTATATGTATATATATGTGTGAGGTTATGGATGTGTTAACTAACCGCATTGTGGTAATCTTTTTGCTATATATATATATATATATATATATATATATATATATATATACCAAATCATCATGTTGTACACCTTAAACTTATACAACGTTATATGTGAATTGCATTGCAATAAAGCTAGAGATAAAAACAAAGTCTAATAACTCTTGGAGTTACCAAGGGATATAGCCTCAGCTGAATATTCTTATTTGTAAAAATTTTCACTTTTCAGAGTTAACAGAAAAAAAATTCTTTTAGGCAAAAAACATCTCTGCCTCTTAAAAAGAGGATGTGATCACGAAGCCTGACTTATTCACAATCTTTTCAAATATGTTCTCAATCCAGGCTCGTTTCACTGTTCACCAAACATTGATGTAGATTCCATATGCAATTGGCTAGGGTACCAGCACCTGGTCTGAATGGGTTGAATGAGCTTGTCTCCAAGGTTTCCCCAGCCCCATCTGGAGCCTGAACCCCTGCAAAACTGTGTTTTCTCTGCTTCATCCTAGCAAGATCAAGTGTCGCCCCAGAGGCTCCGGTAATTGACCCGGAGCCCCCAAGGTAGAAAACAGCACGCTGGGTGCAGAACTGGCAGGGTTACTGTTACTTCATTAGGCCCATTTATCCATCTCCAAGTGGGAAGGTTCCTAAACTTATGTGCAAAGAGTGAGGGAGCATTTGTGTGTGTGTCTCTCTGCGTGTCCTCCACTTTACCCCAGAGATCCTAAATTAAAACGTCCTTCTAACCTAGGAAAACCCAGTATTTTTGATTGACATCATTTGCACAATAGTTGTCAGAAAAAACAACATATATTTGCATGATGACACATTTGCAAAAATGTGTCACAGTTTGCTACCACTTGCCCTTCCAAGGATTAGAGAATTATTTCAGTTTACCCTCTCCCAGAAGTTCCCATCCAGCCTCTTTTTTTTTTTTTTTTTTTTAACTTTGTTGTGAAATCAGTTAACCAAACGGGAAATTTCTCAGCTCCCGACTTCTGCTTTTGAAGGCCATAAAATAGTGAGGGAGAAACTGGCAGACAGCATACCTCTTGGAGGCACAACAAGCCACTCAGGGATTCTATTCTCTCCAGGCAGCCTTCATTGCCCAGGTACCACTTTAATTCTTCCTTATGACTAGGTCCTAAGGGAGTCTCTCCCTCTCTCTCTCTCTCTCTCTCTCTCTCTCTCTCTCTCTCTCTCTCTCTCTCTCTCTCCCTCTCTCCCTTCCTCCCCCTCTCCCTCCCTCCTTCTCTCTCGGCCTGAAGGCTGGGCTTTTTGCACAAATGCCAGGTGTACTATAATGCCATAACTTGCAAAATATTGCAGATTAATACTGCTTATCTCGCAGCTGGTGTCTGAGAGCTCAGCATCAAACCTCTGCTGCAGGTCTCCTAATAAATCCACTCCTGGTTTGGGCTTGATTTAGCAAATGCTTTACTCTGGACCCAAAGGATGACTCTTTCTTGCATTCACTTATGCATTCAAAGATTGCTTCTTTGCATGTCTGCCAGGTACTAGATGCTGAGGGCAATTCACGTGTGAATGCAGCCCTCGTGGGGACTGGCGCAGCAAATGGTCACTCATTTTCTCCTCTTTACACAGGTTTCTGAAGCAGCCATGGCAACAGTACCCGAACCCACCAACGAAGTGATGGCTTACTACAGGTCAGTGGGAAAATTGATACCAGTAATGTGAACAGGGCTCCCCTCTCAAGAGTGGAACGTGTCATCTGTGCTTGAAGACCAGATTTGCCCCCCCTAACCGCCTCTTTCAGTGGCAAGCAGGGTTCCAAGGCAACCTGGTTTAAAGACTGATTTCCCACTCTAAGTCCGGCCTTGGCACCCATAGGCCATCTAGATGTTGCTGCAAGGACTGCCTGCAGAGGGCAAACAGGAAGGAAAGATGCCAAGTGGACAATACAGGGGATCCCTTGCCACATTTGGCTTAAGTGAGAAGGAAAGCTCAGATTTTAACTGGGCTGGAAGTTAGGTCTCAGCATCCAACAGACAGCAACGGGGGTACCTGCCCTGCCTCATTTGCTTTTCCATTGCGTATCACCACGGAACCTGGAAGCTTCAGGCAGCCCTAAGGAACATGCTGTCTGCAGTTTCCTGTTAACGGTGAAAAGTGTTTCCAGGGAAGGAAAAATAATCTTGTCCGGGAGACGTAATTGAACAATCTCTCTGTTTGTATTACAGTGATGAGAATGACCTGCTATTTGAGGCTGATGGCCCCAAACAGATGAAGGTGAGTCCGTGGGCTTAGCTCCCAACATGTGAAGGGGCTCTGACATGGGAAAGACTCAAGGAAAGGGGTCCACCTTGTTCCTGTGGAATTTTGTGTTCGAATGATTTTCTCCTCTTCCAGTGAGACAGACGCAGGCTGGCCACTACAAAGCTCCCACGCCACCACAGTGGTTCACTGAGGCCCAGTGATGGTGGCCATGCTTGCACAGGGTGAGGGGGAATTACAGTGGAGATAGTGTTTGCTGTCTCATGTTAAGAAGATGGTCCAGGCTCCAATGCAAATTTGATTCTCCTTTTAGAGGAGGCTTGTAGCCCTAAGAGTGATGAAACTACGTTAATCACTTAAGTCACACTCTGAGACCCAGAGAAGATGACCTTGAGAATGAACATGTCTGCATCCTTTAAGGGTGGAGTTGTTTTTTGCTCCCTGGGGTGGAGCTTACGATAACAGGGCATAGATGATGTACAGAAAAAGTTTAGTTGGGAGTGGCAAGAAAATTATTCACTTGCCAGTGGGTCTTGGTCAAGTCATTTTACCCCTCTGATCCTCATCTGAAAAATAAGGCTCATGAGCTGGATGATGTCAGAGACCCTAGCATCCCGCAACCTTCAGTTCTGAAATATTGTCAACAGGAGCTAAGTCTATCCCAGCAGAGGAGTATTTCTCTGACTCTTATCTTTACAGAGAGCCTTGTTGATGTTCCAGCTGGCTCTTCTCTTCTGTAAGAGGCCTGATAACTTTCCCAGGGTGTCCAGCCATCAGCCCAGCTAATGCAGTTGTACAGATTAGCAGGGAGCTACTTCTCTCTTACTTTTTTAGTTCATGACAGCCTCCTCCAGCCTCCTCATCCAGTCTCAGTCTTGTTAAAAGCACATTTCTTTAAAGGTTTTAAAACCAGCGTAACTGGTTTTCTCCAGCCCTGGGTGGGGTGCGGCTTTTGTGCCCGGCCCTCCTCCACTGTCTCTTCCAGGATCCTGGCTCTCCCTCATCTGGGGCCTCTGCTCTGGGCAGGAACTTATCTCGCACTCAGCTTTCCTCTGCACTGTTACATGTCTCTTTAGCTGTCCTTCAAGCTTTTAAACCATTATCGTGCCTTGGGGGCAAACTCAGTTAAGCCTTAATGCAGTTAGTTATACAGGTTCTCTGAATAAGGTGGAAATGGGAACCTATTTCACGAATAGTAACCACTTTTAAAGTATTGGCAGGTTATTTATGAGAAAGCATTTGAGAAAAAAAAACTTGTATAGAATAATTGTTGATTGAGCATAGATGTATTGAAAATATGATCATCATTGCCATGAAAAATTAACTACATAGTGTTAGTGCATTAGATTTATAAAAATATCAAAAGTGTAAGAAGGTATAAGTCTATGGTTAGATGGAGCCTGTGTAAAAGAGATAAGGTAGAAATGGGATTTATTCTAGAAGAATACCATATAGGGCATCAGAAAGCCAACGTTTTAGTTTTGGGTCTGCCTCTCTCTTGCCACGTGCCCTTGGGTAAACCACTTAACCTCTCTGGGCTGCGGAGAGATGAACGTTTATCCTTAGAAGCTCTGTTACCCCCTCCTTCGTCCTCTCTCATGTCAAAACCGGAGTTTTCTGGCACAAGCACCTTCCCACGCTGACCTCCTTATTCTCTCCACAGTGCTGCGTCCAACACCTGGACCTCAGCTCCGTAGGAGATGGGAGCATCCAACTGCAAATCTCCCACCAGCTCTACAACAAGAGCTTCAGGCAGGTGGTGTCGGTCATCGTGGCCATGGAGAAGCTGAAGAGGATTCCCTGCTCACAGGCCTTCCAAGATGATGACCTGAGGAGCATCTTTTCACTCATCTTTGAAGAAGGTACCTAATGAGAGCTGAGGGCAGACACAAGATTGCTGGTCATTTCCTTCTCAGAGGCTGTAACCCAACAGTCAACTAAACTTCCCTAAAGCTGAAACCCTTTAAAAGTAGAAGGCCCAGCAATGAGAGGCAAACAGAGACACCTAGAAACCCAATTAATCATCTCTTGAGTTGAAACTATTCTTTTTTTTTTTTTTTTTGTCTTCCATCAGATTGCTTTGTTCACTTGAAAGATTTTTTAAGGAATTCTTCTTTAATGAAATGATGGTGTAACTGGCTAAGAGTGCTATTAATCTTAAGAATGGAAGCTTTTCCAGAATATATTTATAGTCATGCATAAAATGGTACCCAAAATGTTACATCTCAAGACACGACTGTATAAAATCCAATTTGGTGATGGTTTTAGTCTCATTTTTAGTTGTTGAAACTATTCTTAACATAGGACCTTGATAACTACTGATATTTGCAAAGCACCCAATCATTCTGAGGGCTTTCACTTATGTATCTCCTGCAAGTCTCAGAATGTCCCTGTTGGGCCAGTTCCATTGCCACTGCCATTTTACATAAGTCGCTCCATAGCTCATCCACAGCCAGCCATAGAGCTGAGGCTTGAACCCAAATCTCAGGGTTCTAGGCCCAGTGTTCTGACCCACCCCGGCTTCCTCCCCACCAATGTTATAATCAAACTTCGGCTGTGCATGCTCAGATATCCTCCGAGGAACCAAATTCTGCTGCTTCACAGCGTCAGGCCTGCCCTTCTGAGCTTCTACCTAAACGACGTCTGTGCTCCACATTTTTAGAGCCTGTCATCTTTGAAACGTACGCTGATGATTTTCTGTGCGACGCGGGTGTGCAGTCGCTGAACTGCAAACTCCAAGACAAAGAGCAAAAATCCCTGGTGCTGGCTGGCCCATGTGTGCTGAAGGCCCTCCACCTCCTCGCGCGGGACATGAACCGAGAAGGTACCTGGGGACATCCTGCTTCTTTTCTTGGCCCTCTGGTAGCTTGCTAATTCTCTACACTTTCCACAGAGCAGATGATTAAGGCAAATGACCAACAGCAGTGAAATAACATATAATAAACGATATGTTTTTGTTTGGGTCCTAGCGATGACACCAGATCGAGTCCCTCAGCACATTTATTTTTCAGCAAGAGAGGTGACTCTGAGAAATTAGGGGGCTCAAGCACGCTCAGGACCACTGTTCGGTCAAGTCATTGAATGGTAGTGCCATGTCAGTGCTTCTATTAGAAAGGAGTCATTTGATGGACAAGACCTAACTGCCTGTGGGTTCTTTCTTCCTGTTGTTGGAGTTGAAACTAGAATGCTGAGGAGATAATTTGTTCCCCCGCCTCATTCCCAGCCCCGCCCCCCTTGCCCCTAACATCTTTCCCGCCCAATACCAACCAGATGGTTCCTTAGAGGGAAACCTTACTGACAAGCAGGAACTTATATCTCTCTACTGTCACTGGCAATTGTCTCAAGTCCGGGGGGCCCGTGGGTTGTGCGAATCTGCCTGGCACTTTGCCACCATGGCTGAATCCTGTATGCAGGGGTGCGGTCAAGGGGGCAGCTGAGAGAAGCAGGCTGTTCTCTTCCAAGGCTGCTGACCTTGGAGAGAGACATCACTGGGGGAAAGCTTCCTGGTGTCAGCCAAGCCAAGACAGCCCTGTTTCTTTAGAATTGCACTGTGAGCGTGACCTTGGGGCCTCCAAGTGAGACAGCTATGACCGAGGAAGATTAAAATGCATGTCTCTCTTTGGAGTCACTTCTCCCAGCTAAGCTCCTTTCCCAAGTCCTTCCCACTTCCTTCTCTACGTTCCTGAAACAGATCCGCGCCCGATGTTTTTCCGGGACCCAGCTTTCTCTCTTTTCTCGCTTTTTCACATTGATCAAATGGTTCTGCTCTTGTGGATGGACACATCACCTGTCAGGGACAAGATGACTTTCTGCAGTTTCTAAAAATCAGACCCCCTGATTCTTCATTGCCACTGTGGTGAGGCTCTGAGAAGCCCCTAGACCTTCTTTGGGGAAAAACCTGATTCAACCAACTGAACCTGCTATGATCTGTGAGAAGCCAGATTACCCTGTCTGTTAAGCCATAGGAACCTCGGTGTGGGTTTCCACAGAGGATGCTGAATTGTAAGACTCTCTGCAGTGCTGTGTGTCCCTAACCATAAGACCCGTTTCCTCTCCCCAGTGGTTTTCTGCATGAGCTTCGTGCAAGGAGATGAAAGTGAAGACAAGATACCTGTGGCCTTAGGCCTCAAGGAAAAGAATCTATACCTGTCTTGTGTGATGAAAGGCGATAGGCCCACCCTGCAGCTGGAGGTGAGTGGGTACCAGGGGCTGAAGGCCCTTCTCAGTCTCCTCTGAAGGACCCCTAGCCATCCCTTTCTTCCAAGACAACTATCTCTTCCCCTTAGAAACTCTGGGAGCAGAGCTACTTGATAATTTTGCATAGATGTAAATAAGTTTAATGTAAGTGTTAAATGCATGCAACTTTCACTCCCACCACAGAAAATTAAATCATTATGTAGATGTTCTTGTGTCTTGCCATTGTTACCACCCAAGAGATTATACATTGTTAGGGTTGCTCCACTTGATAGATGATGCTTTGGGAACTTAATCTGTTCAGGGGACCTGTCACCTGTCATCATTTCCAACCCTCTCCCAAAATCACACCTCCCCTCACCCGCTTTCCCAGCAAAAGCTTCATTTCCAAGCTGAAGTCATTCTAGCCAGGGCCATGAGGAAATATACAGCAAAGTCCCTGGAAACAGATACGCCTAGGAGCTTTAACCTAATTTTCACTTTTGGAAAACATTCCCACCTATGTTATGCTCTCTAGCATTTGATGCTAAGTTTCAGAAAAGGATAAGGGGCAACTTCAGTCACCACACAGAAACCTGGGGTCTCAAAGATAACTCAGGAGTCTGGATCCTGGGCCTGTGACCTGCGTATCCATTTTCTCTCTAGCCGACCCAGAGAACATCTTTGTCCAGATCAGAGTAGAGCGTCTTTGTCCCTGCCCTCATGAAAATGTGTATTTCTGTTTTGCTGCAGGAGGTAGACCCCAAAACTTACCCAAAGTGGAATATGGAAAAGCGATTTGTCTTCAACAAGACAGAAGTCAAGAATACAGTTGAATTTGAGTCTGCCCTGTACCCCAACTGGTACATCAGCACCTCTCAAGCAGAAGAAAAGCCCATCTTCCTAGGACGTTCCAAAGGTGGCCATGATATAACTGACTTCACCATGGAAATCATCTCTCCCTAAAGGAAGCTGTACCCAGAGTTCATATGGGCTGAATGACCCCGAGGGTTGGCAGAAGGGGAATGGAAGAACATGGCTGCAGCCCGAACTTCACTGTTGTCTAATCAATGCCCAACTGCCCTCCGTATTCGTGCTAGGAGATCTCCTGCCCACCAGCCAGCAGGAATAACCCCACTCTTCCCCCTGCCCGTCCTCAGACCCCATCCACCGAGCCAGCCCTCTCTCACCTCTTCCACTCACTCAAAGCCAGCCTGCCGGAAACCATGGCATACTAGATTCAAAGAAATCCTCTGTCCTTTGCACACAGCTTCTGATGAGCGACCATTTAACTATTTATTTATTTATTTATTGATGGGTTAATCTATTTAATTTAATTCAAGGGGGCCAAGAAGCAGAGTCTGTGACAAATCCTAGTCTTCGATATCTATGGAACCAATTTCATTTGGGCTAGTGTGCCAATCTTTATATCAAGTCCTTTCACTAAGCCTGAAAACATTTAAGCTCCGATCATTTAAACAGGAATATTTATGAATGAGGAAGGATGATCAGATTGTTCAATGATTTTGAAATAAATTTCACTGAAAACAAATTTTTTGCCATGTGGTCATTGACTTGTCTTGGATCTGACATAGAAGGGTCAAGGCAAATGGGGCCATGAGCATTCTCCTTGGGGAGTTAGAAGCCCATTCCTCATCACTGAATGCAAAATACTTAGGAACATCACTGGCCAGAAAAGACCAGCCTTGATACCTCTCCCCTTCGTTTCTATTGTTCATCAAAAGTATATCTGGTGCACAAGCTTCCTCTGATAAACAGGATCAGCTAAAACGTCATGGGGAGTAAGCATTGGTGGTAACAGCTGCCAAGTATTTCTCTATTCGTTTATCCAACAAACATGTAGTAAGCAAATGCTATGTATTAGGTGCTGGGAGTACAGAAACCGGAAAGGTAAGGCGTTCCTAGTTAGATAGGAGAGGCAGACATATACAAACAAAAAAAAAAAGGCAACATAACAAGTAGACAAGACAAAGTATGAAAGGAGCAGCTAAGAGGGGTGGCAAGATCTGCTCTGGGGGATGGAGGGCCAAGTAGGGTGACATTTCAATCAGGCCTAAAAGGATGAGCAGGAGTTCCCCACACAAAGGAAAGGAAAAGGTACTCTAGGTAGAGGGACCAGTATGAACACAGGCATGGAGGGTGTAGAAGGAATGAGGCCAGGAGTAAATTCTCAGGATTGCAGAAGTCACCAGAAGCCAAGTCAAAACACAAAAACAAGCCAGGGAAAAAAAGAATTGTGTTCTCAGACAAAGAGATAATTTGCTTACTATATAAAGAGTTCCCTCAAAACATTAGAGAAAAACAAGAACAAAAATCCACCAAAACAACAGGCAGAAATTTAACAAAACAGTGTATTAACAGGCTGTCCACAGAAAAAGGAAATACTATCTGATCTTGGACAGAGTAAAATATGTTCGATATTACTTATAATAAGAAAGTTAAATTACCAGCACCTTGAGATACCAATGTTCTCCTATCAGATTAGCAAAAATCAAAAGTTTAACATCAGGCCCTGTTGGGAAGACTGTGGGGAAACCTCCACTCTTTTATTTTTTTTTAACATCTTTATTGGAGTATAATTGCTTTACAATGGTGTATTAGTTTCTGCTTTATAACAAAGTGAATCAGCTATACATATAACCCCATATCTCCTCCCTCTTGCGTCTCCCTCCCTCCCACCCTCCCTATCCCACCCCTCTAGGTGGTCACAAAGCACCTAGCTGATCTCCCTGTGCTATGCAGCTGCTTCCCACTAGCTAGCTATCTTACATTTGGTAGTGTATATATGTCCATGCTACTCTCTCACTTCGTCCCAGCTTACCCTTCCCCCTCCCCGTGTCCTCAAGTCCATTCTCTACGTCTGCGACTTTATTCCTGTCCTGCCCCTAGGTTCTTCAGAAACGTTTTTTTTTTTAGATTCCATATATATGTGTTAGCATGCAGTATTTGTTTTTCCCTTTCTGACTTACTTCACCCTGTATGACAGACTCTAGGTCCATCCACCTCACTACAAATAACTCAATTTCATTTCTTTTTATGGCTGAGTAATATTTCACTGTATATATGTGCCGCATCTTCTTTATCCATTCATGTGTCAATGGACACTTAGGTTGCTTCTGTGTCCTGGCTATTGTAAATAGAGCTGCAATGAACACTGTGATACGTGACTCTTTGAATTATGGAAATGCCCACTCTTGAACATTACAGGCAGGAGTATAAATGGATACAACTCCTATAGAGGAAAATTTGATAATAACTATGAAAATTACAAATGCATATCTCGTAAGGCCCAGCAATTTCACTTCTGGGGATTTATCCTACAAGTGGACATACACCCATGTGAAATAATGACACATGATCAAAATTATTCATTGTGTATCACTTGTAATAGCAAAAGATGGGGAAAAACCCAAATGTCTATCAACGGGAGACCAGCTAAATGAATTATGGGAAATCCATGCAGTGGAATCCTCTCCAAGGTATTGTGATAACTCAAAAAGAACAGGAGGGCCTTCCCTGGTGGTCCAGTGGTTAAGACTCCGCCCTTCCACTGCAGGGGGCATGGGTTCAATCCCTGGTCGGGGAACTAAGATCTCGCATGCTGCACGGTGCAGCCAAACAAATAAATGAATAAATAAATAAGAACAAGAGGCAGTGTTTATAGGGTGCTAGCTTTTATGTAACAAACAGCAGAAGAAAATAAGGCAGTCCTTTCCAATGTCTTTTATCTGATTTCGAAAATTCTGGAAGATACCTAAGAAATTTAAAAAGTAGCCGTGAGGGGTCGGGGAATAAGATACAAGGGGATAAGGGTGGGAGCAAGACATTTCTCTTAATACTTTTTATATTGTTTGATTCTTGAATCATGTGACTATATTATGTATTCAAATAAAATAGTACTAATTTTTTTTAAAGCCAGCAGGGCCGCTCCCCCAGCTCGGTCTGCTTCCTAACTGCAGTACAAAAGGATGGGATGGCTGTTAGGAGCAAGCATCCAAGTGGTACCCATCCTTAACACGTAATAAGATTCCTGGGAGGCAGGGAGCTGCTTTGGGGAGAAAGCAGAGGTGCCCCTGGGAGCCCCAGCAGTGATACTATCCCCTTTCCTTGGTTCAGTGATACAATTCCACCCACCTCTCCCAGGCCCAAAAAGGAAGACACACCAGCCAAAATGATAAACTGTGAAGGCATCTCACCTCATGAGGAAGCCAGATTCCGAATAATCCATGTAAGAGAAAATTCGTATCTCCATTTTGGAGAAAAAATTGACAGTGTCTAATTTATTTCTAACATGACTTACTGTTCCACTATTTGGTGTCTTCCCTAAAGAAACAAATTTCAGGAGGTTTACTTTAGAATTGTTTATGAAAAGTTTAACAAAATAAACTGGAAACAGCCTAAATGTCCTTTGGTAGGAAAAAGTTTAAATACAACGGCAAATTAAAAAGAAAAAGAGAGCTCTGAAATGGAAAGAGATCCAGGCAAATCACTGTGAGAAAAAGTCAAGTTGCAGAACAATAAGTACGAAATGATACCATTTACATAAAAGAAAAAAACACTGCCCATCCAAAATGCATAGCCATGTGCTCCTAAGAGCATGGAAAGCAGAGAGCTCTGGAAGAGTATGGACTGGACTGAAAACAGTGGTTACTTGAGGTGGGATGGGGCTGGGAGGGGGTCGTCAAGAGGAACTTTAGCTTTATTTATAAAGTTTGAATTTTTTTACGAGAGGACTATATTCGTGAATTACATATATATACATTTTAAGCTTTTGCATTAAAATATTCAATTTGAAATGTGTTTCAATTCCTGGACCTGAGCCAAAGACTAAAATAGATCCTCCAAGGGCTGTTCTATTCCTGGTTTGGGGCCAGATTATTTCCCTGGGAACAGCTCTCCTTTCCCTGCACTGGGTAGCCTTATCCTGGAAAAGAAAAATGGCCTGTTTCTAAATGGAAGGGGTCAGATGGTTGAAGTGAGGAGAGGCAGTGCCCTCCTCATGCCCACACTTGACCCAGCCCGGGAAACACAACCAGAAGTATGAAGTCTCTCCAGTGGGCTGGGAAGTCAGTTCATCTGCACCACACCAGCACAGCTCTGACCAGCTTTCAAGGAGATCCCATCCACGTACTTGGAGAGTAAGAGGTCAGCGCTTTTGAATTTGACTTGATGTCTTGGATTCTGTGTCAGGCAGACAGTAGGGTTAGGGTGTGGCTCATCCCATAAGCTCGGACTGCAGTAAGCAGGTGGGAGAAGGTAAGTGATGCAGTGGTGGGTGGGAGCACACCTTGTCTGAAGGACAGGTTAGGAGTGGGCGGCTGCTACAGCATCCTGGTGAGAGGGTCAAGGGTAAGGCCGTGTGCCTTCTGTGCAGACCTCCTCCCCACCCCATTCCTCACTCCCCAGTACAGCCTTGCTGAACCACCCACAACCATCTGATTCAACTGGACGCCAGGGTGAGGATGACCTAAAAAACTGGTAAGATGCCCGCCCAGGGGTGTGGTGGGACCACAGTTGGAGCCTCTTCCCGGTTCCTATCACATCTCACCCACATCTTGCCTCCTAATTTGGCAGTTTGGAAGCAAGCCAAGTGATTCAATTTTCTACCTGGGAAGTCCAGAAGCACTGCTTTGCTTATTTGTATAAGCATGACTGTTTGCTTACACAAGAATCATGAAAATTCACATCCCTCTCTGAAAGCAGGTCATAAAACCATGAAATGCAGCAAGTGTACCAGGAAAAGTAGGGCTGGAAGGGGCAAGGAGGGTGCCAGGGACCTGGACCACCTTCTCTAATCAGGGACATCACCGTCTCTGAGAATATCTTCCCTTCTGGCAGATGGGACAGCTAGAGACAGAGAGGTCCAGGTTGTCCTGGGCAGGTGGGACCCTCTGGGAACTAAGTTGTGACAGTTATTCGGCTACTCCCTTCCAAGTCTTGAGTTCCCCCACAGGCTGTTTGAAAGGACCAATGCTTCTCTTTCTCTCCAGCCCCTCACCTCCAGCACTTGCACCCCAATCCCACCAGCCCTCGGAGACAAAAGGTATGAAATCCTTCATCCGCCAGGGATCAGGTGGGCCGAGGGAGTCCCAGCCACTGCCTGAGGTTCCTGAGGCTATAAGTCAACCTGAAGAAGCACCAGCCAGAAGGGGTCACAGTGCTTACGTGTGAAGGTTGGGTTTGGATCAGTCTTTGGACCAGAAGGATGTGTGGAATCCAGGAGCATCTACACATGCTATGGTTTGGCTTTAAAGTAAAATATATCAGGAACACCTGGAAGAGATGTCAAACTTGGAAGGTGAGTCTCACTGTCCTCCCACCCTTGGGGGTGAGACCCTTGTCCCAAGTAGGTAATGTCCTCCTGCTGCACCATCCACTGTGAGCCTCACTGCCAGAGCAGCAAGTCCAGTTCCCTTCCCAAAAGGCCTTCCAGGGCCATAATCCTTGTGGAATGTTAGTCTTCCAATATTTTAGCTTACATGCTGAAACCAAGCAGAACCTTTTGGGGCTCCAGGTCACAAAGCCTTTCCATGTCCCCCATTTCTTTTATGTGGGGGTTCCAGCCTCCATGACCTTCCCTGAGTTCCAAAGGGCAGATTCAAACTGTTGCTAATCAGGGAAGGGAGGGGATGCAGAGACAAGGGAGGAAGAGTCAAGAAATAAGAGTGCAGCCTTAGGGCAGGGTCCCAGATCACCTCAAGGGATACACATAACAATATCTTTGAGGTCTTTACAGAACTAAAACTCCCAACAAATGGAAGATGTCAGCATTCTTCACTCCAGAGAAGACCACCTGAGGCCAGATTAAAGGAACCAGAGAAGCTCATCAAGAGATTACCTGAGACCAGATTAAAGGAATGCAGGCCCTGCACACACCCTGATCCTATCAGCAACCCCTCCCTTGAACCATTGCTATAAAACTCCTCAACAAATTCCCCTGGGTTGTGATACACAGTTTTGAGGGAAACAAGCCGGCTGTGTCCCCCTTTGCCTGGCAAAGCAATAAAGTTATTCTTTTCTTTTTCACCCAAAACTCTGTTTCCAAGATTCAATTTGGCACCAGTGCACAGAGGCCAAGTTTTCAGGATCAATGCCACCTAAAAGAATTTTGAAAAATTGTGACCTCACCCTCTGCCAACTTACATGTTTTATGTCAAAATCTAACATTTTTCATCATAATTTTAAATAGTTAATTGCAAATGTTCTCATTTCTGGAATATTGTAAATTAGACATTTTTAAATATGACATCATTTTGTAAATATATCCAATAAAATCCCAATACCAGAATGACTCTTCCCTACTATCATCCATCTAAAAATTACACTAACAAATTCTTCAACAGTCTTCAAATTCTTCAAATTCTTCAATAAATTCTAAAAATTTAGAATATTCTTTTTTCTCCTTGAACTGGATATTTCCAATCATATCCTCAATGAAATTTTATACTAATGTAATATATGTTACACTTAAAAGCATTTTTCTCATCACCCTATGATACCGCTTTGCATCAACAAAAATATATATTGATCAAAACTTTTTATTATATTTTTAGTAACCACAGGATGCTAAATTTTTTAAAAATTGGTCTAGATTGAGTCATCATTACAATTATTGTTAGTACACAATTGATGAAAATAACATAAATATATAAACATACTACAAATGTTGATTTTTATTAGCAATATACCTTGATGAGATAAAGCTTTTTAAAGTTATTTCATATATTTATATATTACTCATAATTAGAATGAAGGCTCAACATTGATCTTATGCCACTCAATTCTTTGAAATCCTTCTAAGTTACTTGCCAAAGTCACATAGTCATCTATCATCAAAAACTATGTTTAATGATTTATTAACCAACAACTTATTTAGGTGCTTTTTCAGTTTTGTAGGAAATAGAGAAATAGAAACCACCAGAGCTGCAGGAGTCCTTAGGGTCCTTCACTGGACACTGAGAGAGAGCTTCCCTTTGTTTGGTGCTTCAGGGGCTCTGATACCCCAGAGCAATGCAACTTCCTAAGATAAGAAATTAGCAGGAAGGGACTTCCTTGGTGGCACAGTGGTTAAGACTCCATTCTCCCAATGCAGGGGGCCCAGGTTCGATCCCTGGTCAAGGGACTAGATCCCACATGCATGCCACAACTCAGAGTTTGCATGCTACAACTAAGGAACCCGCCTGCCGTGACTAAGGAGATGGCGAGTAGCAACTAAGGAGCCTGCCTGCTGCAACTAAGGCCCGGTGCAACCAAATAAATAAATATTTTTTTTAAACAAAGAGAGAGAAAATCAAAACCTAAAAAGGTAGGGGGGTGCACGAAATTTTTAAAAAGAAAAAGAAATTTGCAGGAAGCCTGCTGTTCTCATCTTTTGGAGCCCAGGAGATGGGCAAACACACTACTATATATAAAATAGATAAATGACAAGGACCTACTGTATATCACAGGAAACTATATTCAATATCTTGTAATAACCTATAAGGGAAAAGAATCTGATAAAAGAATATATATATGTATACATACATATATACACACATATACATAACTGAATCACTCTGCTGTACACCTGAAACTAACACAACATTGTAAATCAACTATACTTCGATTTAAAAAAATCTACGAAGGGCATTGTAGGTCACTCCAGCCTCCTTTCCACTTCTCATGGGGCTGCTGCCCTGGTGCTGTGTTCACTGGACTGGTTGAACGATGCCAAGAGTGACAGCCTCATGTCAGGGTGTCAGGTGATGGCAGTGACAACACCTAATCGAGTTCTGCTGCACAGTGAGGGGGAGAAGGCTGAAGTGGAGGCCTGGGGCCACTCTGACCTCTGGCTTCTTTTCTTCATCTGTAATGATGGGGGTGGTCTATGGCCATATTAAAAAAAAAATGATGGGGGTGCAGGGAGATCTAGCATCTGTGGTTTAGTTCATCATCAGTGATAGGAAAGTAGCTTAGCTTTCTTAGGATAGATAATAAAGGGTGGGTGCAATGAGAGGTGCTGTTTTATGTGAGATGGTCAGGGAAGGTGGCTTGAGCAGAGATGTAGAGAGGGTGCAGATCTTGCAAAGATCTGGGGAGACAGCATGCCAAGGGGAGGGAGCATACAGCTGTAAATGGACTTGGTGTGTATGAGGTATAGGAGAGGGAAAATTTTTTCCTCTACCCTTCCAGGTTCTTTTTGGCTGGTCTAACAATGAAATTGACATAAAACATCAACTGGAGAAAAACAACTGAATTTAATTTCACACATACAGGAACTCCAAAGATATGAGGCTCAAAGAAGTGACCAAAGTAGGCAGCTTTTATACCTTTTAGACAAAGAAAATGTGTGAAAATTTGACAGAACAGAGGGGTTTTTGCTTGGGGCAGCAGATTACTGACATAACAAAATTTGTTTGTTTCTACATCTTTCTTGGCCTTGAATTCCCTATCTCTGGCCATAAAGGTGCCCCCCTATCCTTCTGCTGTAGGTAGGATATCTGCCCATGGGAGATTTATTTCCTGTTTTGGGGGGGACAAAAGAGGGTCAGAGCCTTCTTCTTGCACCGGCTGTTTCCAAAGTAACTTTATTTCAAAACAGTCAATAAACCAAAGTGGCATATTCGGAGGCAGCCTGCTTTGAGCCCCATCAGTTGCAGAGTAAATAGGCCGATGTGGTGCAAGCAGAGTGAGCGAAGGAGAGAGGGCTGGAGAGGAGGATGCGGGGCGGGGCAGGCAAGGGCCAGGTCTCTGTGTAAGGAGTTTGGACTTAGTGTGTTATGCAAAGCATCGTACACACACGGAAAGGATGACCTCATAGAAGTTTTATCACTCTTGCTGTTGTGTGAAGAATGGACCCTGGGGGCAGGAGGAGAGGGTGTCAAGAACGAAAGCAGAAAGACCAGTTAGGAGGCTGTGGCAATGAGCTACACAGGAGACAATGGTACCTTGGACTAGGGTAATAGCAGAGAAGGTGAGAAGGGAGGTGTTCTGGGCATTGTGACAGCAGAACTGGCTGACAGAGTAAATGTGGGAGGCAAAGGAAAGAGAGTCATCAAGGGGCACTCACAGGTTGAGAGCTGATTAACTGGGCAAATGGGGGTATTTAACAGAAATGGGGAAGACTTGGGAAGGAACAAGTGTCCTGTTGGGGGGAGGGGATGCTCCAAAAGTCCTGTTTTGGCCAACTTTCATTTGAGATATATATTAGACATCCATGAGAATATGAAATTGGAATCTCCCTTGAGATTCAGATTCAGGAGTAACTGGCAAGTAGAAGGCATAGAATACCAGGGATCACATGAGAATACCTACCAAGAGTGTGTAGCTAGAAAAGAGAGAATGGCCAAAGACTGAGCCTGAGGCACTACGGAGAGAGGTTGGAAGGAAGAAATGGAACAGTCAAAGGAGACTGAGGGTGAGTAACGAGGGAAGAGAAAAATCAGGATGGGGGGAGGATGGTGGGAAAAAAACAAGTAGAGAAGAAGGAGGTCCACCTGGTCCAATTATGCTGAGAGGTTGAGTACATGAGGACCTGGCCACTGGATTTGGTGAGAAAGAGGTGGTATGTGGCCATAACAAAAGCGAGGACAAAGCTGAGGACAAAAGTGTGATAGCGATGGGTTCCAGTGAAAGGCGAGCAAGTGGGGCCAGTGAGTAGACAAGGCTCCTTTGAGTCATTTTGCAGTAAAATAAAAGTGGGAGCGAGGGGGACAGAGAAATGCCATGGTAGCTGGAGGGGACTGTGGGATCAAAAGTGGATTTTTTATGTTCAAGATGAGAGTTGTTATAGTTATATATATATATAGTTGTTATAGTTAGATATAGTCAGTAGGAGGGAGAAAGAGGGTCAGAAGAGCCAAAGCCTTGGGTATCCCGTAGGGGAGGTAATGCTGGGCAGTGATGTGCATGGGAACAGATGCAAGTAGGTCAGTAATTGCTGGGATAGAAACACGAGGCAGCTCTTTCCTGACTGCTCCCATCTTCTGAGTGAGACAGCTCAGAGTGCTCGGTGATGTTAGCCGTCCAGGTCCTTGAGGTTGTTAATCCTGCCCAGCCTGTGTTCTCCTCTCCTGAGCAGGGCCATTCTCACTGCTTCTCAGATCAAACAGGCTGAGCTGCCCCAGCCGCTGTCATCTTCTGCCAAACTCGAAATGCTACTGTGCTTTACCGTCAACCCCTTTAAGGTCCTACTGGCTCCCAGAAGAGTCTGAAAGGCATCTCCCCCTTGTTCATTATTACAGGACGGCTGCAAGCAGCGGCCCTCACAGGCAATAAATGCGTAAGAATTTATTCCATTGCAGGCATAAGAATGCTGAGATTTTAAAGCACCTATTAATCAATACAATGAGTACAGAGTTGCAGTCATCAGTGAACATTAGGGAAAACATCAGGTAGTAAAGAAACTAGTTGAGCCTGATAAAACAATGAGAGATATTAACTACAATCCAGACAAGAGGCAAGATTCTATCTATCTACAACAGGTGGGGAAAGGTTGAAAGGGTTAAGATAAAAATTGCGTAAGCGTGCCATTTGAAAGATGTCCATGGGACTTAGTTGTGACATCAACTCACAGCTTAAAAGCCCGGTCTGAAGGCTTCCCTCTGACTCAGCAGCCTGCATCCAACACTAAGGGTTGACTAAGGATGTTACCCTGTGGTTTGCGTCAAGAGTTATCCAAGAGGTCACTAACCCTGTCTCAGATTCTCAAGCCAATAGCCCAAATCAAGTTGCTAAATCTTTGACGCAGGAACCTCAGGGTCAGAATCTTTAACCTAGGAGCCAACTGAGATGGTTCATCTGTGATCTGTGCCCCTGGGTTAAGTGGCTTGATAACACCCTGAAAGTATTTAAAGGAAAAAAAAAAAAAAAAAGCATAGAGCTGATGATGTAAATGAAACCCATAGCTTTCACACTTTTGTGTTTAGCTTAGAAATAAGTTTTGAGAGTCTCCTGGTGATCTGTCTTTGTTATTTAATGTGCCTGAAACAATTAAAGAAACTGAAACATTAAAGAATTTGACATATTAACTTTGTAATTCCAATTTGAAATGTGCAATTGATATTAGGCTTCTGATTTTAATTTGAAGGACAGAAAATTTGATTGCGTTTGCATTTTCAGAGCCTGATTTACTCCATTTTTTATTTGCTTTCTCTGGAGTTACAGGCATGACTTAGGTGTTTAGAAATATTTTGCTCCTTAGATTTTTTTAATCCACCCTGGCAGGTTTTTGAAATGTTTGAAAAAAAATCACATACTGAATTTGTAGATATATTAAATTTGTAGTTTAAAATATTTAAGGAATGTGCAATTAACTATGCTAGAAAAGAGAGGTAAATATTTAGTGAGATTTAATATATTATGCTGTTGACAAAAAAAAAATGCACAACGTGAGAGTTGCGAGTTAAGTATTATTATTATTTTTTACATGTTGTTTTTTATTTACTTTCTCATATAATTTTTTTTTAACATCTTTATTGGAGTATAATTGCTTTACAATGGTGTGTTAGTTTCTGCTTTATAACAAAGTGAATCAGTTATACATATACATATGTTCCCATATCTCTTCCCTCTTGCATCTCCCTCCCTCCCACCCTCCCTATCCCACCCCTCTAGGTGGTCACAAAGCACAGCAGCTGAGCGAGTTAAGTAGTACTTGGGGCAAAATGAGGACTGCAGCCCGGGAGACAGCATTTCAGACAGCTCTGAGAAACTGCTCCAAGGAGGCAAGGGGGGAGCTAGGATATATAGGAGGTTTTGCACCAAAGGGCAGATAGTCCGGAATATCAAAATATTACTGTTAATTAAAGAAACCAGATATGTCAAGTTAAGGAATTTAGCGCTTTTCTATGTATGGGAGGATGCAAGAGTCTGGGCTCACTGAAATCATTCCTTTGATATGCACCTCAGCTATCGGGGCCAGTATCCTGTATTTTCACATCCTGTGTTTCCTCAGGGCTCACCGTGGGGAATGACCGCAGTCTGATGGCTGCTAGATGGCAGGTATTCTTTCCTTCCTGAGCTCCCTCAGGGCTCACCAGCTCACCATCCGTGGTGGCTGCAATCACTGATGACTGTGACATCCTTTGTTTATTGAAATGGCAGGCAATATTCCATTTATCAAAGCAATGAAATAACTGAGCATTAATTTTTAAAAGTGAAAGTGTTTTTTCTCATTGTTGCACCAAAAACTAGCTTTATAAATAGAATAGCAAGATTTGTCATTTGAACTTATTAAGAAAAATCTTGGTTTTTAAATTTATAATTGTAATAGTTTACTACACAAATTTAGGCTCAAGTAACTATAAATGCTTTTCTGTGCCCACAAACAACTCTTGAACCTTAAAAAATTTAACTGACATCACAGGAAGTCAACCTGCAGAGAGAAGCCGATCCCCAAATAGTCTTCAGGAAGCTGTGCAGTGTTCTCCCTCCCAACACGTTAACAGTCCTGGAATGCTGCATCCTCATTGGTCCCTTTGAATCTCTGATGATGGACAGCTCTGCTGCCCAGTCTCAGGGCTGAGTCCCAGTAGAGGAAACATCCACCCACCGCACACACACACACACACACACACACACACAAACAAACAGTCTCAGGGCTGAGTCCCAGTAGAGGAAACATCCACCCACTGCACACACACACACACACACACACACACAAACAGTCTCAGGGCTGAGTCCCAGTAGAGGAAACATCCACCCACTGCACACACACACACACACACACACAAACAGTCTCAGGGCTGAGTCCCAGTAGAGCAAACATCCACCCACTGCACACACACACACACACACACAAACACATTTTGGCAACAAAAAAATCAATTTTCAAATAATTCCGATTTTTGGCTAATTTCCACAAACCTCATGAAAAGTGCCCAGAGCACAAACACCATTTCTTTTTTTTAACTCTTTCTTTTTTTATTTTGAGAAAGTGTAAATAACATAAAATTTACCATTTGAACCATTTTTAAGTATACAGTTCAGTGACATTAAGTACATTTACACTGTCGTGCAACCGTCACCACCATCCCTCTCCAGGACGTTTTCATCATCCCGAAGTGAAACTCTGTCCCTGTTTAACATGAACTTGATGCCCAAAACTCGGCCTCTGCCAAGCACCATTTCTTAGAATGTCCCTTATCTCTTCCCTCCATTTACTTCACAGCTGCCTCCACACTTTCTCTTCCAAGCTCCCTGTTAAATCCCTACCCCATGTCCTAGACCCCTTGCTCTTTACCGATTGGCATTACTAAAACCTAAACAACTGGACTTACTAAGGTAGAACTGGCCCCTTTGAGGGCAGGGATAAGAGAAAAAGGCTAAAACATTATGTTAAGAAAATGTATCCAAAACATGGTAAGAGGGCAAAAAAACTATTTGCACCTTTTCAGTGTCTAACTAGCCTGCTGAAAAGGCGCCGGATGTTCTAAATATTTTTATTTTCTGGAAGAGGCCAGATAGTAAATCTTTTACACCTGAGGGCCATAAGCTCTCCGAGGCAACTACTCAACACCACTGTTACAGCATGAAAGCAGCCGTTGAAAATCTGTGACATGTGGACAGGCTGTGTCCCAATACATTTTTATTACAAAAACACACAGAAGGCCAGATTAAGCCCATGGGCCAATTTGCTGACCCCCTTCTCTAGAGGAAAGTACCTTTGTTTGAATTACTATTTACTATTGATCAGGGCCCAGATGCTGTAGAGTTAGATCTTGACCTGCAGAAGATAGATGAGTGGTGAGTCATTTTTGTCCAGTAGGATAGCAAATTATTCCTGTCCAGGAGAAATGGTGAACTCAACTGTTATGATATTATTACCCTGGTTTGTATCTAACTTTGCTGTATGTATTTGCATATATAATTATATATGTATATATAGATATAACATATATAGTATATACATATGTGTATTATATATACCTTCATTACATATATACACATGTAATATATGTACTCTGTAGTATAGTGTATATGTTATATGTAACATTTATTTTATATATATAATATCTGCTCTAAGAAGGAGAAAGATTAGACAAATGTGATGGTGAAGACAGGATACATTTATGGTCTGCTCAGCCTAGGGGCCTGGTTTTGAGTCCTCAGAGGAGGGAGGAGTTAGGACCAGAGAACAAAGCAGCTATTTCTTGAGAGTCTTTGTGTTTCATGCTATTTGGGGGAAGACAAAGGACAGCACAACTATTGGAGTCCCCTCCCTACTCAACCTACAGACTGGAGCAGCTTTGGGACTCCACCACCACCACTACCACCAGAGCTCAAGAAAGCCATGTGCAAAGGAGAAGAAGCAAGAACATGTATGGACCTGCCTGGAGCTCATGGGCTGCACCATGACCTTGGGAAATTCCTGAAACAGTGGAAGAGACTAGGCGAGAAGGCAGAGGCCATGCATCAGAAAGTCCAGGCAGGAGCCCACATAACATAGATGTTTACCTCTCTGGCTGGTGAAGTCGAAGGACATTGGTCCCAACGTTACCCACCATGAGAGATTTATCAATACAACCACAGTCCCTTGGCCACAAAAGGAAATTAACTTTGGCTTAGGGGGTGGGGATGCAGGGGGGAGATTTAAGAACGTTTTTGTAGAAGAGGTAGAAGTTAAGCTAGGCCCTGAAAAACAAGAAGAATTTCTATTAACAGACATAGGGGTAGGTGAAAAAGAAGCAAAGACGGGGGGGGGGGGGGGTAGGGAGGATGCAGGAGACAAAATTAGACGTGACCAGAGTGGGGTGGGGCACGGCTAGTGTGGAAGATAAGACTGGTGTTTGGAAGAAAGAGAATGCCACAGGACAGTTTGGCTTTAATTGTGGGTGAAATGTCCAATTAGTCACCCCCAAACCTTGTAACATGACTCCAAGACAACAGGGGTTTGTTGAATGTCTAGTTTCATCCCACCATTCCCTCCTTTTTACAAAGAAAAAGAAGGCTGAGGCGCAGAGAATGGCAGTGACTTGTTCCAGTAGCACTGTGATTTGGCACAAAACAAGGGCCAAAGCTCACACCCAAGTGTGCTGACTTGGGCTCCCTTCATTGCTAACGCATCTATTTTAGCCACTGTGGACTATCTTGAGAGCAATGTGTTTCACCAACGTCAGAGCTTCAGCTTCCTCCCCAAAATGCTCAGCGTTAGTCATGAGGTACAGTGGTAAGAGCACTGGGTTGGGATTCCCAGGTTTTATGCAAAGTAGCTGATTGACCCGTGACCACTCAAGTAACTTCTCCACTCCGTTTTTTCCACTTATGAGAGGAGATCAAGATGGCAGAGTAGGACGACATGGAACTCCCCTCTCCTCCCATGAAACACATCAAAAATACATCTACATATGGGACTTGCCTGGTGGCGCAGTGGTTGAGAATCCACCTGCCAATGCAGGGGGCACCAGTTCGAGCCCTGGTACGGGAAGATCCCACATGCTGCAGAGTAACTAAGCCTGTGCACCACAACTACTGAAGCCCGCGCACCTAGAGCCCATGCTCCACAACAAGAAAAGCCACCTCAGTGAGAAGCCCACGCACTGCAACGAAGAGTAGCCCCCGCTCACCACAACTAGAGAAAGCCCATGCACAGCAGTGAAGACCCAATGCGGCCAAAAATAAATAAATAAATAAATAAATAAATAAATAAATAAAATACATCTACATATGGAACAATTCTTGCTGAAAACCAGCTGGAGATTGGCAGGAAGACTCCTGTACAACCAAGGCTGTAAGAAAGATCCACACAGAACCAGTTAGGAAGGGAAGAGAAGTGATCAGATCTGGACCTGTGCCCCTAGGAGGGGACTTGGAAATTACACAGGCAGAGACCCTCCCTGGGGAGTGAGTGATCTGAGCCACATATTGGGTGCCCCAGGCCTGGGGTCCGACCCAGAGAAGACAAGCTCCCTTAGCTAGACTCCACTTGTGAGGAGTGTGTGCACGACTGCTTGCTCCCAAAGCAAGTCAGAAAGGGAAGACTGAAAACTGCACCAGTGGCTGACCACCCTGGTGTGCAGCCCAACCTAAGCCAAGTGAACACTCCAGCTCCGCTTGCTTCGTGACACAGCTCCACACTGGGGTGATGGTTCAGCTTTAAGACACAGAGGTAGCTCAGACCCGAAGCAACATCTGAGCAGGGTGGGGATAGCCATTACTAATGGTTACACAGGCAGAGCATCAGAAGCAGCCCTGATCCCTGTCTGTGACTGGACCACCACAGCCTGCACCCTAACCCACCCCGAGTACCCCCACCAGCCCCTCTTGCTCCAGCACTCCTTCCCTCTGGGATGAGGGTGCTGGTGCCAGGAGAGGGGAGAGACCACACTTAAAGGGAACAAAGTCAGCTCAGACCCAACCCTCAGAGCTTCTGCTACATTAGCTTGGGACCTGACTCCAACCCGGATAGGGCCGTGATGGTCACAGAAGGGAAGCTCCAGCTCACACCTGGCTCTGATCCTAGCCCCTCCATCTCCAGCCCCACCTCCTACCAAGGTGATAGCTGCCAGCACACCCTTTAGAAAGACATGACTTGTGTTCACCTCACATCTGGTTCTCCCACCAAAGCCACTGGGCACATGCAAACTGTATAGGGATGCTCCCACACAAGGAAACCCCTTCGAGACCACAATAGGTAATTGTTTCACCCAATTTCCTAGAGACACAGAAGAGAAGAATGAGAAGAGAAATTTGATTCAATTGAAAAAGCAAGAAAAGAAACCTGAAAAAACAAATAATGAAACAGAAATAAACAATTTACCATATAAAGGATTCAAAGCATTAATAATAAGAATGTTAACTGAATTAGGGAAAAGAAGACATGAACACAGTGACAATTTTAGCATGGAACTATAAAACACACAAAAAAGAACCAGGCAGAACTGAAGAATCCCATAACTGACATGAAAAACACCCTAGAAGGAATTAATAGCAGGCTATGTGATACAGGAAAATGCGTAAGAGGCCTGGAGAATAGAATAATGGAAATCACCCAATCAGAACATCAAAAAGAGAAACAAATTTTTTAAAGTGAGAACAGTTTAAGGGATTTCTGGAACAACTTCAAGTGCATCAACATTCACATTCTAGGGGTCCCAGAAGGAGAAAAGAGAGAGAAGGAAGTTGAAATGTATTTGATGAAATTATGGCTGAAAAATTCCCAAACCTGAGGAAGAAAACAAGTATCCAGGTACAGAAAGTGCAGAAGGTCCCAAACAAGTTGAACCCAAACAGACCCACACCAAGACACATCATAATTAAAATGGCAAAAGTTAAAGATAAGGAGAGAATTCTAAAGGCAACAAGAGAAAAACAAAGAGTGATATACAGGGGAACCCTTATAAGGGTATCAGCTGATTTTTCTGCAGATACTTTGCAGGCCAGAAGCAAGTGGCATGATATATTCAAAGTGTTGAAAGGGAAAAACCTGCAAACTAAGATGCTCTACCCAGCAACATTATCATTTAGAATTGAAGGAGAGACAAAGAACTTCTCACACAACATTGTAAATTAACATTACTTCAATGTAAATAAATAAATAAATAAATAAATAAATAACTCAGACAAGCAAAAGCTAAAAGAGTTCATCAATATTAAACCTACCCTAAAAGAAATGTTAAAGTGTCTTCTCTAAGTGGAAAAGAAAAGGCGATAACAGGAAGTAAGAATCTGTAGGAAAGGTAAAAAAAAAAAAGAATCTGTAGGAAAGGAAAAATCCCACTAGTAAAGGCAAATATATATAGTAAAGGCTGAGGAACAACCACTTAAATGAACTAGTACAAAGATTAAAAGACAAAAAATTGTAAAAATCAACTACAACTACAATAATCAGTAAAGGGATAAACATGAAAATGTAAAATATGACAAAGTGTGGGGGAGGGGAGTAAAAAATGTGGATCTTTTAGAATCTTTTTGAACTTAAAGGACCTCCAGTTTAAAACAAATAGATACAGTTATAGGTCAATGTATATACATCCCGTGGTAACCACAAATCAAAAACCTACAACAGATACACAAAAGCAAGAGAGGAAGAAACACAAGAACACCACTAAAGAATATCATCAAACCTCAAGGGAAGAAACAAAAAGAAGAAGAAAAGAACAGAGAAGAACTACAGAAACACTGGAAAACAAGTAATAAAATGGAATAAGGACATACCTATCAATAATTACTTTAAGTGTCAATGGACTAAGTGCTCCAATCAAAAGACATAGGGTGGCTGATTGGATAAAAAACAAGACCCATCTCTATGTTGCTTACAAGACACTCACTTCAGAGCTAAAGACACACACAGACTGAAAGTGAGGAGATGGAAAAAGATATTTCATGCAAACGATAGCAACACTCATATCAGACAAAATACACTTTAAAACAAAGACTGTAACAGAAGACAAAGAAGAGCATCATATAATGATGAAGGGATCAATACAAGAAGAGGATATTATACTCATTAACATATATGCACCCAATACAGGAAAACCTGAATATATAAAGCAAATATTTACAGACATAAGGGGAGAAATTGACAATAATACAATAATACAAAATGGACTGAATTGAACCAAATGGCATCTGAGGTCCTTTCCAGTTATAAAAATAAATGGTACTAGTGCCTTGTTTTGTGTCTAACTTTGCTATTTTATAAAATAAATTCATTTTTGCCAATTTACTTCTTATCTCTGCTTCCTCTAGCCTTTTCTTAGAAGAAACCAGTATTGATCTTCTTCATTTCTCTCTTAAGAAAGTGCTTTATCTCCTTAATTACTTAGGGGATGAGAAGGGTCCAGATTACAGACTTGGAAAAGCCTGGAGGCAACAAAAAAGCAAGTGAAGTAGGCTAGTTATAATGGCAATAATAATAATAACAATCAACACTGTAAATTTTTTTTACACAAGAAAACTACTCTCACTGAGGAGAAAGTAAAAAAAAAAAGAAAAAAGAAGATTAAAAATCCCCTGTAATGCCCACACAGTCATTGAATAGCCGTATTTGTATAGATTTTAATGTTATTTTTACAAACTTTACATTTTAGTCTTCATGGAGTGAGTTTAATTTTCAATCCAGCATTGGGCACAGTGCCCAGGACAAGAACTTAATTAATGTTCAATGAAAAAATGATCTCACTTTTATTTTTTGTGTGACTTTTCCAACTTTATTGAGATATAACTGGCATATAATATTGTATAAGTTTAAGGTATACAATGTGATGATTTGATACACGTAGCTATCATGAAATGCTTACCACAATAAGGTAAGTTAACACATCCTTCACCTCACACAACTACCATTTTGTTGTTGTTGTGTTGTTGTTGTTGTTATGGTGAGAACATTAAAGGTCTACTCTCATAGCAACTTTCAAGCATACAATAGAGTATTGTTAACTATGTTCGTCATGATGTACACTAGATCCCTGAAACTTATTCATCTTATAACTGAAAGTTTGTACCCTTTGACCAACATCTCCCCATTTCCCCCACCCTCAGGCCCTAGTAACCAGCATTCTACTCTGTTTCTATGAGTTTGAAATTTTTATTTTTTATTTTTTTTAATTTTGAAATTTTTAGATTCCACAGAATAGTGAGGTCATACCGTATTTGTCTTTCTCTGTCTGACTTAGCATAATGTCTTCAAGTTTGCCCATGTTTACATATGGCAGGATTTCCTTCTTTTTATGCCTGAATAATATTCCATTGTGTATAAATACCATGTGTTCTTTATCCATTCATCCATTGATGGACACTTAAGTTGTTTCCATATCTTAACTATAGTGAATAAGGCTGCAACAAATATGTGAGTGAAGATATCTCTTTGAGATAGGACTTCATTTCCTTTGGACATATACAGTACCTAGAAGTGGAATTGCTGGATCATACGGTAGTTCTATTTTTAAAGGATGTTGATTTTTGTCAAATGCTTTTTCTGCATCTATTGAGATGATCATATGATTTTTGTCTTTTATCTATTATTGTGATGTTTCACATTTATTGATTTATGTGGAAACATCCTTGCAAGGCAGGGGTAAATCCTATTTGATCATAGTGTATGACCCTTTTAATGTGCTGTTGAATTCAGTTTGCTAAATTTTCTTGAGAAATTTTCCATCTATATTCATCAGGAATATTGGCCTGTAGTTTTCTTTTCTTGTAGTATCCTTAACTGGTTGTGATATTAGGGTAAAGCTGGCCTCATAAAATGAGTTTGAAAGTGTTCCCTCCTCTTCTGTTTTTTGGAAGGGTTTTAAAAAGAATTAGCATTAATTCTTCTTTAAATGTTTGGTAGAATTCACTAGCCATCTGGTCCTAGACTTTTCTTTTTTGGAAAGTTTTTGATTACTAATTCAATGTCCTTATTCATTATCAATCTGTTCAGATTTTCCATTTCTTCATAATTCAGACTGGTAGATTATACATTTCTAGGAATTTATCCATTTCTCTAGGTTGTCCAATTTGTTGGCTTATAATTTTTCACAGTAGTCTCTTATGATCCTTTGTATGTCTGTGATTTCAGTTGAAAAAGTCTCCTCTTTAATTATAATTTTATTTATTGAATCCTCTCTCTTTTTTTTCTTAATACATCTAGCTAAAGGATTGTCAATTTTTTTATCTTTTCAAAAAAATCAACTCTTCATTTTGTCACTCTCATCTATTGTTTTTCTAATTTCTATTTCACTTATTACTGCTGTGAATTTTGTTATCTCCTTCCTTCTGCTAACTTTAGGCTTAGTTTATTCTTTTCCTAGTTTTTTGAGGTGTAAAGTTAGGTTATTTATTTGAGATATTTCTTTTCTTTTAATGTAGGCATTTATCACTATATACTCTCCTCTTAGCTCTGCTTTTGCTTCATCCCATACGTTTTGGTATATTGTGTTTCTTTTTTTGTTTGTTTCAAGATATTTTTTATTTTCCTTTCGATTTTATCTTTGACCCATTTGTTGTTCAGGAATGTGTTGCTTAATTTCCACACATTTGTGAATTTTCCTTTTTCCTCCTGTTATTGATTTCTAGTTTCATACCATTGTGGTCATAAAAGTTACTGTGTATGATATCAATCTTTTAAAATTTGCTAAGATGTGTTTTGTGACATAACATACGATCTATCCTGAGAATGTTCCATACATGCTTGAGAAGAATGTCTATTCTGCTGCTGTTGGATAGAATGCTCTATATATCTCTGTTAGGTCCATTTACTCTAAAGCATAGTTCAAGTTCAATATTTCTTTATTGCTTTTCTGTATAGATGAGCTATCCATTGTTGAAAGTGGGGTATTGAAGACCCTTACTATTATTGCACTGCTGTCTATTATTCCCTTCATATATGTTAGTATTTCTTTAATATGTTTAGGTGCTCCAATGTTGGGTGCATATATATTTACAATTGTTATACCCTCTTGATGAATTACCACCTTTATCATTAAATAATTAGCTTGTGTTTTGTTTCAGGTTTTTACTTAAAGTCTATTTTGTCTGGTCTCTAGGTGGAGTGAAAATGAAGTGGGTCCTTCATACAGTGCCCCACAAAGGGTGATGGGGACTCTTTCTAGATGGGGAATTCCCTCTTGGTGCTGAACAATGCTGGCTTGAGGGATGGGATGAGGCAAGCTAAATGAAACTGTTCTTCCTTCCCATTTTGTGTAGTTATTCTCAGATTTTCTGTTCCTCTGTGTTGCTGAAGTTTCTTCAGTGGACTCCAGAGCTCTCTTAGAGCTGTTTTTGTCATGGATAGCTGTCTAATTGTTGATCTTTGTTGGGGGACAGAGGATGGGTTTTCCTATTACCATCTTGGTGACATCACCTCAATGATTCCATTTTAGATGAGGAAATTGAGGCTCAGAGAGGATAAAGAATATAACAAATTTCACCTATTCATTCAATAATGTTTAGTAAGTACCAACCATGCGCCAGACCCTGTTCTAGGTGCTGGAGACACAGGAGGCAACATTTTAATGTGTCAAGACAGACGGTAACCACGTAAGAAAATTAATTATTTCAGTTAGAGGTAAATGCTGTGTCAGCAATAAAACAGAGTGATGTGGTAGAGTTGAGAAGGGGGTTCATCAAGGAAGCTCATCAAGGAAGACGTCTCCCAGGAAATGACTCTGAACTAAGCTCTAAATGATAAGAAGGAGCCAACCATGGAAAGGAAGAACAACCCAGCTAGAGAGAACTGTAAGTTTATCTATGCATAAAGGCTCTGAGTCAGCAACCAGCTGGATGAGTGCAAGTAAAAGCTAGAAGGCCAGTGTGACTGGAGCATCATGAGAAAGGAGGGAATCAGTGGTGTTTTAACAACTGACTCTCTGAGAAAAAAACAAAAAAATCTTGATTTGTAGCATTTCCCAATTTCCAAGGTGTAAATATTTCCACCATGGCCAACTTAAAGCTATCAACATGGTGTCACTAAATGCAAAGTTGGAAAGCCCTGCACACAGCCATCTCATGAGTAGGTATAAGTGGCTTCAGGACACCACTGAAAGTGGTATGAGATGAAATTGAGAAACAGATAAGGGCCACCATCACTCAGGTTTTGTAAGCCATATTGAGGAATTTGGACCTATGACAAGATTATTGGGGGACTTCCCTGGTGGTCCAGTGATGGGACTTCACCTTCCAATGCCGGGGTTGCAGGTTCAATCCCTGGTCGGGCAGCTAGGATCCCACATGCCTCACAGCCAAAAAACCAAAGAAAAAAACCCAAAAAAAACATAGAGCAGAAGCAATATTGTAGCAAATTCAATAACGACTTTAAAAATGATCCACATCAAAAAATCTTTTTAAAGAACACAGATTATAGGGAAACCATTGGAAGATTTTAAGCAAAAGTAACATTACTAGATTTATATATTTTTTAAACATGATTATAACCACTGTGTGGAAAGTGGACTGTCCAGGAGCAGAAGTGGAAGCTGAGAGACCAATTAGGAGGCAATTGCACCATCCAAGGAATGTGGTGGCTTGGACTATCATACATCGAAGCTTCTCTAGTGGAGAATGAAGAAAGAATAAAAATATTTTGGATACTAATTCAGAGGTAGAAGTAATGATCATCCTAGTGGATTGGATGTGGGAATGAGAAAAATTAATGAATAAAAGATAACTTCTTAATAAACAAACTTATGGTTACCGGGAGAAAGGGGGAGGGGGGATAAATCAGGAGATTGAGATTGACATATACACACTACCATATATCATAGATAACTAGGGACTTCCCTGGTGGTCCAGTGGTTAAGAATCCATCTTGCAATGCAGGGAACGCCAGTTCGATCCCTGGTCGGGGAACTAAGATTCCACATGCCGCAGGGCAACTAATACGCGTACTGCAACTAGAGAGTCCACATGCCTCAACTACAGAGCCCAAGCGCTCTGGAGCCTAGGTGCCACAACTAGAGAGAAGCCTGCGCACCGCAAGGCAGAGCCTGCGCCGCAGCAAAAGATCCCGCGTGCCGCAACTAAGACCCAATGCAGCCAAAAATTAAATAATTTATTAATTTATTTTTTTAAAATAGATAACTAATAAGGACCTACTGTGTAGCACAGGGAACTCTACTCAATACTCTGTAATGACCTATATGGGAAAAGAATCTAAAAAAGAGTGGATATATGTGTATATATAACTGAATCACTTTGCTGTACAGCAGAAACTAACACAACATTGTAATCAACTATACTCCAATAAAAATTAATTTTAAAAAAACAAAAACAAACAAAACAAAGATAACTTCTTAGATTTTTCACGAGTAACTAGGTAAACCTTGGTGTCATTTACTGAGGAAGACCAGGAGACGAACAGGCTTAAAGTACGTGGTGAGTCAAGGGTTCTTGCTAGGACATGTTTAGCTTGAGACACCAATTAGATATTCAAGTGAAGGTGGCAAACAGTCAGATAGATATACAAGTCTGAAGCTCAGAGAAAATAAACACAGGCTGGAGATATAAACTTAGGAATGAACAGCAAACAGAGGGTAAATGAAACATGGGACTAAATTAGACCTCCTGGGAAGAAGGCAGACCCAGAGCTGAGCCTGAGACATGCCAACATTAAGAGGTAGGAGAGGAAGAGCCAGCAAAGGTGATTGAAAAGGGCAGCCAGGGGCAGAGGAAAAGTAAGAGGGAAACGAGGAAAATTAGGTGTCTTAGAAACCAAAGCAAAGGGGACTTCCCTGGTGGTCCAATGGTTAAGAATCCGCCTTCCAATGCAGGGGATGTGGGTTCCATCCCTGGTCGGGGAACTGAGATCCCACATGCCCCAGGGCAATGAAGCCCGCATGCCGCAACTACTGAGCACTCGAGCCACAACTAGAGCGTCCTCATGCCACAACTACAGAGCCCACGTACTCTGGAGCCCATGTGCCAAAACGAAGAGCCCACACACCACAACAAAAGATCCCACGTGACAAAAGATCGTGCATGCCGCAACAAAGATCCTGTGTGCAGCAAATAAGACCTGACGCAGCCAAAATAAATAAATAAATATTTTCTAAAAAGAAAGTAAGAAAGAAACCAAAGCAAGGAAGCATTTCAAAAACAAGGGAGTGGCTACCTCTGTCCAGTGCTGCCGAGAGATAGAGACAGATGAGGACAGACAAGTGGCTACTAGATGACGGTCAAAGGTTGCCTTTGGCGTGAGAGTCTCAGTGGATTGGTGAACACAGCAACCCCACTGGAAGAGAATGAAGAAAGGCTAGAAGTACAACCCCCTGGGAAGGAACACAAAGAAGTGGGGTGGTGGCTGGAGAAAGACATTGGGTCAAGGGAGGACTTCTTCATGAGGGCAGACACTTGGGCAAAGACCTGGGAGAGAGGGAAGAGGGGATGATGTAGGTGAGAAAAGAGTCCTGAGCAGGCTGTGGAGGGGTGGGGTGAAGGTGGGGAGTAAAAGCCAGAGCTCAAGATAACTGTTGTCCCCAGGGACACCTCTTCCACTGTAATAGAAGCAAAGGCAGGTGGATTCAGTATTTCAGGGGGAAGATAAGAGATTTCCTGCCCTATTATCTTTGTTGTTTCAATAAAGTACAAAATGACAATTATCAGCTGGGCATGGCATTGGGTGAAGGTGTAACTACTCCCTCTATTCTGCCTTCTCCCCCTTACCCTACTAAATGCACTCACACTCAATGACCTGAACTTTTCCCTCATCTTTTTCTCCTGGTCCTTCCGATCCTGCTCTGACTCACCACGCTATCTCTCCTGAGTAAGAAGTCTACATTTTTAAAACAAAGCATCTGGAAATAACACATTGGTTCCCCCCACCCCGCCCCACAATGCTTCTCTATCACAGATACATCTCAGCCTGGTAGGGGAATTTTGTTCCCCCAGAGATGGTAGGAAGACCTTAACCTTGGACCTGATACCACAGCTATTCACATGGACAAATGATGAATGACATGAGATTCTGACATGTAACTCTCCAGGCTCCAGTACAGCTGCATTACTCACATTTAACCACTGACCCTCCATTCATAGAAAGCAAGCTTTGGATTATCTGCCCCAAAGAGGGGAGGGACACCCCAGAACCATTTACAGTCCTCGCCAACGCCTCGGAAGTGGCAGGTTGGGATTCAAATACTGTCTGTAGAATGTCTACAAACTTGACATTTAGCTCTATTTATTGTTATAAGTGGGTGGAACTCAAGCCTAGATCCCCACGCATTTCCCTTTCCCAATAATGACATCAGGGCCGTCTGCCTCTGCCATCCCAGAGAAAGGTAAAACAGGCCTCCAAGCCAGCCAGGGGTGGAGGCTCATACCTGAAAAACGAATTCTTTCACCCACTGCTATTATTTTTTTTCCACCAATAGAAATACTTCCAGGCTGAGTTGGCAAATGGGAGCCTGAGAAACATGTGGGGAAATTCTGGTCCCTACTGCAGCTACTGACTAATCGCTCTGAATTCATTTTGTCTCTCCCAGAACTCTGCCTGCACTTCCTTGGGACTTCCCCCAGAACAGGGAGTTTGCAATAAACTTGATGTCATGCTATTTATTTCTAAGGCAGGAAATGGAATATTTGTGGAACTTCCTTTGCAAGAGGAAATGATGACCTTTAAACTTTCATCGAAAGAAAAGGAAGTATATGCTGTAATAAGATTCCCTCGGTCAATACTATCCAGCAGGGCTAAGAATCTCTTGCCTTTGGAGTGACCTCAGCAGAGCCCCTGAGAGACAGCTGGGCAGTGGCTCCACAGTTCCCAGGACCTAAACCCCAGAGACCCTTCCTCCCCCCACGCACCCTCTACTCACATGAGGCCTTGAATTTCATTTTCTAAGATTCGGAATGAAAAAGACTCATCTATAAGAACTCCATAGTCTCTACCTGAGCTTCTTTCCCAAGCCTGTCCCTCCACACCCCCTTGCCCATCAGTCAGTTGGTGTCCCTGAATGAGGAAGGAACTTTCTACCTGGTCACCAAAAAGTCCTCCTCGGCCTTCAGGCTGCTCCTCATCAGCTGAGTTCCCGCCAGGCTGGGCCTCTTAAAACCTCTCCCTGAGACTTCCCTCACAGTCCAGTGGTTAAGACTCTGCACTTCCACTGCAGGGGGCACAGGTTCGATCCCTTGTCAGGGAACTAAGATCTTGCATGCCTCGCGGTATGGCTGAAAAAAAAAAAAAAACTCTTCCGGGCTTCAGGCCCTGGAATCCCTATACTCAGAGGCTTATCTTAACTCCCCTCCCCTTCTCCCTCCCCTTTTCCTGGCAGGAAGATCCATCCCTAACTGACTCCTGAGGTGCCTCCTTGACCTTCACACCAACCTGAATTGAACTGCAGCATCTCTTCTATCCTCGCAAGACGTCGCCCTCACCCATGGGCTGGCACATTCTCCTCCTGAGAAGTTTCCACAAAGCATCTGCTGAAGTAAAAGGAGAAAAGGAGGGATAAATGGAGAGAGTGGGGAGGGAAGGAGGAGAAATGACTTTTTACTGAGTACCAAATGTAACCAATATATCAGGCAGTCTGAACTTCATGAATGACAAACAAGAAATGACTTTGTTCTCAGTTTATTTTTGCACATGGTGTTAGAGAATGTTCTAATTTCATTCTTTTACATGTAGCTGTCCAGTTTTTCCAGCTCCACTTATTGAAGACACTTGTCTTTTCTCCATTGTATATTCTTGCCTCCTTTGTCATAGATTAATTGACCATAAGTGCATAGGTTTATTTCTGGGCTTTCTATCCTGTTCCATTGCTCTCTATGTCTGTTTTTGTGCCAATACCATAATGTTTTGACTACTGTAGCTTTGTAGTGTAGTCTGAAGTCAGGGAGCCTGATTCCTCCAGCTCCATTTTTCTTTCTCAAGTTTGCTTTGGCTATTCGGGGTCTTTTGTGTTTCCAGACAAATTGTGAAATTATTTGTTCTAGTTCTGTGAAAAATGCCATTGGTAATTTGATAGGGATTGTAGTGAATCTGTAGATTGCCTTGGGTTGTAGGGTCATTTTAACAACACTGATTCTTCTAATCCAAGAATGCAGTATAGCTTTCCATCTGTTTTCCTCCAGCAACTGCTTCACACATGCTCTATCAGATCCTTCTGATCCCTCCAGCCAGTGCAGAACTTTCTGTTGAATAACCTTCATATCTGAACAGTCTCAAGTTCCAGATAAAGAGGGCAGATATGAACTCTTTCACTAATTCTGTTCCTTTTCCCAAACCCCACTAAAATAACATTAAAGGGATCTTTAAAGGCACAAACCCACAAGGATGGAGAGAACAGGAAAGGAACCAGCAACAGTGGAAGGAGATGAAGATCAGGCAGCACTCTGGCATGCACTTTGCTGAGTGCACATTCACAACAGAGATGCAAGAGGTCCTAGCCTCACATAGGAGTTTTTCAAGGAAAAAAAATTTTTTGAAAGCTGGAAAGCAGTAGTTGGACAAGTGGAAGTTGATCTTAAGTGAGCAGTGGAAAAACTGAGAACCAGCCAACATCGAGTATCTCTGAGAGAGGGATTAGAGGGTAAAATATGGAAGACTGCTTGAAAGCTGATAAAGAGACCAAAGAAAAAGTACATCTTGTGCCATTCCATTTTCATAAAACTCTAGAAAATGTAAACTAATCTACAGTGACAGAAAACAGATCAGTGATTGCTGGGAATGAAGGAGGGGAAGAGAAGGAATTACAAAGAGGCCTGAGGGAACTTATGAGGTGAGGAATACATTCGCTATCTTGATTGTGGTGATGGTTTCACAGAGGTATGTCAAAACATATAAAGTGAACAATTTAAATGTGCAATTTATTATATGTCGGTTTTACCTTAGTAAAGTTGTTTGTTGGAAGTACTGACAGGGCTGTGAGGAAATTCTCATTTGTTGCTGACTGGTTCAGTGTTTTTGAAGAATAACATGATAGTAATTTAACATCTGGATAATAATTAAAATGACATTAACAGGGAAAAAAATAAATAATTATATCCACAGATGACTCTTCCCATGTTAAAAGAAGACAACAAGAAGACAAGAAGACTCTGTAAAGGGTGTAAAATAAAGGGTCTTTGAACTAGGGAACACCAGGTATATTTGAAGGTGGGAGAAGTATTACAAACAGAGTAATTAATGACAGCATGCAGCATGATGCTGAGAATCCCAGCCCTTCCCCCACACATACCACTTGCAAAAAGCTGATGGCCAGGCCTTTACCCTTTAGGCAGGAGACTAAAAGGGGCTTCTCTTGGGAATCAAGCCAATACTGATACTAGGGCTTGTTCAACCCAATGGCCCTGCCACGGCATCAAAGGACGACACTCACAGTCAGCAAGCCTTACCCATATTCTCAGAGCTTCCAATCAGCTTTTGAGCACCCACTTTTGCACATAAGCAGAAAATCTAGGATTACTAAACATCTGCAGGAACTTTCTAGCAAGGTGGGTATAAAAACAAACCAACTGAAAAAAAGCAGAGGGAAAAGAAGAGACTATGCAAAGAGAATGAAACTTTAAAAACAGCAACAAAAACTATTATGAATGTCCTCAAAATAATAAGATAGTAGGATCATGAAACAGGAGGAATATACCACGGGGGAACGAGAGAAGGGCTGGGGGAGAATATTCAAAGAAAAAGAAAATATAGTAAGAGAAATGAAAATAATTAAAAAGTTGGGAGATTAAGTTAAGCAAATCTCCCAGAAAGTAAAGCAAAAGAATAAAGACTTAGAAATAGGACAGAATCAATAAGAATATTAGAGGACAGATCCAGGAGACTCAGAAGCTAAAAGTAGAGGTTCCAGAGAAAAAGACAAGAGGAAAAATCAGAGAGGAAAGGCACTTACTCAAATAATTAATAAAGTTTTCAGAACTTAAAGGACAGGAGTTTCCAGACGGACATGGCCCATTGAGTGTCTAGCATAATGAATGAAAAAAGATCCACAGCATAAAATTTCAAGACACTGGGGATGAAGACATAATCCTACAATATTCCAGACAGAAAACAACAGCCACATGGAAATAACGGGTATTTGAATGGTATCAGACTTCAAGCAGCAATATTGGAAGCTAGAAGAAAAGGGAGCAATGCCTTCAAAATCACAAGGGAGAATTAATTCCATCCAACCCAGAATTCTATATCCAGCCAAACTATCAACCAAATGTCAAGGTAGAATAAAGACTTTCTCAGACATGTAGGTTCCTAAAAATATTTTTACTTCTTTGGCATCTTTTCCCAAGAAGCCACTAAAGGTAGTAAACCAAGAAGAATACATGGGAAACAAGGAAAGGATGGCTCCAGTGCAGGAGTAAGGTGCAGGGAATCCTGATGGTGAAGGAGATCTCAGGATGAAGCTGTATGCAGCAGTAAAGAGAGCCACCAGTCCAAGGTAGAGCAGGTCAGAAAACCTAGGAAATATTCTTTTTCTAAGATAAAAGAAACTGCCTAATACATCTGAATGTCTTAAAATTTAAACAATTACTGGCAATTTAGAGTTGGATTAATGATCATCAGAGGTGGATTTACTGTGAAGCTAATCAAACTTAAATCTCAAGACCCTTCATTTACAAGGCCCCTTGCAAAGCCTGTGCTTAGTTTGTATTTGTAATTATTTTTTTAATAAATTTATTTATTTATTTATTTTTGGCTGCGTTTGGTCTTCATTGCTGTGTGCAGGGCTTTCTCTAGTTGTGGCGAGCGGAGGCTACGCTTTGTTGCGGTGCACAGGCTTCCCATTGAGGTGGCTTCTCTTGTCACGGAGCACAGGCTCTAGGCACACGGGCTTCAGTAGCCGTGGCACATGGGCTCAGTAGTTGTGGCACACGGGCTTAGTTGTTCCACGGCATGTGGGATCTTCCTGGACCAGGGCTCAAACCCATGTCCCCTGCATTGGCAGGTGGATTCTTAACCACTGCACCAACAGGGAAGCCCTGTATTTGTAATTTTTATTTGTTTTCTTAAAGAGGGCTGCCAATAGAAACTATATCCAACCCCAGTGATAAGTACATAAAAACTAAGCAAATGAAAAAAAGACAGTTATTAACTCAAGGGAAAATAACATGTTGAACTGGAAAGGAAGAGTTTACTAATTGGCTTAGTTCTGAATAGCACTGACATATTCCTAATAATATAAACTCTTATTATTAATCTAAGAAAATTAAGATATAACTGTATTAGGAGGACTGGGAAGTAGGTAAGGTGGATGGTTGGGGCAGGACAGAGAACCGAAATTCTCATTTTCCAAAGTGGGAAGATCGTCGTTAATGCCTAAAACTGAGAGTTCAGGAAAAAGTAAAGCAAGTATGTCATTAAAAATAAAAATTAAGTACCAAATGGTAGAGATGGGAGAAGAAGAACCTGCTATATTTAATATATTTTATATTTATACTGATTAATATACATTAATATCTATTAATAATAATATATTAATATTTAACAAATCTTCTAGAACTATTTGACTCTTTACATGCAGAACTTTGCTTTTAAAAACACACACACAAAACAATAAAGCTGTACTTTTTTTTTTTTTACTGGCTTACGTCAAAGATTCTCTATTATTTCTTTTTTTTTTTTTTTTTTGGCCATGCCACATAGCATGTACTATTTTTTAAAACTAGATTTAAAAAGGAGAAGAAAAAGTCTAAACAGTCTCATTTCAGTAATTAAAACTCCCATCCATAACACAACATTGTAAATCAACTATACTTCAATTAAAAAAAAATTATTTTTTAGATTCCCTTCCAGGTTAGTCCACCAATCTAAGTCAGAACTTCAAACTTGCATTCAAAATCAAAACGTCAGTCTCACACGTGACCAGTACACCAATTCCTTACTCTGAAAGGGGCAAAGAGAAAATAATTAAACGTTAGCCTGCCTCTGTGTGTGTGTGTGTGTGTGTGTGTGTGTGTGTGTGTGTGAAGCAAATGTGACAAAACATTGAGAACTATTGCTTTAGGTAGATGAGTGTGCAGATGTTCATTGTGCTATTCTTTAAACTTGTCTGGATGTTTGAAATTTTCCATGGTGAGAACTGAGGGGGAGGAAGGAAGATTACCAATCCCACAACTAATTCACAGTTTCTCGGGATCTCTGCTCAACCTGGCCTGTGGCTCTGGGAAGGGGGGCGTGTATCTTCCTTCACTCTTTCCTCCTTCCCCTCCCCCCAGTGTCCTACCTTCCTCCCTGATTTGGAGCCTAGGAAGAAGTAGTGGCAGTAGGGAAAGTCTTCCATGTCTGGGGTTTGCCAGCCAGACCGAGTCTGCCCTGAGTGGTGGGTGTGCCCCGTGGAGGCCTAGGTCAAGCCAGTAGTTGGATACAACTGGTCCAGGCAGGTCAGATGAGGGGGTCTGGCAAGCAGCAGGAAGTCACTTATTGGCATGAGCTGATTTGAATGAGGGGGCAATCTAATCAGAGGAATCTGCCCGTGAGGAAACTGTGGCATCCTTCTTTAGTAGATGCCTCGGCTCAGGCACAGGAAGTCACGGGGAAGGGGCTTGGGGGAGGTATTTCATCAGAGACTCCATGAGACGTGGGTATAAGAGTACCCAGGACACAGAGGCAGTGGGTAGGGACGTGATCTCCCTTCTTCTGCACTGATGCAGAATAGCCTTGGTGCCTGTACACACACGGGTCCTCAGAGGACAGCCGCTCCTGGAGAGACAGGCCTCTGGAGTAGACATCACTTCTCTGCTGGTCCCTGGCAGCAGGGCCGGTGCAATGACCTCAGGGAGCATCGCAAGCCGCTCCCAAAAACAGCAGGGGCAGTGCCACGTGGAGACTGTAGCTGCCAGACTGATTTACATGTGAGATAGCGACAAAGCTATCTCTGAATCTAAGATAAGCTGGGTGAGACTCACAGGGTGAGACTCTGAGTTCTTGGCCAGAAGAAAACAGGAGCCAGGGAAACTGCTATTATGTTTTTGCAGTTTCTTTTTTTTAATTTTTATTGGAGTATAGTTGATTTACATGTTATGTTAGTTTCAGGTTTCTAGCAAAGTGAATCAGTTATACATATACATATGTCCACTTCTTTTGTTAGATTCTTTTCCCATATAGGCCATTACAGAGTATTGAGTGGAGTTCCCTGTGCTATACGGTAGGTCCTTATTTGTTTTTGCAGTTTCTTTACGCCCACACAATTGTGAGGCCCAAAGTGTCTTTGTTTTGTTTTTCTATGTCTAGTCTTTTATCAGCTTTATTGAGATGCAACTTACAGTTAAAAAAATGCACACACTGAAAGCATACAGTTTGATAGTTTTGACAAAGGCATACACCAGTGAAACTATCCCCACAATCAAGATAATGAACATTTCCATTACCCCCAAAAGTTTCCTCATGCCCCTGTGTAACCCTCTCTCCCCCGACCAGCACCCCCCCCCAACACCAGACAACTGATGCTTGCTGTCCCATTAGTCAGTTTGCATTTTCGAGAATTTTCTATAAATGAAATCATATAATATGTTCTCTTTCACGTCTGGCTTCTTTCAGAATAATTATTCTGAGATTCAGCCATATTGATGTGTGTATCATTAGTTTATTCCCTTTTCTGGCTGAGCAGTTTTCCACTGTGTGGATGTACCGCAGTTTGTTTATCCAATCACTTGTTCATGATGTTGAGTTTCCATTTTTAATAATGACAAATAAAGCTGCTATAAATATTCCTGTATGTGTATTTGTATAAACATATGTTTTCATTTCCTTTGGGTAAATAAAAACCGAAGAGTGGAAGGTCTGAGTCATATGGTAGATATATGTGTAAAGTTTTAAGAAACTGTCAACTTGATTCCCAAAGTGGTTGTACCATTTTTCATTCTCACCGGCAGAGTATGAAGGTTCTATTCTTCGACATCCTCATCAACACTTGATATGGTCAGCCTTTTTCATTTCAGACATTCTTGTAGGTGTGCAATGAGACCTAAAGAGTCTGGAGTTACACTGGTATCTTCTTTGGCACCAAGAACAATGCCAGGCCTAGAGGAAATACTTGTTGCTTGATTGATCAGTTTTTTTCAGTAAATGGAATCAGTTACAAACTGGTAGTCCCACAGGTTAAACTGTGCCTAATCAAAGGCACAGACACAGAGACAGTGAGGTACAGAAGACAGAGCAAGGGATTGGTAAGGAGATGACTTGGGCTCTAGTCCTGGCCCATCATCTAGTAAAGTATTAGTTAAGTAGCCATTAGTTAAGTAGTAGTATTAGTTAAGTAAAGTATTAGTTAAGTAGTCACTCAACTTCCCAGGGGTTCAATTTTCTTATCTGTAAAATGGGAAACATTAGGATAACTGATTTGCAAAAGTTTATGGGTGGTCAAAATTATGTATATCAGTGAAGAAGTCTTTTCTATATAATAGAAATTTCATTTTTATGAGGGATGCAAATTTCCAAATATTTTAAGGACTACACCAGATGCAAAAGAAGAGAACTTGAATATTTTTGAGTCTTTATTTTTTACCTGGAAATTCACCTTTTGTTTGATTTCCACAACTACCTTATAAGGAGAGCTACTCCATTTCAGATGCTAGAAAACACCAATCTGTCAGACTCCAAAGCCCAGGTTCTTCTTACTGCAATGAGAAATGAAGCAACTAGTTCCCTACAGATGCATTAATCACTCAGGACCCCTGTGTATGTGCACTCTGTCCCCCAAACTGAATAGAGTTGCAGTTTCAGAATAATCCCTTCAATCATCCTCAACCCAATCCTTAACACAAATGGTTTAATCAGGCCTAGAAACAAAGTTGCTGAGGATTTGAAAGAAGAAGAATGTGTTACAAATGAATTTATACACAAAACAGAAATAGAACCACTGACATAGAAAACAAACTTACGGTTAGCAAAGGCGAAAGGGGGAAGAAGGGATAGATCAGGAGTTTGGGATTAACATATACACACTACTATATATAAAACAGGTAAACAACAGGGACCTACTGTATAGCAGAGGGAATTATACTCAATATTTTATAATAACCTATAAGGGAAAAGGCTCTGAAAAAGAATATATATATATACATACATATATATATATGTGAATATATAACTGAACCACTTTGCTGTACACCTGAAACTAACACAACATTGTAAATCAACTATACTTAAATAAAAATAAAAAATTTAAATTTAAAAAAATTTTAATTATAAAAGAAAAGAAAAGAAGAAGAATGTGCTTCACCTCTTCTCCACTGGAGAGAGCAGAGCATGAGAAGCAGAAAGGCCAGCACACACTGTCCTTCACACCTGGAGGATTCAGGGGTCAACCATATTTCAGGAGGGCCATGGACAAGCTGAGTCTTCACTGAGGAGAGCAACCAGCTCAATGAGGGGTCTGAGAGTACAAGCTATGTGAAGAGCAGTTAGAGAAGATTCAGGGGGCACATGATCGATGTCATCACCTTCCTCAAGATCTCTGCTTCTGTCATAACTTCCGTGCATCTTTGTGGATATACGTTGGATCAACAGATGGGACTCACAGAGGTGCTTACAGTCTTTGGTTCAGCAAAAAGGAGAACGTTCTAATAACAGAGCTGTCCAGCTGCAGAGTGGGCTGCTTCACAAAGCTACAGGTACCCCCTCTCTTGAATCACTCTCATCTCTGCAGGAAATGCAGCTGAAGGTACTCACTGTCACCCTGAGGAAGAGTCGGACTAGGAAAACAGTTCCAAAATTCTAAGAAGTAGAAGATATGGTCACACACTAGGAGTTTTCTAAGGTCTTTGTTCAATGAAACTGAAGAGTTGAGACAGGAAATGCCAAATTAGACATTAATAGATATTGCATTAAGACAACACAAGTAGGGACTTCCCTGGTGGCTCAGTGGTTAAGAATTTGCCTGCATGGGCTTCCCTGGTGGCGCAGTGGTTGAGAATCCGCCTGCCAATGCAGGAGACACGGGTTCGAGCCCTGGTCCGGGAAGATCCCACATGCCGCAACTAAGCCCGTGTGCCACAACTACTGAGCCTGCGCTCTAGAGCCCATGAGCCAAAACTACTGAGCCCACGTACCTAGAGCCCGTGCTCAGCAACAAGAGAAGCTGTCGCAATGAGAAGCCCGCACACCGCAGTGAAGAGTAGCCCCCGCTCGCCACAACTAGACAAAGCCAGCGCACAGCAACAAAGACCCAACACAGCCAAAAATAAAGTAAATAAAATTTAAAAAAAAAAAAAAAAAAGAATCCGCCTGACAATGCAGGGGACACAGGTTTGATGCCTGGTCCGGGAAGATCCCACATGCCATGGAGCAACTAAGCCCGTGCACCACAACTACTGAGCCCGCGTGTCACAACTACTGAAGCCCGTGCGCCTAGAGCCTGTGCTCCACAACAAGAGAAGCCACTGCAATAAGAAGCCCACACACCACAACGAAGAGTAGCCCCTGCTCTCTGCAACTACAGAAAGACCACACGCAGCAACGAAGACCCAATGCAGCCAAAAATAAATAAATAAATAAATTTATATATTAAAAAAAAAAGACAACACAAGTAGATGGCAATGAAGTAACGAGTTCTAGGGCCTGGCTCAATTACAGTGGTGAAGGCTGAGTAGGAAGACTTCCCAGAATATTAAGTAATGCTGAGCATGGGGCCAGCTCAGCTGGAGAGCAACAGACTGGAAGAACTTTTATACAGTGGTCTACTACCTAAAAATCCACCAAGGTGTTCAACAAAAAGAGGCGTACCTACCCCTTTCCAAGAAAAGAAAATTCCCAAGAACTAAAGGCCAGAGGAAGATCTCTTTGTAAAATTTTCATAAGCCAGTTGGGAAGACTTCTTTTTAATGTTTTAAATCTTTTAAACATTTTTTTAATGTTTTTCTTATTATAACAAAAGTAATATAGGTTTGTTGCAGAAATTTTTCAAATTAAATAAAAGCACAAAGAAGAAAATTTAAAACATCTGTGATTCAAAATGCAAAATATTTCTGTTGTTGACATACTGGTATATATCCAGCCAGTCTTTTTGTTTTTATAAAACAGAATCATAAATATTGCTCAGTAACTGAAATTCAGGCCAAAAGGAAAAAAACATATTTGCTTCATCCGTTCCAATGAGTTTACATTAGTATTTTATGAAGAGGTTTTAAAAGCTAACAATAAAAAATCAAAAAGGGTAAAAATCATTAACAGAAAATTAATGAAATTTTTAAAGTGAAAATAGCATTGGTGAAAGTGTGGGAAAATGGACACTTTCATACAATGCTAGTGGCAGTGTAAAGGGACACAACCTTTCTGGAGGGCAATTTGGCGATAGTCCATAAACTTCTGGACCCTGAATTCCACTTTCAGAAATTTAGCCAGAGGAAAATTTATCCTACGGAAATGTATTCCCAAGATTATATAAATATTTGCCTTTATTTTCTTCTCATAATTTTATGATTTCTTTTTTTTTTTTTTTTAATGTTTAAGCCTTTCATTTATTTGGAACTGAATTTGGCATGAGGAAAAAAATGCAACCTTTTCATTTTTTATTTTCCAATGGATTGTTAGTTCCCAATGCACCATTTATTAATTAATCTATGCTTTCCACCTCTGCTTGTAAATACCGGAAGTTTGGCTTTGACATGTAATCCACTGCCGTTCAGGCTACACTTCAGGAAATTTTAGACTGAAAGTCAGAACATCCTGTCTCCTTCCTCAAACCTATGAGACAAATAATATGTCACTTCCTCTCTTTTTACTTCGGTTCTATGAATTCCTTCTTTCCAAATTCTGCAAGGAAAGGCCACTGGTTCCATTGTATAGAAATTCCCGGGGCTGCAGACAAAGCAGAACTAACTACAATGGGGAAATCTGGGAAACGCTATTGGTTCAACCTACCCTAAGTGGTTACTCAAACTGTCTAAAGCCTAAATCATCATCTTTCTCCCCAAACCATTTCCTCTTCCAGACTTCTCCATTTCTATTGTCCAGACTCAAGATCTTGATGTCACCCTAGAGTCCTCTGTCTTCTCTCTCACACACCCAGGACCCAGCACATCAGTTCCTCCTTCCCCACTCGGGCCTCTCAGATCCGCCCCTTCATCTGGTCCCATCACGGCTTCTCTCAGCCCACGCCTTGCTCACCTTTCACCTGGAGGAGAAGACTCGTCTCCCTACCTCACTCATTTCCTGTGCTAATCACTGTCAAAATTTTCTCCATCACAGTATCGCTCTGCTCCAAACGCTCCAGGGGTTCCTCCTTGCTCATAAACGAAAGTCCGGATATCATATTGTTGCAGCAAAAACAGAAATGAGACTTTTCTGATAAACAAGGAAAATAAGGAAACAATGAACAGGCTGGGGAAACAACATAAACAGGCCTGAAAGAGTTAAGCAATCTTGGTTATTCTTTAGCTGTTACTACTAACAAACACTTGTAGCTAGACTTATCCTTAACAAAGCTGATGACCCTCTGACTCTGTACAAATTATCCTTTGCACCTGGCATTTCTTCTCCCCCTACATTCCCTTGTAGCACTCTTCATTTCAGAAAGAAGGTCACGGGCCAATAACTTCAAGGACACCAGACCAGATAACTTCAAGGATGCCAGCTTTGGCCATGAATTTGCAGAAGAAAAGAAATGCAAGACCTTCACCACTTTGATCCTTATCGTATACCCCAGACTACGAGCCCCACGTATAAAATCTTCTCCAGTTCCCCAAGGAGCGGGGGCACAGTTCTTGAGGTGTTAGCCTACTGTGTCTTCCCTTTGCCTGGGAAAGAAAATAAAAAGCCTCTCTATTTCTTATCTTCCAATTCTCTGTCTCCGTGTTTTTATTCGGCATCAGTGCACAGGGAACCAGATTTGGCAACAATATCAATACTCAGCGATGCCCGCTGCAATTTGGGAATCCCACCCACCTCTTCAGTCTTTTCTCCTTCCTCTGACACAAGCTCTCTGTCTATCTCTTAAATATTTCATTATTTCTCTCCTCTTTTACCTCCAGTCTCAACTGGATTTAGGGATCTTTATTCAAGTATTGAATAAAGTATAACGGTGCCCACTGTTAATTTCTAAAATTTTAAAATACACTGCAGCTTAATGCCCATGTATTTACTTTTCTCAGTGGGTCAGTAGCCCTCACAAAAGCACAGTTCTCAGTCCCAACATAAGACCTTGCTTTTTCCAAGCTCTTCTTTTAAGAGACATAAATGTCTGCAAGTTGCACCATATTCGGTCCCGGAAATATTGCATCGACGATTTTATCAGACCATTTTCCTCTAAGCCAAGAAAGAGCTGGGGTCAGAATAGGGCACTGGGTGACTGAAATGAAAGGGCTGAAAGAGGTCAGAGCAAGCTGGAAGGAGCGGTAACACCAAAGGTGAGCCGGCAATGGTTTTGGCTGCACTGGGACCTGTATCCTCACAATGGTTTTGGCTGCACTGGGACCAGAGCTGGCAGCTCCCTTGCCTCCCAGGACCCCACACTCTCCATGCTTCCCCTACTTCCCCGGCTTCTCAGTTGCTTTTACCCACCCCCCTTCCTGGGCACCTGCCCTCTGACCAGGGGTTTGCCTACCGGGCCCTCTCACCCACTCTCAAGTCTTCCGTTGCTAAGGATTCCACAACACCAGCTCCAGCCCGCTGTCTCTTCTGAGCTCTAAATGCATGCCTGCAACTCCCGCCCTATAGGCTCCTCCCACTTCACAGCCTTTTCTCCAAGTCTGCCACCATTTCTCTCAGAATGTGGTGCCTTGGTATTCCTCGCTGCTCCTTCCAGAATATGGATAACTCAAATACATCAGCCATCCAAGTGAATAGTTTTCTTGGGGCTGTCTATCTTCCTCACACCCACGTCTAACCAATAACCAAGTCGTGTAGATGCTACCTTCTAATAACTACAGTACATCATTTTCTCTCCACCTCCACTGCCACCACCCAAGTCTGAGCCATCCTCATCTCTCACTGGGAGGATTCAATAGGCTTCTCCCCTCATTTGCTTTCTCCCCTTTAAAAACACAAACCTGATCTTTTAAAAACACAAACCTGATCTTTTAAAAACACAAACCTGACTTTACCTGCTTAAAATATCTCGAAATGCCTTCAGAATAAATCCAATGTCCTTAGTATGTTTACAAGGTTGTCAGTGACCTGGCCCTGCCCACCCCTTCACCTTCAACTCATACCACTTTGCCCCTCACTCTTATGGCTTCTGCCAAACTGGCCCTTTTTCAGTTTCTCTAATACACAATAGTCCTTCTAGCTTCGGGGCCTCCACGCATGCTGTTCTCATTGCCCCAGACATGAATCTCTTCCCATACATCTACCTGCAACTTCATCTGGCTAAATCCTCCCCTTCCTAACCATTAGGTTGCTATCTCAGAGAGACTTTCTGTGACTTTTCAGAATAGATTAGGTTCTCCCCTCCCACTGCATATATTGATATCTCCATACGACCCTTTTCTTAATAACCACCCCCAACTGTGATCATGTGTGCAAGATATGGCTTCCCTGCTAGCAGAGATGCTCCATGAGATTCAGAACGGTGTTTCTTTTCATCACACCTCATTCTTCAGCTCCAAACATGTCCCTGGACCAAAGATCCCCATCTTCTATGAATGAATGAAAGAACTGATAACTTTAATAAGTATTCCAGTCTACTATACTCACTATAGACAAACTTGCATTCTACTTTAAATTCCTTTGACTGTAACCTGATTTTTGGCTAGCCACATTTGACATTCCCTGCAGCAAATCTATGCTTTCCATTCTGCATCACGGAGAGACCGGGACTAGTAAGAAAAAGGTCTAAAATTCCATGGATGGAGGAAGGCGGATAAATCCCAAAGAAGGGACAGCCTGAGCAAATGTGGAGAGATGGGAGAGTGTTGGACCTTTGGAAAGAAGGGAAAGGAAACTAACACTAAACTGAACACTGTTACAAACACAACCTCATTTAATCCTTCTAAAATCCTGTGAAGGAAGAATTACTAGTCCAGGTTTACAAATGAGGCAACCAAAGTTCTAAAAGTTAAGGAACTTGCCCAGGGCCACACGGTAGGAGAGACAGACATGAAATGTTACACCTTATGCCTTTCCTCATCCTATTTTCTCAGCCTGGACTATCCATTCTCCACTATCTAAATCTAATTCTTCAAGACACGGCTAAAATGCAGCCTTCAGGAAGCTTCCCTAATTCTTGGTCTTAGCTTCAGTCACTCCCTTCCCTTCTGTCTGTTTCTGTCTCTACTACAGCACTTCTTTTATTCTGCTTGTGCTATTGTCATCTACACGGGTCTTGCCCACAGGTTCCAAGCCTGTTAAGGGCCAGTGGATTTCTTTGCCGCCTCTTTCCCGTGGCTTCCAATACAATGCCTTACACATGATGGAACCGTGAAGCAGGTTGTCAAGAGGGCTCCAGGAAGGCTTCACGGAAGTAGGGTCACCTTTTCCCCTCTGCCTCCAAGTCCTGCTCCTGAGTCCAGGCTCTCTTAGGTTGCACCTTCTCCTCCAGGGGAGAAACAGTGCTTTGAGTGGCCCTGCAGGGAATATAATGGCCAACTTGTGGACAGCACTGGATGGAAGACCTCCTGGATGGAAGAGTCCAGAAAAGGGGAAATTAAGATCCTATTTTTTCCTTGGCTATTCCTTTTTTTACCAAAATACTCCAACACTTGTCCAGCCTTTCTGGCTCAGAAACCTAAACTTCCTTTTCTTGAGGGTAATCGAGGGCTCAGATGGTCCTCCATGTATACCAAGCTTTCTAGAAAACAAGCCTGAGTCATCACCACTTAACAGATGGAGTAAAATGGCCATTTCCTTCTAATTTAGCAGCAACTGTTATATATTTCTGTACTAGAAAAGGAACTTTTTCCTATATGTACTCAGAGTGACAAATCAAATTTGCCATTGAAGTAATGAAAAAGCATGTATCTCTTTGTGACTCAACTGTACGTGTGACTGAGAAAGATTCTACAAAGGATAGTGAGGGGACTTCCCTGGTGGCACAGTGATTAAGAATCTGCCTACCAATGCAGGGGACGCGGGTTCAATCCCTGGTCCGGGAAGATCCCACCTGCCTCAGAGCAACTAAGCCCGTGTGCCACAACTACTGAGCCCGAGCTCTAGAGCCCGTGAGCCACAACTACTGAAACCCACGTGCTCTAGGGCCTGTGTGCCGCAACTACAGAGCCCGAGTGCTGCCACTACTGAAGCCCACGCACCTAGAGCCTGTGCTCCGCAACAAGAGAAGCCACCGCAATGAGAAGCCCGCGCACCGCAATGAAGAGTAGCCCCTACTCGCCGCAACTAGAGAAAACCCGCACGCAGCAACAAACACCCAGCGCAGCCAAAAATAAATAAATAAAAATAAATTTTTTTTTAATTTTTAATTAATATGTGGATACATTTTTCAATCATTATATTTATAGCTTTTAGTCTTTCTTTTTTTTTTTTTAATTAATTTATTTATTTGGCTGTGTTGGGTCTTCGTTTCTGTGCGAGGGCTTCCTCTAGCTGCGGCAAGCGGGGGCCACTCTTCATCGCAGTGCGCGGGCCTCTCACTATCGCGGCCTCTCTTGTTGCGGAGCACAGGCTCCAGACGCACAGGCTCAGTAGTTGTGGCTCACGGGCCTAGTTGCTCCGCGGCATGTGGGATCTTCCCAGACCAGGGCTCGAACCCGTGTCCCCTGCATTAGCAGGCAGATTCTCAACCACTGCGCCACCAGGGAAGCCCAATAAATTTATTTTTTAAAAAAAGTTTAAAAAAGAGAGTGAGGAATGAGTCCAGTGTGGGCTCTATGTAACCAAACATAACATTTCAAGAGCACAGAGGTGCCATGAGGCAGAACATGGTCGTGTTCAGGGTAGTCATGAAATATGGAATGGGCAGCCAGGGCTAGAAGCCTACTGGTCATTCAGTACAACTTCCTCCCTTTATAGATAAGGAAGGCCCGGGGAAGGTGTGGGAATTGCCAAAGGTCACGCAACTGGTTAAGGTCAGGGTCAGAGTCAGATCCAACTCTCTTGCCTCTCCCACCACACTGTTTGCCACACCTGCCACTCCACACCCTGCCTGGGTCACAATTGCTCTAATCAGGGGCCCATCCTCTCCAGCAGCCAGGAGTTCATAACAAAGGGAGGGAGGAGAGAATCATGCACTGGGCATGGGACCTTTGCAATTGACCGTTTGCATGCATAAGTCAGTCTCACATCATATTAAATGCTCATATTTTGTTTATAAAGAATGTTTTGGGGCTTCCCTGGTGGCGCAGTGGTTGAGAATCTGCCTGCCAATGCAGGGGACACGGGTTCGAGCCCTGGTCTGGGAAGATCCCACATGCCGCGGAGCAACTAGGCCCGTGAGCCACAACTACTGAGCCTGCGCGTCTGGAGCCTGTGCTCCGCAACAAGAGAGGCCGCGATAGTGAGAGGCCCGCGCACTGCGATGAAGAGTGGCCCCCGCTTGCCACAACTGGAGAAAGTCCTCGCACAGAAATGAAGACCCAACACAGCCATAAATTAATTAATTAATTATTTATTTATTTAAAAAAAAATGCTTTGAAAAATTGTAAAGTACCATCTAAACGTTAGAGCTTTAATGGAATTATTATGTGCTTTGATTCTGGGCTGTTACTTCAACTTTTTATTATTGGCTATTTTCTTTTCACAGTTAATTGATCTTTATATCTGGAATCAAAACTTGGCTGAAATGAAAACATCTGATTACGTTCTTGATTGACCTTAGTGGAAAATTCATCTCCCAGAGGGTAAAGAATGTGACCAGAAGAATGCTAATCTAGACACACTTCTGTCCAAGAAGAAATCGATTATGTGAAAGAGGAATTTTGAGAAAAAAATGCATGTCACTTTGGAGTTTGTGACAAAGGAAGGACAGTCATCCATAGTAGTAGTCAGAATAGGTTAGGCTGTACCAGAGTAACAAATAAGCCCTGAAATCTCAGTAACTTAACACTAATGCAGGTTGTTCTAGTCTCATACATTTACAGCCACACCTCATGCATTTGTAACCACACCCTCAGGAACACATGACCTCTGAAGTTGCTGCATCAGGGGAAGTTGGCAATGACAGAGGCACATACTGACCCTCGATTGCATCAGCCTAGAGGTGTAACATACCACGCCTGACTTCCTGCTCACAGGGCATTGGCCAGACAAACCGTGTGTCCCTAATCTAACTGCAAGGGAGATCAGGAAATGAAGATAGACATTTATCAAGTAATCCCACAAATGAGCAGATGGATATTTGATTAGCATGGTCTACCAAATATATGTTCCTTAGATTTCAGGAAAGCAAATATTGAAATGCTTGGAGTATCTCATCTGTATCAAAACAAATGTATACATGCCTTGAAAAAAAAGACTGAAAGGAAATACACCGAAATAATAATAGTGAATACTTTTTTTGAATAGTTATTCAATTGTTTGGGGGTTTTATTTTCTTCTTCTCTCTCTCTCTTTTTTTTTTTTTTTTTTTGTATTTCCCTAGCAATATTTAATCAACATGTTTTAGAATCCAAAAAAGTAATACAAGTTTTTTTTTTAATTGAGAAACAAGTTCAGGCCAGAGACAACTATGACTCCCATAAGGAAAATGACTCAAAAGAAAAGGAAATCCCTTAAGAATACACTTCTAATTAGACAGTCAAAATTAGCCATCAAGAAGAAAATGAGAGAGAGGCATAGACATGACCGTACCACACAGGAAGCTTTCTGATGAACTATGATTTTTAAAGTGTGTCTGTGAAAGTGAGAAAAAAGGACACAGAGCCAATGGAGAAGGCAAAGAGGGGGCACAGCCCTATTTACCACCATCTCAAGGGAAGAAAGAGAATTTAGAAACAATAAAAGCACATACATTAGGGAACAAACAAGCTTAGGGGAAGAAAGGGGATCACAGCTAAATGGGGATCTGCTGGCTGACCATGAAACTGCCCCTCCCTGATCCTGTCAACTTGAATTTCTCCATCTGCTCCAAGCCACAGCCATCCCTATGCTCTCCGAGTTCCCAGAGCACTTGCCCAAAGTTTACCCAAAATTAAATGGGTAAAGACCTTATTGGGGTCAACACAAGGCGCTGCCCGGCTGCCTCTTGCCTCCCTTCCCACCCTCATCTCACCACCTTCTTAACCGCCCCTCAATTCTGGGCTGCAGCCTCAATGCCCTGCTTTCATTTCATCATTTGACCCCCATGACTTTTTCTCTGCCTGGAATGTTCCCTCTTCCCTTCCCATTGAACTACCCACTCCCGATCTCAGACTAGCTCCTCTGTTCAATGCCCTCACAACACTTTTAACTCAGTTTGTACATATCTACTCATATAGGGGATTACTGATAACACGTTTGCTGTCAGCTTCCAGGAGAGCAGAAACCATAGCTGGTTTTGCTCACTGAATGGGGTTTCATTTTTTTAATTCCTTTTTTCCTTACTAATGAGGAGCCATAGAGAGATTATAACTTCACCTTACCTTTCTTTTTTTTTAATTAATTAATTTTATTTATTTATTTATTTATTTATTTTTATTTTTGGCTGTGTTGACTCTTCATTGCTGCGCGCGGGCTTTCCCTAGTTGCAGCGAGCAGGGGCTACTCTTCGTTGCGGTGCGCGGACTTCTCATTGCAGTGGCTTCTGTTGCGGAGCACCGGCTCTAGGCGCGCGGGCTTCAGTAGTTGTGGCTCGTGGGCTCTAGAGCACAGGCTCAGTAGTTGTGGCACACGGGCTTAGTTGCTCCGCTGCATGTGGGATCCTCCCGAGTCAGAGCTCGAACCTGTGTCCCCTGCATTGGCAGGCGGATTCTTATCCACTGCGCCACCAGGGAAGTCCCTTACCTTTCTTTACTAAAGAGTCAGTGTCACTAGATAGTGGGATATTTTGAACTAGAAATCAAGAAACAGCGAGTTTTCGTTTTTCATTCCCACTCTCATCATGAACTCTCCATGTGACCTTGGGACATCGACACTCCCCCTCTCTGAGCCTACTTCCTCTTTTATGAAGTGTTTAATCTAGATAGTGTCTGAGGTGCATCCTTCTCCAACATATCATTCTAGGTCCTTCGATAGACTAACAAGACAAAGCAGAAGAAATTAGAAATTAACAAGAGCAAAGGAAAGGAAGAGGTCACACACTACGAAAAAGAGAATCCCTCGTGGGTGATTGAGCCTCGGCTCTAGAATCTGAATTCCATTTCGGCAACTTGGTAACTTTGCGATCTTAGACAGATTGCTCCATCTCCCTGGACCTAGACTTCCTCTTCTATAAATGTGATAAGAATACCGACCTTGCAGATTTGATTATAGTATTAAAGGAGATAATGTTTTATAACACCTGGAACCTCAAAGACTAGGTTACCTGTTAGATCCTTTCCTCTTTCCCACTAACTGTCATGGAATTTAAAAGCAGATTATAACTAAATAGGGCATGAGTTGAGACAAAAAATCTCTGCATGTGATGGTTTACGCACACTTTATTCCTCTGAAGAGGGTTTCCACCATCTAAAAAGAAATCATTGCGTTCCCTGAAAATTCACACAGAGCTGTGTTTCTCTCTTCAATCAAGCACTCTGTCACCCTGTCACATCCAACTACATGCAATGATTTTAATGTTGGTTCCCAAGATGTTTACAGATGATTCCTGTCTTTGTGATACAATGACAAGCGCATTACCAAAGTCCCCATTCAGACTCCACCATGATCATGTACTTGATTACGCTGATCGCCTTCACCCCTTTCCTGTATTTCCAAAGAAAAAAGTGAGATTTCATTGGAGAAGAAGAGAGGAAAGCTATTTCAAACCATTTCTTTTTTTTTATCTTTTGGTTTTTTCTTTTTTACAGAGAACCTTAGAATCACTGAATGATAGGCTGTTTGAGGCAGGAAAGACCTTTAAGGACAATCAGTTTCAGCCCTGTCACTTGGCGTTGGTGGTGATAAGAGACTGCAGCATCTATATGCAGTGGAAAGAGAAGCTTGGACTTGGAATCAGAAACCTGAGTTCAAGTGCTGGCTCTGCCAGTTTTGTGACTGTAGGTTGGTCACTTAACCTCTTCAAGGGCCCTCAGCTGTGAAAGGGCATGGTAATCATGGTCCCTCGTAGGTAAAGTGAGGAGCCAGTGAGACAGTGCGGGTGAGAGTCTTTGTGAACTATGTAAAGCAGTTTTCAAATGAAAAGCACCACCGTGACTGTTAGACCCACAGCCTCCAAGCTCATAAAGCGTATCCAGTCACCTACCAAAATACTACATCCTCTCATCCCGCATACCTATATAATTTTTTTTTTAAGATTTAATTTTATTTATTTTTGGCTGCATTGGGTCTTCGTTGCTGCACGCAGGCTTTCTCTAGTTGTGGCGAGCGGGGGCTACTCTTCGTTGAGGTGCACGGGCTTCTCATTTGTGGTGGCTTCTCTTGTTGCAGAGCACGGACTCTAGGCACGCGGGCTCAGTAGTTGTGGCTCGTGGGCTCAGTAGTTTTGGCACACGGGCTTAGTTGCTCCGCGGCACGTGGGATCTTCCCGGACCAGGGCTCGAACCTGTGTCCCCTGCATTGGCAGGCAGATTCTTAACCCCTGCGCCACCAGGGAAGCCCCAATACCTGTATAATTTTGTGAATCATGAAAGAAAAATACTGATGCCCAGCAAAACCCCTGGCACAGAATAAGGGCACAATAACTTTTTTCTGAATGATTTAGATGAAAATGACTAAAGAAGGATTTTTGAGGCCTCCACAGAGTCAAGAAGTGGATACAGGAAACCACCCAAATTCCCAGTCGCAGGACAACCCGCAAACACCCTTGGGGCTCTAGTATGTTCTTCTCTCTGTTCCCTAGAAAGAGGTGGTCTGCTGCTGAGAATTACTTGCAAGTCAAACTTTGTTCACACTCACAGAAAAGCGCATTCCCCAAAACAAAGCAAGGACTTCTCACTCTCTAAACCTCACCCACATGTTTGTTCTTCCTTTAAAAACCAGTTTCCAAAAAGGTCATGTGCAGGAAAAAATTAGGTGAGACTCAACCTGAGTTGACTGGCTAGAAAAAAAGTTCAGACCCTCCTTGAGAAATTCAACAACCACATTTGAGGAATTTTCTATGACAGAGATGTGACATCGGCCAGGATGGGTGTTGCCACTGATGGTGGAACCAACGGTATTTTCCTGGATTACCAAAGAGGTGGTATGTATTCCTCCCAGAAACTGAACCCACTCTGGGTTTCAGTGGAGGCCTTCACCTGAAAATGTCCTCCCTGTTGAAGTTTCAAGTCATTATTTTCATAAGAACTATATTTTCTTCAGTGAACTAAGGCATTACAATGATGACTATACAGGGTCCCAAGTGACAGAAGCCATCATTAGTGCTGTTATTATTTTTGTTTAATTGCGTCTCCATAGCAGCCCACGTTCACTATGTGCTTTGCAATTGTTTCTTAGTAATAGTCCTCACAAGATCCGTAGGAGGCAGAGGGGGTAACGAGTGTTAATATTTCTGTGTCGCCTGAAAGAGAAGCACAGACGTAGAGAATCAGCTGCCATCACCCTTCACAAAAGGATCTATCCTGAGACACCCAAGCTCATCCCAATCTTGTCCTACATTTACATTGCCTGCATCCAGGATGCCAATTATTCCTGTGGCTCTTATTTATAACTATTATAACACCAGGTCTGTGACCAGGAGGAACTGGACTGGACAATAGAATCAGAAGCAGAGATTTTGCACCTAGGACAGACCTTAATGATCACCTAACCAACCTCATGATTTACATTAAACAAGGCCCACACAGCATACTTGACTCAACTCACACCAAACCACTTTACTCCTCGTCCTTTTGAGCTTTTCTGCTTTTTAATATCATGTTGCATTGCGGTGTCTTGCCTTCCTCTCTTTACTTTTTATATTCCTCCTCTACCCTCTTTTCCCATCCATTTCCTTTATTTAAAATTATATGGCTTAAACGCCAACCAGGAAACCTGAAACATTTATCTGCTAAGAGTCTGGTGTTCTGCCACCTGAACTGGGCCAGCCTCAGGATACTGAAAAAGTCTTTGATGACAACAGGCAGGCAACACTGAATCAGCGTCGTGTATAAGAGTCCCTGAGTCCCTTCCTTTCTCAATCTCCATTCTTTTTTTATTTTTTATTTTTTTTTTGACCATGCCACACAGCATGCAGTTTCTTAGTTCCCCGACCAAGGATGGAATCCAGGCCCCTGCAGTGGAAGCGTGGAGTCTTAACCAACGGACCACCAGGGAAGTCCCCCAATCTCCATTCTTGAATCCAGCCACTGGCTTCCAGCCTTGTCCATACCTCCCTGAGTCTGCAGCTATCCTCACGCATCTTGGGTTAACCCTAGAGAAGACCATTCTTCTCTTTGGGCTCTGGTAGAAGCCAAACATGGCCAGGAACAGAGTTTTCTCCTAAAGCTCTGTCACTTCTGTCCGAAATGGATTGACAGTATTCAGAGGAGTAAAAGGATTGACTTCTGTGATTGACTATCATTTTTCTCTCCTCTACCCTGCCCTAACCGGGAGGTTGTCACCCCATGCTCAGAGTGATGTATGCCTGTATGTATGAGGTATGAGTGATTGTACTCAAGCAGACCTCCCTCTTCAGAAAAGATGGATCGTCTTCCCTCAAGAGCCACCCCTTAGCTGCCAGGGAGCTGCCAAGTATTCCATCAATTCATACTCAGCCCTGGGGTTCAATAAACAAATTAAGCCAAAACACAAACTACGACTCCTAAGCGCCCCTCCAACTCTAACCATCTACAATTCTGCTTTTAGGAGTTCTCCCTCCATCCCCCACCAAATACTTTTAGAAACTTAAGTTTCCTGTTCTTCTTCCCTTTTTCTAAGACTACATGTTTATAATTGTTTAGAGCAAAGCAATAAATAAATGAACCAAGTCAGAAACTCCTGGAATCTCTGCAAACACTATGATCAAGTATATTATTTGTCATTTTTTTGGCCAGTATAAGGTTGAATGAACTTAAAAAAATACAAAGCAGAATTTTTCCCTGTGAATTTCCAGTGGTGCAATCATGGCCACACCCACTCCAGAGCAGACAAAAGACGAAGAAGGCTGACTGGGGCTATAGTCACCACACGGAAAGAGAGCAAGTCATTTCACTGTCGCTCGCTCGAGTCAGCAAAGGTATCGTCCTTAGCACATCTTTGGCTCTTAAAATATTTTTTTGTTTTTCTCCTTGGCTGTGATCTCTCAAACTGCCTTCTCTGAAGCTAAAGCCTCTTCCTTCCTTTCCCATCCCTCTCTGGTTTGGTGTGTGAGTTAGAATCACAGTCAGATTTCAGAAAATGATTCTCTCTACTGGTGGGAAACTGAGGGACAGAGGAACTGGTTTCATATGAGGGCATTGGAGGGTGCAGCCAAGGCTTTCCTTGGAGGGAATCTCTACAACCAAAAACTATTAGGAGAAAACTGGGAATTTCTAACTCTGTCTCTCTCTTGCATCTGTGTAAGGTAAATATCTCATCCTGGTTGGGGTTTTTTGTTTCTTGTTTTTTACTTATTCAAACTTTCATTGAATGCCTACCATGTGCAGTGCATTGGGTTGGACACATAAGGGTTACCAAGATTCTAAAAGAAGTTTACTGTGTAGCGGAGGAGGCAAATACATATGCAGGTAATTCAAGGGAGTGAAAAGAAGAATGCTGAGTGTGAGCTAAGTCATTCATTAAATGTCTCAAGAAACAAAAGGGGAGGTGGTTCTCCTTGCTGGCATCCGGTTCAGAGGCTGGCAGGGCTGACAGCTACTGGTGTTCTCTGTTGCAGAAGTGAAGATGGCCAAAGTCCCTGACCTCTTTGAAGACCTGAAGAACTGTTACAGGTAGGAAAGAGATTCTGTTTCTTGTGATTTAATGAGGGGTTCAAGGCACATTAGAATCCAGCTGGGATTACTGTAACCAGCATGGGGACAGACCCACAGAGGCTGTAAAGGCGTGTCCTACCTCTGAAGTCAGGGCAGGTTCAGTGAAGACCCAGGGAAACAACATCCAGCATGTAAACTGAGGTGAAATTGACAGGGAGGCAGCCATTTTAGAAAGATCACTTTTAAGGTCTGCTGAGTCCTAGTGGTTTTCAACATCTACTTAGACACAGCTTCAGTCTGGTTCACATGCCCTGATACAGTAAGGAGTTTTAATGGATTGTCAGAAAGAGAAACCTTTCTCAGGAAAACTTCTTGATCTCAATCTGGAATAGGAAATGGCTTCACAGCAATTTGAGCATATGAAACATACACAGTCAATCTCATTCAGACATAGGAGAAAGATAATGAATAAAAAGTTAAAATTATAGAACACTTTAAACCAACATGGTATTCCCATTACCTATTAAGATACACTAACCACAAACTAGACTATGGAAATGTTGCCTGGATATTTTGCAAAGTATAAATTATTAAATCTGTTTTAGTAAATACATGAAAGCAAAGTGTAACCTATAACCTATTTGGTTCAAATTTAAATGAGGTGCTTCAAAGGTATTTCTTCTCTCTTGAGGAGCTTAAAATTTTTCCCCGAAATTCAATTACAACTCTTCAATTGGTTAGCCAAGCCTCGTTTTTATAGATAGAGCACAGGTAGAGTTCAAGGCCTGGCCCTATGATTACTAATTCCAAATTATCAGGTACAAATTACTATATGGGTGTGTATGCACAGAGGTCCTTAATTTTCAAAGATGACAGTAATGGCCGTGTGTGTGTGTGTTACCCAAAGCTAATATGGTTATTAAAATATGTTGCCCAGTGACTGTAGTGATATAACAAACAGAATTAAATTCTCATCCTCTTGTTTAACAGTGAAAATGAAGAATACAGTTCTGAAATTGACCATCTGTCTCTGAATCAGGTAAGCAAATGACTGTAATTCTTACGAGATTGCTGTGTTTACGCAGTATTTTCTCTACTAGTATAACAACGGCTTGAATCTTAGATGCTTTTGTTTTACCTTCCCTAGAAGTCCAGAGACATGCATTTCTTCATTATAAGTGAGACCAACTGCCTCTTTGCACTAACAGTTGATGGCATCGTTCATGGTCACCAGATTTTCCCAGAACAGAGCAAGAACTAACCTGAAACTCCAAGAATGGAGTCTCCTGGGTCAGCTTTCAATCAGAATGTTGGTTATACTATCCTGGGACAGCCCCTTTGGGCCACTTCACCAGGGGTCTGTCTCCTTAAGTGACGTGTTGTTGACACCTTCTCTAACACCAGCTCCAGAGATTAGAGATAGCCCTCTAAGTGTAATAGCCCATGAAGCTGAGGTGGAGGAAGCAGACCAGTTGAAAGTAAAAAATCTGCAGCCATTCACATACTGTGTTATTTTGCTAGGAGACCACAAATAGGTACTGCTTTGTGTGTCTTCGGTACTGGTTCTAAAAGCTATACCTAGAGGAGTATTTCTAAAATATTTGAGCATTGTCAAGTAGATGTTTAACCTCCTGAGGGGGAACTGACTGGAAGACTACCACTCACTAAGATCACTTGTAGACCTGTTTCATGACAACATGTCATTTTTTTTTACTGAAGTATAGTTGATTTACAATACTGTGTTAGTTTCAGGAGGAGAGCATAGTGATAGTTTTTTTTTCTGATTATTTTCCATTATAGATTATTACAAGATACTGAATATAATTTCCTGTGCTATACAGTAAATCCTTGTTGCTTATCTATTTTATGTATAGTAGTTTGTATCTATTAATCCCATATCCCTAATTTGTCCCTCCCTCCTTACCTCTCCCCTTTGGTAACCATAAGTTTGTTTTCTACATCTGTGAGTCTATTTCTGTTTTGTATATAGGTTCATTTGTATTATTTTTTAGACTCCACATGTAAGTGATATCATATAGTATTTGTCTTTCTCTGACTTACTTCACTAAGTATAACAAGATCTCATTTTTGAGTCTGTGGTTGGATGACAAAGACCTTCCCAGAGATCACATCTTTTCAGGGAAATCCTGAAAGGAGGGATGGGAGGAAGTGGGTAAAGAGGAAGGAGGCAGAGGAAAAGGAAAGGGGGAAGGAGGGAAAGACTAATGAAACATGGGTTACCTAAGACCAAAATGGACATCCTTCTCTCTAAGTCTGGTGCATAAAACTCCTATTATAAAGGAGTCTCATTCTATGGCTGTGGGCAGCCTCTCAGTTTCCATTTTCCTTCCTCACAGAAGTCCTTCTATGATGCAAGCTATGAACCACTTCATGAGGACTGCATGGATAAATTTATATCTCTGAATACCTCTGAAACCTCTAAGACATCCAAGCTTACCTTCAAGGAAAATGTGGCGAAAGTGGCAGCCAACGGGAAGATTCTGAAGAAGAGACGGTTGAGTTTAAATCAGTTCATCACCGATGATGACCTGAAAGACATTACCAATGATACAGAAGAAGGTAAGGGGTCAAGTGCAATAATATCTTTGTTTTCTATTTTTAAGCAAATGGGGACAGCAGAGTACAGGGGGAAATAATACCTTGAGTAACAAGAGGGCAACCAACCATTCGTCTGGTAACTATAAGAAAGGAAAATTAATTTTTATCCTTCTCCCACGGGAAGAGGTCAGCAGTGGCTTGAGTTTAGCATACCTGCTCACAGACTCACTTCGTGGCCATATTCTTAAGGTCATGTGACTTTTAACCTTTCGACAGAAAGCAGTTATATACTGTCAGTGGGTGACTTCCACTGTGGAAGTTATGCTCCTCCACATACTAATTATGCCTCCTTGGGCAAGTTACTTAACCTTTCTGTACTTCAGTTTCCTCTACTGTAAAATGGAGATAATCAGAGCCCCTAATTGTTGTGAAGATTAAATGAGTCGATACTTGCAAGCTTCTGGACTGAAATAATGCCTGACACATAGAAAATACCTTAAAAATGTTAGCTATTATTGTTATTATTAGTATTATTACTACTACTATTTTGTTAATACTACCAACACTACTAACTTATTAATGGCTGCATTATCTCTAACCTTCACAACAATCCTACATTCTTGTTTTATATATGAGGGAACCAAGCTCAGTGAGATAGTGACCTGCCCAAAATCTCACAGTGTGTAAGTAGTAAAGTGTTAAACCAAATCAGTTCTATCTGACCATAGAAGTCATGATTTTTCTCCCATGCCTTCACTATACAAGCCTCCACATGAAATATAAACCTAATACTTTTAAAGTAACAGCTAAACATTAACACATGTTCACCTAGAAAACTGGAAAATACAAGAAAATACAAGAATGAAAATTAAAACCACTCATACTACCCCTCAGAGTTTACCACTGCCAGCACTATGTTACTTTCCTTAAAGTCTTTTCTATGTGCATACACACACAGGAATATACATGTTAAACATTATCAGGTCAATTACATACAATTTAATATCCAACTTTTTTCATTTGTCAATAAATAAAAGACATTTTAGAGCTCCAGTTTTTTACCATTATAAGTAACATGACAATGAATAGCCATATCAGTAAATCTTCATTTCTATCATTTATTTCCTTAGAATAAAAAATTCCCGGAAGTAGAATTATTCAGAGCCATGAGGATTTGTGAAGCTATTGACACATACCCCTGTTCAGAAAGGTGGTAGATAGAAAAAACAAAATTAAAAAATTTTTTTTTCAAAAAATAAAAAGAAAGGTGGCAGACTATGGAGAACAGTATGGAGGTTCCTTAAAAAACTAAAAATAGAACTACCATACAACCCAGCAATCCCACTACTGGGCATATACCCTGAGAAAACCATAATTCAGAAAGAGTCACGTACCAAAATGTTCATTGCAGCACTATTTACAAGAGCCAGGACATGGAAGCAACCTAAGTGTCCATCGACAGATGAATGGATAAAGAAGATGTGGCACATATATACTATGGAATGTTACTCAGCCATAAAAAGAAACAAAATTGAGTTATTTGTAATGAGGTGGTTGGACCTAGGGTCTGTCATACAGAGTGAAGTAAGTCAGAAAGAGAAAAACAAATACCATATGCTAACACGTATATGTGGAATCTAAAAAAAAAATTGTTCTGAAGAACCTAGGGGCAGGACAGGAATAAAGACGCAGATGTAGAGAATGGACTTGAGGACATGGGGAGGGGGAAGGGTAAGCTGGGACGAAGCGAGAGAGTGGCATGGACATATATACACTACCAAATGTAAAATAGATAGCTAGTGGGAAGCAGCCGCATAGCACAGGGAGATCAGCTCGGTGCTTTGTGACCACCTAGAGGGGTGGGATAGGGAGGGTGGGAGAGAGATGCAAGAGGGAGGAGATATGGGGATATATGTATATGTATAGCTGATTCACTTTGTTATAAAGCCGAAACTAACACACCATTGTAAAGCAATTATACTCCAATAAAGATGTTAAAAAAAAAAAAAAAAGAATGGTGGCAAACATTTAGACCTCCACCTCAGTGACATATAAAATTCCTAGTGGATTCATTTTTTTCTCAGAGTGCATTCATTTGAAAATATAGGTGGAGAATACAAGGAGTCTTCCTGGTTACTTACAAACCTCCAAACAACCAAAAAAGTTGTACAAGTAATCTCTTAAAAAAAAAAAAAAAAAACTATTGCCTGAAGAATTGAAGTTTAAAAAGAAACAAATCAGTAACCACAGGGATAATCCTAGAACCAATTCTGCTGACAGGGTGATTTCACTTCTCTCTCAGTTTCCTCACCTAGACTGGGATATTCTTCATGTCCCTTCAATAGCTTGTATTAGAGCACTTACATCATCTATGTTTGTACTTGGACATTAATCTGAGCTCGTGATAACGGTTTTAGAAATCATCAAGCCCAGATCAGCACATTACAGCTTCCAGAGCAACATGAAATACAACTTTATGGGGGTCATCAAACAACAATGCATTCTGAATGACGCCCTCCATCAAAGTATAGTTCAAGATTCGTCGGGTCAATACCTCATGGCTGCTGCATTAAATAATCCGGATGAGGCAGGTAAATGGACAATTCTGTCATCTTCCAGCACCCTTTTAATTTCTATATTTCTTTTAAGCTTTCTGCTTTTAACGAATAAACCTCTCTAGATTCCTGGCTTTGCACGATTTATCTAGAATAGGATGAAGCACATCACACCCCGTAAAAATTCTGGGCAAGGACAGGAACTTCAGCCAAATCTGGAAGCTTCAACAAGAGAGAGGTGTCTCAGCTATGAAAGCTCTAAGTGCAGTATAAAGCTTTCTGAGATACTATCTCCTTTGGTTCTCTGAGATAGTCTTATCCTTGATTTTAAAGGTAAATAAATGGAGCCTCAGAAATATTCAGTGACTTATGTAAATGTACTCAGAACCCAATGAGGAGCCTGTTGATCAAACTTCCAAATAACACCAAACTAGGAAGAATCATTATCTTTTATTTATTTATTTATTTGTTTATTTATTTTTTTCCGCTGTGTTGGGTCTTCATTGCTGCACACGGGCTTTCTCTAGTTGCGATGAGCGGGGGGCTACTTTTCCTTGTGGTGCTCGGGCTTCTCATTGTTGTGGCTTCTCTTGCTGAGGAGCACGGGCTCTAGTAGTTGCAGCATGTGAGCTCAGTAGTTGTGGCACACGGGCTTAGTCGCTTCGCAGCATGTGGGATCTTCCTGGACCAGGGCTCGAACCCGTGTCCCCTGCATTGGCAGGTGGATTCTTAACCACTGCGCCACGAGGGAAGCCCAAGAATCATTATCTCTGATAACATAATTGCGAGACAAAGTAGCCAATAGGCTGCAAATATGTTCTGAAGAATGAAATTTAGGATGCAAGAAATTTTGTCACAACGATCCAGTTTCCATGGTGTACATATTTTAGCTTAAGGACATGTCATCAGTAAACAAAATTATCTTCAGAGATCCAAAGAGGCTACTTTGTGATAAACAAGCAGGGCTCTTTCTGATTGGATATATTTCAGCTAACATGCTTTCCACTCTAAGACATTTACAAATTATTTTGTGTTCTACTTTCCTACTTAATATTATTTCACACAATTTTCCCACATATTGACAGAGTATTTGTATTTGCCATTTTTAATGGCACTAGACTATTCGATCATGTTGCTGTGCTGGTGCCTTGGGTTTGCTCTAAATAATTCAGTTGCAAATGTCTTTGTTTAAATTATTTCTTTCTCTATGAGCTTATTTCTTTGGAACGTATCCCAGATGCTGGATTTCTAGGCATAAATAATTTTACAGCTCTTATTAAGCATTGTTCTCTAAGGAAAACTGAACTACTTTTCACTATCGTTAGCAACATATGAGTGTATCAGCTTCTAAACCCCTCCATTTTACTCATGACTTCACAAATTCTAGGGTCTTATCCCACTAATATAATTATAAGAGATTCAATAAATATGCAGCCTTCAAGCATTCATTCAACATAGACAATTCTAAAGCCATTAACCAAGTATTTACCTGCTTAGTGAATAAGGCAGACATCGTGAAGGATACAAAGATGTATAAATTCCATTCCTGACCTTCAGGTACTTACACCGTAGTTGGGGACATAACTGCACACACACACACACACACAGAGCATCTTTTTTTATATATATATAAATTTATTTCTTATTTATTTATTTTTGGCTGCATTGGGTCTTCGTTGCTACGTGTGAGCTTTCTCTGTTTGCAGCGAGCGGGGTCTACTCTTTGTTGCGGTGCACGGGCTTCTCATTGCGGTGGCTTCTCTTGTTGCGGAGCACGGGCTCTAGGCACGCGGGCTTCAGTAGTTGTGGCATGTGGGCTCAGTACTTGTGGCTCACGGGCTCTAGAGCACAGGCTCAGTAGTTGTGATGCACAGACTGAGTTGCTCTGAGGCATGTGGGATCCTCCTGGACCAGGGCTCGAACCCGTGTCCCCTGCATTGGCAGGCGGATTCCCAACCACTGCGCCACCAGGGAAGCCCACACACAGCATCTTCATAAACACTTGATTTTACACAAATACAATGGATTTACTTTTTTTTTTTTTTTGGCTTTTCTCTTTGCCAGTGAAATTTGACATGTGTGCTTATATACCAGAAGAGGATCTTCAATGTCCTGTGACTCTAAGAATCTCAAAAACTCTACTGTTTGTGTGTGCTCAAAACGAAGACGAACCCGTATTGCTAAAGGTCAGTTGTTCTCAGTCTCCAATTTACCTTCATTTACAACCCATGCATTTGTAGACGATCCCGAGAGGCAGACACCCCTAGCAGGATGGCACAGTCCTCTTTTCTTCCTACCACAGTCCTACCTGCCCACCTGCTTTCCCATCCTACTTCTTACCCACTACATTCAGAGACAGTTCTAGGCAGGATCTGTGAGAGAGCAAGATGGAGGTGGCAAAATTACATAAAAGGTGAACTGCCTTTTTCTTCTTTCTCTTTTCCCTGCCTGGTCCTATTCACCTCCCATCCCTGGACATCTGTTTATTCCATCCCTCTTTGAGCTTTACTGACATCTACTATCTGACCTACGTGACAGTAGGCTTTAGGACAAGGGGGCCTGCCTCCAAGAGTGTCAAATAAGCCACTGAGATCACAGAGGATTAATCACCTGCCAGTGGGTACGAAGCAAAAGCTGGGAGCCAAGGCTCAAACCCTGGCCTTCTGACTGCACTGGCTCTCTCTCTTCATTGGTGCCAGTTTTCTCTCTCATCCCAGCCTCATCTCTACTACCACATTCCCCACATACAGACACACACACATGCCCACTAGAGCCAAATGTTTTCTCCACTGATTAGTAGGTGACCCTTATTCAGTAAATGTGTAATCCAACCCCTGCTCCCACCTTAACTAGGATTTATGTGGATGCATGTGTCTCTCTTCCTGCATCAAGTCAGATGAAAGTGATGTCTAGAGAGTAGGGCAGTAGCTTCATTCGTGAATTCGTTCAACAAACGTTGTTTATTGAGAGCCTTCTATTTTTCGAGCAGTGTCAACAGCTCAGTAGACGGTGGTGAGCCAAAGCCTTATAGAACTCACTCTTCTGAAGGGCACGGACAATAGATGAGCCAAACAACCATCAAAAAGTGCAAGATGCTGTAAAGCCAATGAACAGGGTGCTGAGATAGAGAAAGTGAGAGCATGCTGTTTAGACAGAGCTCCCTAGAGATGAGAGCTGCTGATAGGAGGGAGCATGCCATGGGGGGGGGGGGGAGGGGGGTGCATTCCAAACAGAAGGATCTGAGTGCACCCAGCCCTAGAGCTTTACAAGGCCAGCTTCAAAGATCAGAAGGGACACCCAAGGAGCTGGGACACCCTGAAAAAAAGGAAAGACAAGTAGAGGAAAGGACTTCAAACAGGGAAGTATCCTGACTTTACTTGTATTTTCTAACTCAGAGAATAGATCAGAAAGGAGGCAATAGAGAAAATCCGATTAAGATGTGGTAGTAACAGTCGGGGTGGGCAGGGGGTGGGAGTTGTGAGACAGGCGGAAAGACGGAGACAGAATCTGGTTATATTTTGGAGATAGAACCAACAGGAGGAAGAGGGGAAAACTGGGAGAGAGATAGGTTTGAGAAATAAAATCCTTTTTGACATTAAAAAACCCAAGGAAACCTCAAAAGGGTATTTAATTCTTTTCAATTAAAAGACTAGAGAAGAAGCATCTTAAGTTAGAACTTGAATTTTGTTTTTCCATGAAACTACTGTTAAATTTTTTTCATACTCACAAGAGGAACAAGAAGAGTGTTGTCTAAAGGGATCACAATTTTCAAAAACTTGTATTGAAAGGATTCAGCTTCTGACATGTCTGGGAAGTTGTGTGTGTGTGTGTGTGTGTGTGTGTGAGAGAGAGAGAGAGAGAGATTTGGGTTTCTTTAGTCTTCAGTTGTTGACTTAAACACAGAGATAAACATGTCTAAATTCTAAATTTTTTTCCCAAAGTATGTTTTGCACATTAAGAGGTCAAAAGGTTTCCAGGTCTTAGTGTCCCTAGTGCTCATATCTGATGCAAAATGCTCTATTCCCATGTTCAGGCAGGACAAGAAGAATGTTTCACCCTACCTGTCAGGATACAGTGAGACACTAGTGTCTTTGGCGATCTTCATGATGACATTGGATTTCTCTCCAGTTAACTGAGGAAATCAATTATTATGAATAGATGGGGCCATACATCTAACAGGCATGTAATAAATGCTTTCTGAATGAACAAATGAATGAAGAACCTATATCATCATGTTACCTAGTCATAGTCCTAAAGTGCTGTGTTTCTCACGAAGACCAAATGCCAAGGGATTGAGCATCAGTTCTTTTTTTAGTATCTTCCTGTTCTCTAACAGATCTTTGTTTTCCTTACCCTAGGAGATGCCTGAGATACCCAAAACCATCAAAGATGAGACCAATCTCCTCTTCTTCTGGGAAGAGCATGGCACTATGTGCTACTTCAAATCAGTTGCCAATTCAAAGTTGTATTTGGCCACAAAGCAAGAAAAACTGGTGCACCTGGCAAGGGGCCCGCCCTCTATCACTGACTTTCAGATGTCGGAAAACCAGCCTTGACTGTGGAGTCTACTTACCTGTGAAGTGTTGACAATCTGTGTGTACCATGCACATGGAGGAGTCAAATCCTGCACTCTTAGTCACTTGCTGAGCATGTGCTAAGCCTTTGTAATTCTAAATGAATATTTACTCTCTCTGTAAGAGAGGACACAAAGTCTAGTAGAACCAACACTAACATATAATGTTGCTTGTTATTTAAAGAACACCCTATGCTTTGCAAACTACCAATCATTTTAATTATTATTATATTATATTATTGTATTATTATACAATCTTGGGAGGGCCAGGGCTACTGACCGTGGCTACCAAAAAGGCTCTACCCATATTACAGATGGGTTAACTAAGGCATAAGAATAGTAAGAAATACCCACAATAGGATTTGGAATGAGAAGCCGTGGGCACAGGATTTCATTCCAACTGCTTAGCTTCTGCTTTTAAGTTGCTGATGGACCCTTTATCAAATACTGTAAGTTTCTGGGACCTCAGTTTGATCATCTTCAAAATGGAGGGAATGATGGCTATATCCTTCCTGCCTCAACAGTATTTTATGCCAATCCATGAGCTCGTTTTAGTAAAATACTTCTTGAAGCTGAGCCTGAAGAAGAAGGCAAAGCATGCAATGTTATCTTAAATTATTATTTATTATACTTATATATTTATAAATATTATTTCTAAGATAATTGTAACATATTATTATATTTATGGCAATTCTTTGCAATCTCTGAGTATGCCCGTGTATCTTCAACAATAGTAGACAGTGTTTTCCAGGCTGAGTGAGTTTCAGGTACTAAGGCACTTTGATCCAAGTTGTGCTTTTTCCATTGCTGTGAAGCTCTGTATTCTAGTACCTGGGAGTTCTGTAATTATGATAATAAATTTATATTAATTACCTTGTTCGTTTGAACTGATAATTGGCCAAAATCTTTCATTCCTCTGCCTTTGTCACTCTTGTGTCATTCAATTTCACCTGCTCTCAAGTCCTACTAGCTAAAATGGGATGAACCTAACTTTGGCAACCACAGGACAACTGTTATCTCAACTTTCTTTTCTGGAACATAAGCAACGTTTCTTCTAGGTTCTAAAAGTTGTGATCCAATCGTAGTGTTACATTACCATCAACAATGTGAACTGATACATTATTATCAATCATAATTGAATATAATTTAGAAAAAAGTAAATCTGGCACATAATTACGTGTTGTCTTAATCATTATTTTACAGCATGGTAATTAGGAACAGATAATAAAAGTAAATAACTATAAGTAGTGTTACAAAACCATACCAAGATTTTATGGTTTTTCTCTCCCCTTTGTTAGCTTGCCAGTATGCATAAAAGGCATAAGAATGATAATATTTCCGGGTTCATTTAAAGCTCATATTACACACAACACATGTGTTCATATGTCCATACAAACTCACACATTCAGAGCCACATTAAGGACTAATGGATCCTTTTGGAAAGCATGGATACAAAGTATGTTGAGTTGGAAAAAGTTGAAATCAAGAGAACTTGGAATTAGATGTGGGAAGTAGTGGAGAAGGAGTAGTCCAAGATGACTCTCAGTTTCCTGCTACTGGAGAGTGGGTGAGTGGTGGTGTCTTAATCAGTATTTTTGGTGGAAATATGGAGTTCTAGGATGAAATATAATGAGTACCATTTTAGACACGTAATTTGAGCTACTGGCAGGACACCCAGGTGCAGATGTACAATGGGCAGATGATGATGTGTCTGGAACTCAAGAGAAGTTAAAACTAGATACAGACTTGGAAGACATCAGCAGGTTTTTAGTAGGTAAAATCCTAAAAATGACATCAGAGAGAGAAGAGAAGAATATGATGAACACTGTTGGTTGTCCACCCAATAACCATCGCCCCATCTTCCTTACTGACAGAACCCTGACTTCATGCAGAAGGAAATATGTCTTGAATTGGCTTAGACCAACTGGACTCAAAGAATGAGTCCAGTTGGTCTGAGCCAATCATGGTCATTCTGTCCTCCCATGACTAAGTCACGTTGAGTTAGTCCTGTCTAATGAGATGTCTGCCGGGGGCAATTTCTGGGAAAGATTTTCTACTCTGATAAAAGAGCCATGTAGAAGAAAGTCTTTTTTTTCTTCCTTCCTTCCTGCATGAGACATGTTCTAAGAGGATGTAGAGCTTGGAACTGTGCTAACCAGCTTGCGCTTGGGAAGACACAGCCACACGCTGAGGATGGCAGAATGGAAGGAGAAAAAGAATCAGCATCTCTGATGACGTTGTTGCACTAAGAATCTACTTACTGCCAGACTTTAAGACCACAAGAAACATTATTGCGATTTTATTTTTTTTATTTTTGGCTGCGTCGGGTCTTCGTTGCTGCGTGCAGCCTTTCTCTAGTTGTGGCGAGCGGGGGCTACTCTCCGTTATGGTGCACGGGCTTCTCATTGCAGTGACTTCTCTTGTTGCAGAGCACAGGGTCTAGGCATGCGGGTTTCAGTAGTTGTGGCGCACAGGCTTAGTTGCTCCAGGGCATGTGGGATCTTCCTGGACCAGGGCTCGAACCCGTGTCCCCTGCACTGGCAGGTGGATTCTTGACCACTGCACCACCAGGGAAGTCCCATTATTGTGATTTTAAATCATTTATATTTGGTTTGCTATTACTTACAGCCAAACTCAGCCTATTTGAGCACCACAGAATACAGACACAGACACAGATACAGAGCACTGCAGAAAAACAGAGAGAAAAGGAAAAAAACCTGTTCTCTTGTTTATTTCACACTGTTCTTTCTAGTTGCCATTACTTTCCTAGGGTTTCTGTACCCCAAGTCTGGCTAGAGTAAGACTAGGTATCAATATTTTAAGAAATAGAGAAATACAAAACACTAAGCAAGCAATACCAATTCAAGAAATCTTAAAAAGCATAATAGCTGGGCTTCCCTGGTGGCGCAGTGGTTGAGAATCTGCCTGCTAATGCAGGGGACACGGGTTCGAGCCCTGGTCTGGGAAGATCCCACATGCCAAGGAGCAACTGGGCCCGTGAGCCACAACTACTGAGCCTGCGCATCTGGAGCTTGTGCTCCGCAACAAGAGAGGCCGCGATAGTGAGAGGCCCGCGCACCGCGATGAAGAGTGGCCCCCGCTTGCTGCAACTAGAGAAAGCCCTTGCACAGAAACGAAGACCCAACACAGCCAAAAATAAATAAATAAATAAATAAATAAATAAAAGCATAATAGCTGCTCAGTCTTTAATAGTGAAATATTGAATCATTCTAGAAATGGCCTCAAATATTATTCTAACAGGATCAGCTATGCATATCCTCTACTCCCTACTCCCCAGCTGCCTAAACAGTGAGAAGGTCACCATGATGAGCTTCAACAATCCTAGCACTGAACTTGTTGGAGTCTATTTCTTTAATATGGTCTTATACATCAGTCTCCAAATTGATGAGAGTAGAGCCACATCACCTGTAAGTCCAAGGTATGGAAGGAAAAGGGAAAGGATATTTCCCTAACCCTCCCCCCAGTTAAATCATCCCTCTGATGCTTACATATACCTACACTCGAACTTTTGGGGGATGATGGAAATAGTTGGGATAACAATAAGTACTGTGTTGGATGTAAAATATGCTTGTGTATCTATACCTATTCCTTGATTCTGTGGTGGTTTCATGACCATATACATTTGTCAAAATTGTCCTCTTGAGTCTTGGCCAATGTTGGCTTGTCAATATCTCTCATAAAACTTGTTACCCAGAAATGAGTATACTATTCAGGATATGGCCAGCCCAGCCCAGCTTAGAGTGGGACCTTGTCCTTCCAATTTCAGACACCATGCTGTTTTTAGAAAGTGACATTAGCTTTTTGAAAGCAAGTGACATTGTTGATTCATATAGGGCTTGTAGGCAACAAAGACCTATAGGTTCTCATCCTAAATTCAAAACTTTAAATATATCCCTATTCAATTTTAATCTTTATTTGGCCCCAGATCTTTCTAGATTGTTCCAGATTCTGATTTTTTTTAATACACTGACTCTTCCTCTTAGTTTTGTGACATCTGTAATTTGGTGAGCATGTTTTCATTTTGTACATAGTATATCATAGAGTATAAAAAATAGGTTACAAACATTTTTGCAAGAGTGCCTGAACTACAGTGACCAAGGGGAGAGTAGTATGAGCAGAAGCTGTAGAAGTAGGCAAAGGCTAGGCCCTGCAGGAGTTGTAGGACTTTAGCCTCAGAGCAATGGGAAGCCATTCAAGCCACAAGATGGATACTTTGCTAGATGAGTTGAGAATTGTTAAACCTATTTAGCTTTTTTTCCGTATTTTGTGTCCTACAAAATAGTTCTTCAAATATCCAAAGAATTTAGAAAAGGGTGCAGAGTCAGCCCATGTTGCTCCAGAGAACAAGGACCAATGAGCAAGAGGCTTATTTGAGCTCTTTTTTTTTCTTTAATTTTCATAATAATCAGCATTGTCTAAAAACAGGACAGGTGAAGCAGCCCCCTGACCCAAGCAGTATTCTTGCATAGATGCAATGCACACATGGGATCTGTAGAATACTCTAGCACTGGGTGGACAAGATGACTTCTCAATCTGCAATCCATTCGATCACTAAGATTCTATAAAGACCAAGAGAACTCCTTTCACTTTTCTGAAACTGTACATGAGACACTTTCTTGCTCATTAACCAAAAATGTTCTTGCCCAGCTCCTAGATTTAACCATTAGGCAAGGATTCATGGTACTAGACAAAGAATCCAAGTTTTTCACTTAAATAATTATCAGTTGTCCTATTTTAAACATATTTGTATACTACTAATGTGTCAAAATATATAAATCCAGAAACCCCAGCACGGCTCCCTCCTGAACACCCTGTTTGGAAACAAAGAGGAGAGCTGCCCCAATGGCTTCATGCCCAGCTGAGCACCCAAATGGTGAAGCAAACCTGGCAAAAATGGGCCCAGACACAGCTCCACCTCTCTATCCACCACCTCTCTGGCACCTAGAGAAGTGGAACCCTAACGCACAGAGTGCCAAAAGCATTTCCCAAACCTCTTCATGAAACTGCAGAATAGCCAAAACGGGGAAATTTTTGAAAGAAAAAGTTTTAGGACAGAAATAAAAGGAATGAGGTGTGCCTAGGGACTCAGGAGGACTGGACCTGCCCCCATTGTCCCTTCCTTGGTTAGGCATACACCCAGCTGATAAGGTCTAATCAAAAATACACATCAAAAAGGAGCCATCCTGAAAACAGTATGGCGGTTCCTCAAAAAATTAAAAATAGTTACTGTATAATCCAATAATACCACTTCAAGTTATATACCCAAAGAATTGAAAGCAGAGGCTCAAACAGATAATTGTACACTCATGTTCAAAGCAACATTATTCACCATAGCCAAAAGATAGAAGTAACCCAAATGTCTGTGACAGATGAATGCATGAACAAAATGTAGTATATACATACAATGGAATATTATTCAGCCTTAGAAAGGAAGGAAACTCTGTCATACGCTACAACGTGGATGAACCTTGAGGACTTAATGCTAACTGAAATAAGTCAGTCACAAAAAGACAAATACTGTATGATTCCTCCTAAATGAGGTTCCCAGAGTAGTCAAAATCATAGACAGAAAGTAGAATGGTGGTTGCCAGGGCCTGGGGGGAGAAGGCAACAGGGAGTTAGTGTTTAATGGGTATAGAGTTTCTGTTTAGGAGGATGAGAAAGCTCAGGAGACAGATAATGGTGTTGACCTGAAATTGACTGCCAGATAGTTTCCCAGCAGAGATGGGTTTATTCAGGATCAGCAGAGAATTGCAATTTGGGATCTGCAACCATGACGAGCCACATTCAAGTCAAGGGAAGGAAAATGCTTTTACAGAGGGGGAAACGGAAGTTGGGAGAGCTGTAATTAACAAAGAGTCCCTGGCTTTTCATTGGCAAGTCCTTGCCAGGAAGGAGGAGTCTTTGTACAGCATTGTAAATGTACATAATGACACTGAACTGTACACTTAAAAATGGCTTAAATGGTAAACTTTGTTTTGTATATCTTACCACAGTGAAAAACATAAAAGGAGCCACCCTGCAGTACTAAAAACTAAGATCCTTTGGCTTCAGAGACCCATAACAAGTGGAGATGTACACTTATGTGGAGCCGCCAACTTCATCATTTTGGTTTTATCTTATTTTTATGTGAACCTTAGCATCTAAGGGGGCTGGGGAGGCGTTGTCTATGGGGCCCGGGTGCTCCCCCATCGCTCATCCCCGCAGCCTTCAGCGTAAGTGACAGCACAACAGCCCAGAAACCGCATCCTTAAAAGTGGGGCTTAGCCTCCCACTCAATCACCCGCCCTCAATGCCAACTGCTCGCTCACTGTACGTTTTCCAATCAAAGGGCCCCCTGGGTGATTTGACGGGCAGAGCCAACCACAACGCGTCTATTTCCTTTTGTCCCGCCCTCCCCTGCTTCCGACTGGCGGGTTTCAAACCCACGGGAGCCAATGAGAGTGGGCGCATGCGTGACGCGCCGGCCTTGACTCCGGGCGCGGCCTTTGAAGAAGAACTGTAGCTGGGGAGTCATGGTGCTGCCGGGGCCCTCCGCCGCCGCGGGTGAGTATGACTTCGAGCCGCTGTGTCTTACGGGCGGGGACGAAGGGAGACCCCCGAGTGAGTCCTTTAGGCGGAAGTGGCCGGTCCGCTCGCCTGCCCGCCTCTGCCTCCCCGTTGGCCTTTCCGGTCCTGGGGGCGCTGACCCGAGCCCAGGCCCTAGGCTCCGGTGAGAAGTCGGGGCCGGGGATCGGTGAGGGTGTACGCGGGGCCATGTGCCTCCCAGGCATCTTCCCAGTGACTCCCGCAGCAGCTCTGCAAAAAGCTGTCATTGTCACCTCGTTTGGGTAAAGAACCTGAGTCCCCTTGCCCGGGGTGGTACAGTCAGTAGGAAGCCAAGCGCTCCTGCGGCCCATATTTGGCTCCAGGCGGAGCCCGGGTGTGGCCCTCGGGGCAGCGGCGGCCGCCCGAGCTGTGACAGCTGTCAAGGAGGGTCTCACCCCGACGCGGAGCTCATCTCCTCGCAAGCCCGCGCGCCCTGGTGGAAGCTGATGGGTCCCGGGCTCCCTGACCTCTTAGATGTGCCTGATGCCCTTTGCTGACTTTCAGCGTACTCCTGCTCAGGTGCCTGCCACCTGCTCCAAAATGCGCACAGTGTTTTGGTTTCGGTAATAATGCATGTTGACTGTCTCCCAGGGCCCGGGCAGTGTTCTAGGCACTTGACACAGCAGCCCTTCAAGATGGGCATTTCTGCCCCATTTTATAGGCTCAGCAGCAGCAAGGTTTGGTAACTTGCTAGAAGTCACAGAGCTGGGATTCCAGCCCCATCTCTCAGCCTCCAACAGTCCTCTTGACACAGCTGCCTCCTAGGGATGCATCAGAGGCAGATATCAAAACACAAGGCATAAATACACTACCACGTGGAAAATAGATAGCTCCTGCTCTGCGATGGCCTCGTTGGGTGGGATGGGGGGGGGGCCGGTCCAAGAGGGAGGGGGTGTGTGTATGCGAATGGCTGATTCACTTGGCTCTGCGGCAGCAGCTAACACAACATTGTAAGGCAATTATACTCCAAAAACGAAAAACAAAAAAACCCAAAAAAACACAGGGCAACTCAGTTTAAATGAGGTTGGGTTGTTTTGCACCCCGAAAGCTTTTTTTTTTTTTTTTTTAAACCATTACTGAATTTTCGCCTTTTCCAACCACCCACTCCGCTCACTCAGTCTCTGCCTCTGGACTCCCGTAAGTTCTTTCTTTGACCCTATTTAATGGCACCTAGATTTTGCCTTATATTGTAATTATTACTGTGTTTATTTTATCTCCACTACTAGATTGAAACTTCTTGAAGATGGAAATACTGACTTTTCATTCCCTCACAGATGCCTTGCTTAGAAAGTCACCATATGGATAGATGTTTGCCATGAACCCCCTAACCTGGCCTATTTTGTCCTTAGTACCAAAGGAAACCGTGTAAAGGTTTGGGGGCAAAAATCATCATTCCTGTTAGAAGGGATTAATAAAACAAGGCCCGGGCTTGCCAGCTTAGGTGGGCCAGTAACAGAATTTCTTCATGCAAAGCTTGATGTGTTGGAGCTGAGAACTGTGGCTGTGAGCAAGGGCTTTGGGTTTGGATAAACCTGGTTTCAAATCCTGGCTTAGCCACATGTTATCTGGGTAACTTTGGGCATATCATTTATCCTCTTTAAATTTCGGACTGTAAAATACCTCCTAGGATTGTTGTGCAGATTAAAGGAAGTAACACAAGTGTGAAGAGCTTTGTACGTGGCATATAAATGATATTGTCGATGTTGATGTTAACTTGGAGGCACATTTGTAGGGCTAAGGACTTTATAGCTTTATGGTCCAAAGCCAAAATCATTACAGGAAGGTGTCATCTTTTAGAATATAAATGAACTGGTTAGAATCTCATGCGTTTGTTTGCTCGCCTGTTTTGCAGAAGAGCGGCAGAGAAAGCTCCAGGAGTACCTAGCAGCCAAGGGAAAACTGAAGTGCCAAAACACCAAGTGAGTTTGTCTCCCACGGTTATGCAAAGTTCCGTTGCCCTGGTTGCTAATAGCAACTTAAAGCCTTTGCAAAACATAGCCCTTTTGTTTGCAGTCTGCTCAGACTTGCCTTGGGATCCTATGATTTTTCAAAAAGGGCATTTCCAGTCCAGGCATGACAAAAATGTTGGCCAAGATTTAAGCATTACTACTGTGACAGTCTCCAAAGGCGGGAGAGGAGGGTCTACAATATCACCAGCAATGCTGCAAGCTTTTCCTCTCCCTGCTGTGTTTCCTGGGAGAGTGATTCTCGGTGAAGGCAGTGTTTGGCCAAGGAGTTGAATGATCCTGGTTCTGGTGCTTCTCTCTAAAGCAGGAGAGCCGGTTCAATCCATCCTCCATAAGCTGCACACCCACATCCTCCAGCCTGACAGGGCTCTTTGGTCTTCCTCTTAGCACTTACTCTTGAGGTGAACAGAATATGACTGCTTCACTTTGATCTTTTGTCAACATCTTGTCATCTAAATGGTGTTATCTCACTTGCCTTAACATTGATATGTTTTTCTACCCAACATGTTGCTAAATTTTTATGTGAAAATCAATTTTTACAAAGTTAGCTTTCACCCTTTGTTTTAGTTTCTTGTTACTTTGGGTTTTTACTGGACTCTATTTCCTTGATTAAATAAACCTAATTCACGTAGTCAACATATATTTATTTAATACCTATAATGTATCAGTCACTCTTGCTTCTGAAGGTATGCGGTCCCTGCCTTCCCAGGACTTACATCCAAGATGGGAGAAACAAGCATCAAGTCATGATCAAAGTCTCTGTTAGTCTGGCAGTTTATGATCTGTGAAGATTGAGTCTAAATTCTCTGCTTTTCTCTTTTTTTGCATTTTCTCTCTCACTAGCTAGGTTTCATATGTGCCTCAGTATTTTTTATTTATATCACTTTCCCCACCTGAAAATTCACTATTTGAAGATACTTAAAAAACAAGCAAGTTTTTTTCTTAATTATAATTGATTTAATATAAATGAATTTACAAAACAGAAACAGATTCACAGACATAGAAAACAAGCAAGCTTTTTAAAGAAGCATTTAATTATCTTATTTGGCATTGAATCTCTAGCGCCCGGCACATTGCAGTGTTCCCGGAATGATGTTCCAATGAGTAAGACTATGCAGATATGAAGAAAACACGTATTTTATTAATACTGTTAGAATGTTATGTTTATGCATAGGACATCTATGAAAGGATCACAGAAAAAAATGGGCAACAGTGGTTGTGGTCACTGAGGAGTAGAATAATAGGACTAAGGAAGGGATGATAAGGAGACTTTCTATCAATCATAATTTTTGAATATTTTTTTACCATATATGGAAATTCTAATGATTTAAAATTCTAACCGTAAAAATTTTTAATCACTGTACTGTTAATCACTGTACTTCCCAAGCCTTGCTGATTCTTCTGTACCAAGAATTAATCTTATTTCATCTTTTATAGGCCTTATCTAAAAGCCAAGAATAATTGCCCGAAGCCTCCACCTTCTAAATTGGTAAGTAGAAATTAGTCTTTTAAAAAATATCCGTTTTGGATGATTAGCAATAAAAATAATAAACATGTTAACAACCTAAAGAACATGTTTTGCAAAGGTATTTACAAAATATAAGAACAGTTTGGTTTAGTAAGCAATAGTATCATTTTTTGAAAAGTACAACATACTATAGTTCAGTTTATTAACCAAAAAAAAATCTTTAAGTGCACTTTGGTCCTCTTAACGTTTATTGAATACTTACTATGTGTCTGGCACTTTTCTGACTTGCATTAAGTCCTTGAGTCCTTACAACCTTATGAGATAGGACTATTAGTAGCCCATTTTACAGATGAGGGAACTGAGTCACAGAAGGGTTAAGTTCCCAAGGTCACATAGTTATTAATCTCTTAATAGGTTGATAGGCTGATAGCCCATGGTCTTAACTACTTTGGTATGCTGCCATGAAGTTAAATAGCTCAGTAGTCATTAAAAGAGAACATCTGTGTTGGATCTTCCAAGCTACTTAACAAGCCTATGCTTCCCAATCAGTTCGGCTCAGCTAGACTGTGGATGGAATGATAAAAAGATCCTAACATACTTAAGGTTTAAATGGGAGAAATTATCCTCCTGAAAATGGCACAAATTCTTCATCTGCAATAAAATAATCAATAAAAATCCCAACTTTAATTTTTAAAGCCATAGTTTTATCTAAGTTCAAAAGTGTAATTGAAATAATGTTGCCCAAAGTGTGACATTGGTGCCAATTTTCATAAGTTTTAATGATTCGGTCATTAAATGCACACAGACACACACACATATACATATATATCTATATGCATAGGCATGTATATATCATCTATAGACTATATATGTTATGTGTACACATGACATAGTTAGACACTGTGGAGGATAGAAAATGCATAGAAAGCAAAAGTGGTGCATGATGATATGAACAGTTGAGAATTACTGGGCTAGACTTTTTTTTTATATATAGATTTATTTATCTTTTATTTATTTATTTTTGGCTGCATTGGGCCTTCATTGCTGCACTGGCTTTCTCTAGTTGCGGAGAATGGGGGTTACTCTTCGTTGTAGTGTGCAGGCTTCTCGTTGAGGTGGCTTCTCTTGTTGCGGAGCACGGGCTCTAGGCATGCAAGCTTCAGTAGTTGTGGCATGTGGGCTCAGTAGTTGTGGCTCACAGGCTCTAGAGCACAGGCTCAGTAGTTGTGGCACACGAACTTAGTTGCTCTGCGGCATGTGGCATCTTCCTGGACCAGGGAACGAACCCGTGTCCCCTGCATTGGCAGGTGAATTCTTCACCACTGCGCCACCAGGGAAGCCCCTGGGTTAGACTTCTGCTTTAGGAAGATTGAACTGGTATAGCATGCAAGGCTTAAAAACTCTGTTGGAAGGGGCCCTCATTAAGAGCTCCCAGAAGGTTTGCTCGAAGCTGACAATACTGATTTCAGTAAATCATCTCTTAAATGAGGTGATACCTACCCTTTACGGTAGGCATCACAGTAGTGAAGATAAAAATGAAGTGGGGAAGGCAATTATGGAACTTGGGAGAAACTCAACGTACTAGGCAAATAACTCATCATTACAATTGTATAACGCTTCACAATTTATAAAACATTTTTTATATATAACCATAAGAGTTAACATTTGAGTACTTATTATTATCCAGATACTGGATGAGACACTTTACATACAATATCTCAATTAATATTCAAAACAATGCTATAAGCAGGGAGGTCATATGATTGAATGTCCAGAGACCTTTGAGAGTAAAAGGAAGGGCTATTAATATGTTGGGCCAACAGGCATAAATCAAAACTATCTTGAAAAAACCAGGACTTTATAGCACCTTCCCTAGTTTATAGATATCATTATTATTATTATTATTATTCCCATTTTACAAATGAGAGGACTGAGGCTCAAGGAGACTGGCCACATTTATACAGCCAATAAGGGTCAGACTCAGGACTTGAACAAAGCTTTTCTGGCATACTCTTAGTGTACTGTTACCATGCCTCACTATTTGAAATTAACAGCCCTCACCATAACTGTTTCAGGTTTCATTCTGGCACACAAAGGAACACACAAAAGAAGTTTTTCATTTTCTGTTCCTATCAGGAGTTTTAACATATTTGAAAAGATTCCTTGGAGCCATCCTCTTAGATTTATTGAGAAACAGTAATGTATAATAGTTAAGAAACTGCCTTGGTCCAAATCCTGACTCCTTTGTTTTCTAGCTCAGGGACCTTGGGCAAGTTACTTAACTTCATCTGTGAGATGGGAATAATAGGAGGTTTCTCATAGAGTTGTTTGAAAGGATTGAGTTAATGCAGATTGAAGTACATTTAGAAGTGTCTGCATATTGGGATATATGTTCCTCTGGAGGTGCATAAAGCATCTCCAGCAGGTACACATTTTAACAGAACCAATTTCCACATCCTCAACTTCCGTATGTGCTTTTGCCCAAAATTGATTTGTCGTCGAATGTACTTCAGTTTCTCCTTTCCCGCCTTCCTTGACACTGTCATCCTTCTTCCACTTTTCAGTTCTTTCTCTGCTCGTTTCGCTCTGGGATGGAAATATGTACCTCCAAAGTACAAAATCAAGGGACAATTTGAAATAATGGTGGTGATGTTCAGAAAGCCTTTTGCAGTTCAAGCAGCTTCTAGTTCTTTGCATTCAACATTGTCATGTGGAAGAACATTAAAAATAATTTTTTGCTGAGAGATCACTGTATGATTTTTAGCATATGCCTCTGGATGAGTTCAAAGAATTGACTGTAATTGCTGTAACAAAACATCTTCTATCCCCATCTACCTGATAATGTGAACAAATTTTCTGTGTTTTTATTTAAAAAGCCAAAGGAATAAAACTAATGAAGACCTCTGTCTCATTCTAGCAATAAATAATATAATGTCTTCCAGTAAATACATGAACTAATTGTGGGGGGAAGCTCCAGCCAACTCATTAAGAGACATTTCCATTTCTTTATGAAAAAGTATTTTACTCTTTATGTTTAATAATTATTGATCAAAATTGGTAACATTTATCTTCTTTTGCTGAATTATTTATAGTTATGGTAAATACAGATTAAGGTAAATTTATAGACATGTATTTGTTGAGAAGTATGATAGGGTAATGGATTATAAACTTCCAAGCACAAATATCTGGTATAAAAATTTTGTGGTGAACTGGAATGAAAACAGACCAGGAGAAAAAAGAATGGTATTATATTTTCAGTTGTTAAAGAAGAGTGTGTTTGTATAGTTTCTAAATGGATTATAGTGGGTATCAAATTTCATTTCATCTTGAAATGTCAATATTGACAGTGTGCCTGAAATTACATATTTGCAGCTATTTAAACTAACAATGAAAAAATGTTAGCTATTAACTTTCAAAAGTATAGGAAGGTACAGAGTTTGTCAAAATTATTTTGGGAGTATATGAACAAAAATGCTTGAAAACCACCAATCAGATGAGCTCTACAATCCCTCCCAGCCCTATTCAGCCCTCATGTCTTTGTATCATAATTTTCTGTTAGCACTCCTCAGGGGCATGTGTCATCTTCTCTCATCTTTGTATCCCCTTGCAGTCTAGCACAGTGCCTAGTATAGATGCAGTAAATCTCTTCTGATTTAAACCCTGGTCATATCCTTTGTGAATTTTCTCCCTTCTCTGGCTTCATATGTACAAAATGAAGTGACCAAATTCAGTTTGTGTCACTTGTTCCTTCTTGTACATTCTGTCTTTGTTTTTTTGTTTTGTTTTTTTTTTAATCAGATCTATCTGACGTGAGTTGTCTGAGGCCAGGAGTCAGAGACTGAAGTTCTATCCCCAACCCTGCCTCTTAACACTCTGCCTGACCTTGGGCAGCTCACGTTCCCTCTCAGATGAAGGGGCTCAATTTAATGATCTCCAAAATCCCTTCCAGCTCGAATGGTGTGTATTTGCCTATTGATTGCAGGCTATTCTGCTAGCCTAATGACTCTTCTAAGCCTAGTTTTTCTCTCAATGAAGTGCTTGAAACTAACTGCATGACCAGTTCTACCACTTACAGTAAGTTAGCAAGGCCAGGCTGATCTAAAATAAAGATATAGAAACTGTACAAGAGAGAAAATATTTGCAAATCTTGTATATGATAAAGATCTAGTACCCAAGATAAATAAAGAACTCTTACAACTCAACAATAAAAAGACAGCCCAATTTCTAAATGGACAAAGGATCTGAATAGAAATTTCTCCAAAGAAAGTATACAAATGGGAAATAAGGGCATGAAAAGATGCTCAACATCAGGGAAATGCAAATAAAAATCACAGTGAGATACCACTTCACACCCACTAGGATGGTTATAATCAAAAAGACAGATAATATGTGTTGGGGAGGATATGGAGAAATTAGAACCCTTATGCATTACTGGTGGGAATGTAAAATGGTGCAGTCACTTTGGAAAATAGTTGGACAGTTCCTCAGAAGTTAATCATAGAGCTACCATATGACCCAGGAATTCCACTCCTAGATATATACCCAAGAGAGTTGAAAACAGATACACACACAAACACACAAAACTTATAGCAAATATTCATAGCAGCATTATTCATAATAGCCAGAAGGTGGAAATGACCCAGATGTCCATCAATTGAATAGATAACCAAAATGTGATATAGCCATAAAATGGAATATTTATTCAGCCATAAAAAGTAGTGAAGTGCCTGTGTGGGGACAAGGAATATATGGGAACTCTCTGTACTTCCACTCAATTTTGCTTTGAACTAAAACTGCTCTAAAAATAAAGTTTATTATTTAAAAAATAGAGTAATGAAGTGCTGATACATGCCACAGTACGGGTGAATCTCAAAAACATTATGCTAAGTGGAAGGAGCCAGATTCGAAAGGCCACATATTACATGATTCCATTTATATGAAATGTCCAAAATAGGCAAATTTATAGAGACAGAAAATAGATTACTGGTTGCCCAGATCTGTGGGGAGGAGGAAATGGGGAGTGACTTCTAACAAATGTGGGATTTCTTTTCTGCAGTGATGAAAATGTTCTGGAATTAGGGGCGATGGTTGTACAGCCTTGTGAATATACTAAAACCCACTGAATTGTACGCTTTACAATGGTGAATGGGGTGCAAATTATATCTCGATTTTTTTTTTTAATATACAAAAAAGAACAAGTAAGGAATAGCACATAATTGGAAAGCTTATACCAACATCCCTGCCTCTTCAGTAAGCAGTAATGAGCAATAATGGGAGAGCCGAGGTTGATGTAAACGTTGGGGCTCAAGGAGTAACCCAGCTGTCGCCGCGTGAGCACATCATCTGTCTCTCTGCCTCCCACTCCCAGTGCCCCCATAGCACCCATGAGCAACAGCGCACACGCCCAGGCCATCCTAGGGTGGCCATCTCTTCGCTCTTAAGGCCGAGTGGTTCTAGTTACAGACGTCCTTTACACATTCACAAAGCTTACATAGTAATTATTCATCATATTATCAAACCAAAAATAGAGAACGGTAACTCTAGCACTGCCATATCTTTCCCTGGATAGTCTACAAATCTCTGCCAAATTCTCCTTTCTGAGTAACTGCATTCAATGCGGATGCTCCAGAATCCACAGTGGCCTGTCCCTATTATTTACCATATTAATTCTAAACACCCCTCCCTAGTTTTAAAAGTTCTCTGCAACCTAGTCCTACCTTTCTTATCCAAAATTAAATCACATGACTGAAATATTTACTTGTTAATAATGTACAATCTAACCTTAAAACCCTTTCCTGACTTCACAAATATGACTGACTTTCTGCTGAGATGTTAGGTACTTATTCAGAACTGTTCCAAAGTATCTCAGGCCTCCCAGCATCTACCACATATCCATACCACTGATCTCCAGGATGAGACAAAGTTTCTTGAGTGACACTCTGACCTTTACAAAGGCAGTGTTGTTTTAAGAAAATTAGTGTAGCAATGCAAAGTACTAGGAGGAACTTGGGAGGCACCCTAACATAACTTTATTATGTATATATCTTTCCAGAGTCCCTAGAAGGACACTTCCTTTGGATATAATGGGCATTCAGCAAGTACTTGTTTGATGGAGCCAAATTTATTTTTTTAAACAGCAATTTTTTTTTTAATTTATTTATTTTACTTATTTTCTTTTTGGCTGTGTTGGGTCTTCATTGCTGCACGCGGGCTTTCTCTAGTTGCAGAGCACAGGCTCTAGGTGTGCGAGCTTCAGTAGCTGTGGCACGTGGGCTCAGTAGCTGCAGCACGCAGGCTCAGCAGTTGTGGCTCGTGGGCTCAGTAGTTGTGGTTCGCAGGCTCTAGAGTGCAGGCTCAGTAGTTGTGGCGCACGGGCCTAGCCGCCCCGCGGCATATGGGATCCTCCCAGACCAGGGCTCGAGCCCGTGTCCCCTGTATTGGCAGGCGGACTCCCAACCACTGCGCCACCAGGGAAGCCCTAAACAGCAATTTTTATGTGTTCACTGCATCTCTGCTGAATTCTATCAAGCTAAAAGATTCTAATATATTTCTAATAGGAACTCCAGTTATAAAAATCATCTATTAGTAAGTCTTTTTTTTCTCAGGATTCAATTTTCTTAAATGCAATTATAAACAAAATAGCTAGTTTTTTTTATTTTAAAAACAATGGACTGTTGTTATGAGTTTACTTTTTTTTATCTCTTTCTCTGTCTTTTTAGACTATTAGACCTAAAGAGGATGTTACCAACCATGTTGCTTTGCCTGTCAAAGCTACAAGACCCATCAGCATTAAACTTCAGTCCAGACCTGCCAGTATCACAGGGTCCCAGAGGCCAAAGTTGGAGCCACCAAAACTTCTGGGCAAAAAAAGGCTCACTTCAGAATGTGCTTCTTCTAACCCAAACTGTAAGCCTTCCAGAAGTAGTCAACGACAGCATGAATTTGGATCATCCACTACTGGAAAACTGTCAAGAAAAACCATGGGGTCACTTAATATACAGGAATTGAAAACTACAAAGCAGCAGGTAACACAACAAGGAACTGCTAAATGTACAGACTCTGTGGACAATACTCATGTTGAAAATGAATCCTTGGGTAGCTGTCTAAAAGAGATGAATAAAGAGAACTTGCCCCAAATCTTACCAAACTCTGAGAGGAAGCCAAATCCTGAATTAGGCACTGTAAGTAAGCCAAAAACTAATCAAACCAAGAGCAGTATGGCTCCTACTAAAGAAGTCTTGGGCAAAAGGTCAGTGACTAGTGCTGTTCTGAAAGAGAGAGTTAATAAACAATTTGTTGAAGAAACACAAATCAGGATTCCACCAGAGAAGTCTCAGCAACTCTCCAGAGGAACAGATCTTGCAAGACCAGGGGGAAAACCCCCAAAAACAGTTTCCTCTCACTTTGTCCAGACACTTAACAGGACTCAAGCATCAAAGAAAACAGTGGTTAAGGACATAAAGAATATAAAGGTTAATAGGGGTAAGTATGAAAGACCAAGTGAAACTAAGTTACCATCATGCACTGTTACTGAACAGAAAGTAAAACATAGCAAACCCAGCACATACCCCAAAGTGCTTCAAAGAGGATGTAACAACAGACATCCAAACACAAAGCAAGATCATAAACCCACGCAAGCTTGTTGTAGACGTCGGACATCATATGTACTGCAAAAATCAAAAGCCATAAGCCAAAGGCCTAATTTGACAGTTGGCAGCTTTAACTCAGTCATTCCAAGCACCCCTAGCATAAGAGCAAATGGAGCCAAAGGGAATAAATGCAACAACAGCTGTCAACAAAAAGCACAGACTTTGGACTCCAAGTTGAAAAGGGCTCTTCCCCAGAACTGTTTTCTAAACAAGACAGCTCCCAGAACTCAAGCTGGTGGCACAACCATAAATGGAAGAGGACTCCCAAATGGGACCCAAACTAATCCAAATAAGAAGACCACAGCAGAGGATCGAAGGTACTTTATTTTAATTCCAAAATTTTGCAAATTAAGATGACTAGGCAAATTGACCATCAGGAATGCGAAAGTCAGGAGATGGGTCATAAATAATGGCTCCTGAGTAATTTTTAGATATAACTCTGAAAAAAAGACAAAGCAAATATGAAGACTTGATAGAGCTGGGTGGTACATACATGTGTTCAAATTGTTCTCTATAATTTTCTATATGCTTGAAATAATTTATTTTTTAAAAAAGAAATTGAAACAGAATAGTTGAATAAGAAGTAGAGGTTGCAGAGGTAGACCATTCATGCAAGAAGTGCCCTGCAGGGACTGAACAGCAACAGAAGAGGCAGGGTAGGAGGAGCCAGAGTAGTGAACTTACACGGCTAGGAAGTGTGGAAATGGTAGTCCCTTGTCAAGCCAACTAGTGTGAAATCTGAAAAGTTATCAGAGAAAAAGGAACAGGAAACTTCTATGAGTCTGAGCAGGCCAAGTTTTGGAAAGTACGCTAAGGCAGAGAGAAGTAATCATTTCACATACAGAGTTCAGATGTTAGAAGTCAGGATCTCAGGCTGCTGGGAGTTAACATTAATATGTGTGATGCGTGAAACTGAGCCAAAGGATTTCATACACTTTCTGCACAGGACCAGACATATTCTCATGATGTGGTGAACCTCCCAGGAGAAGCACCTCTGTACACCTGATTGGAGTAGAAAATAAGGAGATTCCTGGCAATGGCAAAAGGAACATGTAAAATTAGATGGTAGCTAAAAGGTATAGCAGAGTGAAGTGAGGGCAGGATTTATTCTCTGAATACAGCCCTGAGCACCACTGACAAGCTCTCTGCCCTCCTGAAGAGACAGAAAATAAACAACTTAATTCAGGGTGATGTGATTGAGAGAGGGAGGCTGGGATGACTTTAGATAGAAGGGTCAGGGAAGGTACTTTCAGCAAGGTGACATCTGGGCTGGGAAAAGGGCAGTGACAGGAAGAAGGACGAGTCTTCTGAGCAAAAAGAAAACTGAATGCAAAGACCTTGAGCTGGTGAATGAGGAGGTCAGGGTCCCTACCCTGGAGCTTGCAGTGTAGACCAGATAACAGACAATGGATCCTAAGACAGATTACAGTTGGGCCAAGTTTGGTGACAAAAAAAAAGGAGGAGTCTGTGGAGAAGGATAGATCACTCTCCGATTCCTCGAGTGTTCCTTTAGCACCTACACTGGGAGATACAGTGGTGAGCACACAGTCATAGTCTACTATTATGGAACGTTTTTTCTGGTGTATATATGGAAAGTACTAGAATAATAAAGCCAGGTCCTAGGAATACGTTAGCTTTAGAAAAGGCAAGTTCCCTCTTCATTTATGATTAGAAGCAAGGCTAAGGAGGTAAGAAGAATGCCGGGAACATAGGGGAAACACATGCCAGATGACTCAGCTTCTATCATGAAGCCGGTGAAGGGAAAGGGGAAGCACTTAGGGCTAATATAAGCACTATATGGACTGTGCTCAGAAATCAAGGGAGAAACAAGAGAGTTAATAGTTACTGATTTTCTCGGGGGCTTCGCTGGTGGCACAGTGGTTAAGCATCTGGGGACACGGGTTCAAGCCCTGGTCTGGGAAGATTCCCACATGCCGCGGAGCAACTAAGCCCGTGTGCCACAACTACTGAGCCTGCACTCTAGAGCCCATGAGCCACAACTACTAAGCCCACGTGCCACGACTACTGAAGCCTGCACGCCTAGAGCCCCTGCTCCGCAACAAGAGAAGCCACCACAATGAGAAGCATGCGCACCGCAACGAAGAGTAGCCCCCGCTTGACACAACTACAGAAAGCCCGTGTGCAGCAACGAAGACCCAACGCAGCCAAAAATAAATAACATTTTTTTTTAATAGTTACTGATTTTCTGGAAAAAGCAAAGCTACAAGGACAGCAAACTGCTCAGTGACTGCCAGGAGCTGGCATGGGTGGCAGGGTTGACCACTGAGGAACACAGGGGCATTTTTGAGGGTGTTATATCTTGATTGTAGTCACAGTCACATGCTTTCATGCATTTGTCAAAACTCACAGAACTGTGTACCAAAAAAGGTGAATTTTACTGTAATTAAACACTTACGTCTTCTAAACACTACGCTAGGCACTGGGACAGCCAAGGTTTCTGTCTTCATAGATCTTGCATTCTAGTGGAAAAGACAGAAAATCAACCTGTTGATTAAGACAGAATAATTACAGAAAATTACCTCTTCAAGGAGGTGTCATTTGAGCAGAGGACTGAAGACAGACAATACAAGACCCTGAGGGAGGAATGAGCTTGGGTCAAGTAACGGAAAAAATGCCTGAGCTCCTGGAAGGCAGTGAGTGAGGGGGAGAGTGGTGTGACATGAGGTTGGAGAACTAGGCAGGAACCAACCTGCACTGCACCTCCAGCCACAGAGAACATTTTGAATTTTTTTCCAAGAGCCATGGAAAGTTCCTGGCCGTGACTCTGGTTTACATTGTAAAGATCACTAGCTGCTGTGCACAGGATGAATTTGAAAAGGGTTAGGGTGGAAGGAAGGAGATGAGTTAGGAGGCTGCTGCAGCATTTCAAGCAGAAGGTGACAGTGATCTGGACAAGAATGGTGGTAGTGGAGATAGAATCAATACTGATTATATGATGATGTGTTGGACGTGGGGAAAAGAAAGGACTACTCAAGACAACTCCTCGTTTTAGGCCCTAGCCACTGGGTAGATTGGGGCACTGTTTACCAATGTAGGGAAGGCTGTTTGGGAAAAGATTTGGAGATGAAAATCAAGAGCTTTGTTTTGAACAATATTAAATTTTAAATGCCTGCCAGACATCAAATAAAAGATATCAGTTAGGCACTGGAGTTTACAAAGTTTGGGACCCTAGAGAGTGACCTGGGCTGAAATGTACGTTTGTGAGTCATAAACATGTAGTTGTAATTGAAAGAAACTGAAGAGCCTACATTCAGATGCTTGGGCCTACATGTCTTGGTGCCTCCTTCAGCAGTAGTCTATGGACTGCCTCAGAGCAGGAGTGGAGAGTGAACAGTGTGGGGAGAGCGAGGGTTAGGACTTGGCACCGTCAGAGACCAGCTGCTTAAGAAAAGAGCCCTGAAATTACTGATCTCGTTAGGGGAAGAGGGGGTCATGTGTGGTCAGGAGAGAGCTAAGGAACTGGGCAAAGTGGGTCGCTTTGAGTGGCCAAGACCCTACTGAGGGCAGGATACAGGTTTGGTGAGTCTGGTTGAGTGGCAGATACAAAGCTTATGATAAGAGAAATGGAGGGCTTCCCTGGTGGCGCAGTGGTTGAGAATCTGCCTGCCAATGCAGGGGACACGGGTTCAAGCCCTGGTCCGGGAAGATCCCACATGCCACGGAGCAACTGGGCCCGTGAGCCACAACTACTGAGCCTGCGCGTCCGGAGCCTGTGCTCTGCAACAAGGGAGGCCGCGATAGTGAGAGGCCCGCGCACCTCGATGAAGAGTGGCCCCCGCTTGCCACAACTAGAGAAAGCCCTCACACAGAAACGAAGACCCAACAGTCAAAAATAAATAAATTAATTTTAAAAAAAAAAAGAAATGGAGTACTGAGTTAGTGATCTCAGAGATGGAGGGATGTCTTAGGACAGCAATTGTCAGGAGTAGCATACAGGTAAAATACAAATTTTCAGAGAAAAATATTGAAGAATAATCAGGAAATTAAGGAGTTTGAACATGGAGATGCTAACCACCTGTTGTAATCCGACCAATCCATCTGGCGTCTGCCTTCTGAAGGGTGGGGGCAACCACTGCTTCCAATACCAATTAGTAAATTATTTTTAAAACATTCTCCTGACTTTCCAGTTGAAGGTGTTCGGTGATAATCTATGCATGTCATACTTTAGAAGCTTAACCATGTACCAGAAAAAACCCCTAAAACCATCCCCCTCTTTAATTGTATAACAGGAAACAATTGGAAGAATGGCAGAAATCTAAGGGGAGGATCTATAAACGGCCTCCTATGGAACTTAAAACAAAAAGAAAAATAATAGAAGAAATGAATATTTCATTCTGGAAGAGTATGGAAAAAGAAGAGGAAGAAAAGAAAGCACAACTTGAACTATCCAGTAAAATTAACAACACTCTGACAGAATGTCTGCAGCTCATTGAACGGGTGAGTGTGAACAGTAAGCTCCCAAAGCTTTGCTGAATCTTAGAGTTTTTTTAACATTTTTGTTAAATATAGTGTAGGGGAGATAACCTCTGTCTAAGCAGAAATTTAGCTCCTCCTTTTAATAGAGAGGAAGGATAGTAATAATAATAAACATGTACTTAAATAATGACTCTTGTATGCCAGGTACTGTTCTAAGCACTTTACTTATATTATTTCATACAATTACATAATGACTATTACTATATTCACTTTACAAATGAAGCTGAGGCACAGAGAAGTTGGGAAATTAACCCAAGTAGTCTGGCTCCAGAGGGATCCAAAAGGAACTCTGCCTTCTTCATGTATTGAGGTCCAAAGAGTAAACATTTGACATTTAGATACGAAGCTAAAGTCAAAAGGCAAGGCCTCATGTAGAATTAGATTATCCTAAAGACTCTAGGTAGCTATGAATGGCATCTAAATTGTATCTTGGATTTTGCAGATAAGGATAAAGTAAATGGTAAGCAACGGGTATGATCCTTAGGATATTCCTTGAAGGAAAAATATACTAATAAAAAATAACTGGATAGGCTTCTATACTAAGGTCCTCGCCTGAAGCAAACTCAGTTCTGTCGTTTGACTGGTAGTATTGTACATCAGCAAAAAAGGGAAACCTTCAAATTAGGTCTACTCTGGGCAGTTTTTTCATTAGATTCAGTTAAACATTAACTACTTCTCTTTTGTGGAATTAAACTTCAGTTCTTTGTTTGTTCTTTCTCTTGTTTTCATTGCATTAAAAAAATACCTGAATACATTTTTATTATTAAAAGCATTTCAAATAATACAGGTAAATTACTCCCAGCACTTGCGCAGGCGCACATGCACACACACAAGGTACACATCCCAGGCTTCTCCCTGGAGGTGACCACTATTGCCCATTATCCTTCCAGACAATTTTTATGCATTTACTTAACAGTATAGGTATGTAGAGAAATGAAGTATATGGTTTTGTGAGTTGCAGTTATTTCAGATTTTTATGTGTGTTCTTTGGTTGTCTTTTCTTGTGTTTTCCTAGTATCAATATTATGCTGGCTTTGTCAAATGAGTTGGGTATTTTCCTTTTTTCCTGTACCCTGAAAATATTTTATTTGCAATTGAGATTCATTAGAATTATTTTGTTCTTTGAAGGTTTGGTAAGAACTTACCTATAAAATCATCTGGACTTTGGGGGATAATTTTCTATTTTTTCAGTTTTTTCCATGGTCATTGGTCTATTTAGGTTTTGTATTTCTTGAGCCAATTTTAGTAATTCTGTGCCTTTTATTTAAATCAGACTTGCTAAAGATTTCTCTATTCATCTTTTCAAAAGGCCATCTTTTGGGTTTTATTTTTTTCTCTTGCATCAGTGTCTGCATCTATTTTTATGTTTATTTTTCTTTTTCTAGCTTTTTTAGTTGAAAGCTTAGAGCATTTATGTCAGTCTTATTTTATTAAAAATATTTTTAGTGCTATCAGTTTGCCTCTGAATTTGGCTTTGGTCATATCCTTCATGTTTGACTAGGTAATGTTATGTATCAGTTAGAGTCAAGTCAGAAAAACAGAAACACAAGGTATCTCAATAGAAAGAATGTAATATGAAGGTTGTTTTCACAGTGTCTTATGTGAGTTTCCTTGAAGCAGACCCTAAGAGGGGAATTTGTGTGAAAGTAATTTATTAGGAAGAGGCTCCAAGGGACAACTGGGAGGGGAGTTGGGGATGTGGGACCAGGAGGGGAAAGAGGGCAAGCAGGGTTGTGTTATCAAGCAAAGTTCATGGAGGATAACTGTGGCACACTCCCGCATGGGAGCTCTGGAGACAGTGCAAGTCACACCTCTCAGAGTTGTGGGGGCAAGGGGACTGCAGCATTAGTAATTCCATGATCATTGATTAATGGCTGCCCCTGGGGGGTCAAAAATGCCCAGGCATTTCTGACTCTGTGGACACATACAAAGAGGTACAGATGCTGGCTGTTGGACTTGAAAGTACTTTGTGAGCCTGTGTGCACAAAAATGATAAAGGAATCATCAAAAGGGATATGGGTGCGACACACAGGACTGACAGCAAAAATGAATCTCAGGTAACAGTGGCAATAACTTTAGGAAGCAGCTAGCGCCCACTGGGTCTAGGGGAACAAAGAGAGGTTGGGGATATCAGAACCTAGCAGCGAGGAGAGACAAACCCTGGTGGAAGTGGGACCCCAACTCTAAGGAGGGCATACTACTAGCAATGCTGGTGCCCCCGGAGCTGGAGGAGGGGCCCTGCAGGGCTGGGATTCAGACCTTGAGAAAACGATGCTAGCTACCCGGTTGGTGCTTTTGCCTCTGAAGGAGCACAGTGAGGCAGAGTCTGTGAATGCCAGGGAAAAAAGGTAGAGGCTAGAACCAACTGCTGCTGCCAGAGTGAAGGACCATTGCTGGGGTGATGAAAGCAAATGGGAAAGAGGCAGTCCCCTCCCTTCTCCAGCCCTGCAACCTCCCTCTAGTGCCCCATACTGGCCGAGCCCATCAGAGAACTGCTGTCAAAACAGAAAGTGATTTACAGAATTCCAGCACATTTACAGAATTCTGCACAACAAAGCAGAGGATAAAAGGGGTTTAGAGCTAAGAGATCATAGCCTAATAACTGACATGTTCTTGTTTTCGTTTCTAGTTTGAGATTTCCATTTTGAGTTCTTCTTTAATCCAAAAGTTATCTTAGAAGAGTATCTTTTAACTCACAGATATGTAGTTGGTTTTGTTGGTGTTGGGTTTTTGGGGGTTCTTTTTTTGTTTTTTCTGGCTGTCAATTTTTAATTATACTGCACTGTGGTTGGTGAACGCTGAAATTTTCTTTCTGGTCTTAATGTCTGATCAGTCTTGGTGAATGTTCCAAAAGTGTTTGAAAAGGATACGTATTCTCTGTTGAACAGAAAATTCTACATGGGTATCCATTGCTCTCTGAAAGAAATATGCCAGAGTCCCTCACTGGCACTGTGATTTGTGATTGATAATTTCATTTTGTATTTCTGTCAACGTTTACTTTCTTATTTTCAAAGTTATGTCGTTAGGTACTAAAGATTCATGACTTGCTTTGATTTTTCTTCCGTCTGATATTAATCTTGCCACACCTGCTTTGTTGTTCTTACAATTTGTCTAGTAAATTTTTTTCTATCCCTTTATTTTTAAAAGTATGTCTCATGAATACATACAGTTTAATTTCTCTAACCAACTCCCTGCTTTTAAAAAGTGCATTTAGCCCATATACATCTATTGTAATAATTGCGTATATGTTTAACTTTATCTCTGCCGTTTTATTTTGTAATTCAATTTACATGAATTATTTTTTGGTTTATTTTCCCTCATCTCTTTATCCAGTTTCCTTTATTTCATAAAGAAAGCATATAAATTGAAATCACAAAAGAAAGTGGTAAGTGTGAGTTCAAACATGGTATGCAAGTTATATATTCTTCTCGTGGTTACTTTTGTTTCAAGTCTTCCACTTGAATTCTAAAGTTTGTTCACTAGTAACTTTATGTTTTTGAATGGTAAACTTTCTGAGTTGTTATGCTTGTAAGAATGTCATTATTTCACCCTCCTGCTGGATTCATAGTTTGGCTGGGGGAAATCTCTAAATTCACATGGTCTTCTCTGGAAAATTTGAAGTTACTCTTTCATTTTCTTGCTTACATCTGGAATTGATTTATTAAAGTCTCATGTCAATCTAATTCTCATTCCCGTATAGGTAATCCTTTTTTTCCCCTTTCTGGAAGGATTTAAGATTTTCCTTTTATCCTTTTTTTTTTAATTGGCCGTACCATGCAGCTTGCAGGCCCTTAGTTCCCCGACCAGGGATCGAACCCATGCCCCCTGCAGTGGAAGCATGGAGTCCTAACCACTGGACCACCAGGGAATTCCCTCCTTGGTTTTCTAAGTATGGGTCTTTTTTCATCCATCTTGCTTAGCTCTCTGAGGACCTTGCAGTCTGAACACTTGTTTCTTTGTTCAGTCCCTGGGAATTTTCTTCTACAACTGCTTTGAGTGTATGTTCTGCTTTGTTCTTTCTCTACTTTTTCTTCTAGAAATTCTGTTACATGGATATTGGAATTCTTGAGTAACAGATGTATCCTCCAGAACTCTTAACTTTTCTTTTATACTCTTCATTTCTTTGTTCTGTTGCACTGGGTTCTGGAAGAATTCCACAGCCAAATTTTCAGCTCACTGATTTATACTTCAGCAGTGTCCATGCCACCGTTCTGCCTTTCTATTGGTTCTTTTTCATAACATTCATTCTAGTTTTGTGATTTTATGATGGCAATATTCTCTTATCACTCTGAAGATATTGACTACAGGTTTTTTTTTTTAACATCTTTATTGGAGTATAATTGCTTTACAATGGTGTGTTAGTTTCTGCCTTATAACAAAGTGAATCAGCTATACATATGCATATATCCCCATATCTCCTTCCTCTTGCATCTCCCTCTCCTCCTCCCTATCCCACCCCTCTAGGTGGTCACAAAGCACCGAGCTGATCTCCCTGTGCTATGCGGCTGCTTCCCACTAGCTATCTATTTTACACTTGGTAGTATATATAAGTCCATGCCACTCTCTCACTTCGTCCTAACTTACCCTCCCCCTCCCCGTGTCCTCAAGTCCATTCTCTACTTCTGCGTCTTTATTTCTGTCCTGACTACAGTACTCTTAAACTGTATTTCTCTTTGCTCCCTCAACTGTTTGCTCCAGTGTTCATTCTTCTGGTTGTTAAGTTTTATGCCTCTTTCATGTCGTGTTGGTTTTCTCAGACATTAGTGATTCTTGACTGTGAACTTACCCTTGTGTCTTTCCCATCTCAGGAGAAGTAGGAGGTGCTGCTTGGCTGAGTGTGCCAGTGCCCGGGTTTCTGGGCATGGTAGCTCTTCATATTCCTCCTGGCCCACGTCACTGCGCTGCTCTTGGTACAAGGCAGAAGGGGACCAAACCAGTGAAGCCATTTTAAAGTTCCTTTTTGTGGGATTTAACCCTCTTTATATACACCTGTGTGGATCCCCAACACACACACATATACACCCATGACCCTTGCATACCTTTGCCATCCTTCATTCTTCTGTTAGGGTCAAGCGGAAATACTGTTCACCATTCAGTGTTCACATTATTATGAATATGTAAGAAATACATGAATGGCTGATTACTCCACGGTTTGGTTTGGTTTGGTTTTGGTTTTGCATAAAAATGTGGAACATATTTCTTACTTTCAACTATGATAAATATTTTTCTATTTGGTCTCTTAACTTAAAATTTAATGATCAGTGTCAAAATTCATCAAAACATACTATTTAAACGGGTGCATTTTATTATATAAACTACTTCAATAAAATTGAATTTTTTTTTAAATTCAAAAAAATATTGGGCTTCCCTGGTGGCGCAGTGGTTGAGAATCTGCCTGCTAATGCAGGGGACACGGGTTCGAGCCCTGGTCTGGGAAGATCCCACATGCCACGGAGCAGCTGGGCCCGTGAGCCACAACTACTGAGCCTGCGCGTCTGGAGCCTGTGCCCCGCAACGGGAGGGGCCGCGATAGTGAAAGGCCCGCGCACCGCGATGAAGAGCGGTCCCCGCACCGCGATGAAGAGTGGCCCCCACTTGCCGCAACTAGAGAAAGCCCTCGCACGAACCGAAGACCCAACACAGCCAAAAATAATAAAAATAAATAAATAAATAAAGTAGCTATACAATTAAAAAAAAAAAAAAAAAAAAAAAAAATATTGATCAGACTGATTTCTGCATACCTTCTATGATAAGTATTAGGAGAGAATAACAGCAAGACAGTAATAATTACCTCTGGGTATTTTTCTTTTTTCCAGGGTGTACATTCAAATGAAATATTTGCCATTTTGTCCAGTATTCCTGAGGCTGAAAAATTTGCTAAATTCTGGATCTGCAAAGCAAAGTTGTTGGCAAGTAAAGGCACCTTTGATGTTATTGGGCTATATGAAGACGCCATTAGAAATGGGGCCAGAGTAAGTATCTGTCTTGAGTGAGTGACTTCTTAAAACTTCTCTTTCATATGAGTTCTCTGTTGTTTGCAAAATGGCGGTTATGTAATGTAATGTTAAAGCTTCTAATTCACTTCATAAAGTTATACGCAAAATATGAAGTACAATATGTCCTTTATGAACATTTTACTTAAAATATTTATTTTGTAGAATATAGTGTTAATGTAAACCAATAGGATCACTTTCTTGTCAAGTGAATATGTCTCACTTTACACTCATTGTAGAAATAAGCACTTGTGGGGCTTCCCTGGTGGCGCAGTGGTTGAGAATCTGCCTGCTAATGCAGGGGACATGGGTTCGAGCCCTGGTCTGGGAAGATCCCACATGCCGTGGAGCAACTAGGCCCGTGAGCCACAACTACTGAGCCTGCACGTCTGGAGCCTGTGCTCCGCAACAAGAGAGGCCATGATAGTGAGAGGCCCGCGCACCATGATGAAGAGTGGCCCCCGCTTGCCACAACTAGAGAAAGCCCTCGCACAGAAACAAAGATCCAACACAGCCAAAAATAAATTAATTAATTTTTAAAAAAAAAGAAAGAAATAAGCACTTGTGAAAAGTAATAGCATAGAAAATAATAATGTAACGTCAATAGCCAATACTAAGAAAGTCATACCTCACCATAAAGAACCTAAAAATATATTAAACCCAACACATCAATGTCCATAAATCAATAATTCAGGGCTATTTTATGAAGTAACTTCTAATCCTAAAACCTAGTAAAACCACTGTCTATATATAATTTTTTTTTTAATAAATGTATTTGTTTTTATTTTTGGCTGTGTTGGGTCTTTGTTGCTGTACGCGGGCTTTTCCCTAGTTGCGGCGAGCAGGGACTACTCTTCGTTGCGGTGCATGGGCTTCTCATTGCGGTGGCTTCTCTTGTTGCGGAGCATGGGCTCTAGGCACACGGGCTTCAGTAGTTGTGGCTCGCAGGCTCTAGAGCCCAGGCTCAGCAGTTGTGGTGCACGGGCTTAGTTGCTCCGTGGCATGTGGGATCTTCCCGGGCCAGGGATCGAACCCGTGTCCCCTGCATTGACAGGCGGATTCTTAACCACTGCACCACCAGGGAAGCCCTATATATAATTTTTTTTAACAAAGACTGCATTAAATAGTTTCATAACTCTTTTCCCTGTAATACCACTTTCCATGTCATCATATATTCTACCATACCTTTTCCATGATTGTTCAAAATCAGACTTGTACATGGACATAGTTTAAATGAATAATTTGATAAGGTCTGTTCCATAAGGCCTCTGTTTCCCTCCCCTCCCATTTCCCACTTCCCAGAGCAAACTGAGTATTTTGTTACCTTGATAGTTTCAGATAACATGCTTATATTACTATTTCTCGATTTTTTTCTCTTTAGACATGATTTGTAGACATCCAACTATACAGCATGAGGATCTAACCTTCTTTCTCACACACACCCACACAGATCCCCAACACACACACGTAGACACCCCTATCACCCCTGCAGACTTTTACTGTCCTCCATATTTCCATTAGAATCATATGGAAATTCTGGTCACTATTCAGTATTTACATTGTTATGACTGTGTGAGAAATATGCATTGAGCCATGTGGTATACACTATGATTACTTTGCCTTTCAAGTACGGTTTTCTAATTTTCCTGAAATTATTTTCTTGTTTTCCCTTTGCTTAGTTTTCTGAGTATTTATTATATAATTCTCAAACACTTCTATAATTATCTAAATTTCTGCATACTTTCAAAACATTATTCTATTGATTTCTTTTTCTCAGAGACTTTTCTTCCAGACCCTTCTTGATCTGTTCCAGGCTCGACAGGTTGTTCTTTACCCCTGTCTTTTTTGGCTGTCATTCTGGGATCTCCTTTCACCAGAACCCTCAGATTCCCATTTCTTCCTGCATTGCCTGATCCTTCTCCAGTACTTTTCTTCTCTCACCATTTTTTTTTTTTTGGTGGGTAGGGCGTTGTTCTCTACTGTTCATTAAATGCTTTACTCAGATGCCAGTGAAACTGGGCTGTTTCAATATAAGAGGTGGATTTTAAAAAGCTTGTTAAAAACTCTGGGCACAGATGAGGCTTTACCATAGGGTGATTTGGCTGAGTCAGTTGACTGAAGAACCCTCAATATCAGTGTCTTCAGGTCTTCCTTCTAAGACTGGTTATATTCTCTGAAGAAGCCTCATCCAGTCTTCTTCCCAGGAACTAGAAACCAGGCTACCAGGTGTTATGGGGGAGGAGAGAGCTGGGTGTCTCAACCTTCAGCGTGGAAACTTTCACTTATCCCTGTTTTCAGTAGGCACTCCCACCGTCAATCTTGCATGATATCCCCCAGAGACTTGGAGGATACACGCCCAGTTTCCTGTTTGGATGAAGGTGGGAGGGGCACAGTCACCAGGCTGCATGGAGTTTAGGGATGCAGGGTGGATTTGGAGGTCTGACCGTTTTTATTTATTTACTTGCTTACTTCCCGAGCCACGCAGCTTGCGGGATCTTAGTTCCCCAGCCAGGGATTGAACCAGGGCCCTGGCAGTGAAAGCGCCGAGTCCTAACCACTGGACCGCCGGGGAATTCCCAGGTCTGACTGCTTTTTGACAGATGCTCAAGAGCCCTCCTGATTTTGACCCCTCCATCCATTCCTCAGCCTTTCAGAGGCTCTGGGGTTGAATCAGGTTCTTTCTTAGCCACACTGCCAGCTTAGAATTTGGCTCTTTCAAGTTGGTCAAACTGCTTACCTCTTCCTTCCGCATTCGAGCTTCCAAAATCTTGTTGCTGTTTCTTCTGTTCCCTATGGTTATTGCCTCCTTTTTAATCCCTTTATTATAATTTCAGTAGAGTTTCAAGAGTGATTAGAAATAAATGTGTAAAAAAAAAATGTGTACTCAATGCATCGTCTTTAGAAGCCTGTGAAAATATAAAATACACTTGATGAGTGTTTTATATAATTAAGACCTTTTGCAATATATTCTGTACATTTATTCCCATTTCTTAAGCTTACAGCATTTTAGATTTTGTAAAAATGTATAGGTAGCTTTGCTTTTATGCTCTGTTGTCAGTTTATATCTGTTATTTACTTGATACAGAGTCCCAGGTCAGGAAAACCAGGCTCCAAATATTATGTTCCTATGAGAACGAACAGTTCATTTATGATGTTCTGCTTCATGGCCTGGTTAACATGCTTTAAAAAGGATGGCTATCTCAGATAATTTTATCAGAAAATTACTTTTCTATAATAGTTTTTTTGATTGTTTTTTATGTTATTTTACCAAGTAAAAGAAGAAAGAAAGGAAAGGCTGGGGGAAAATTGCCCAAAATGCTAACTAAAGGTTATATTTAGATGATAGGATTATGGGTGGTTTTCCTTTTCAAATTTGACCTATTGTTCAGTTTTCTGTGATAAGATATATGACTTTTATAATAAAAACAAAAATTCAGTTAAGACAACACTAAAAACATATGCCAAATTTTCTGTACGGCTCGCTTTACATCTTTGGATCAGAATCTTTATGTGGGAACACATCTTCAATGGGATTATATAAGTCAATAAGAAAATTGATTTAGAGAAATTTTATTATAGACAACTTTCCATAAATACCTCTCTTCATTCAAGTCAAGCATGCCAAAAACAAGATGGCGGCGGCCACGTGAGAAAACCCCCCACCCCACCAGGTCTCTGCTGTCGCGGTCACTGCCACCCCCCACGCCGCCAGCCCCTCCCGGCATTCCTCACACTCGCATATAGCGCGCCAGCCTCGCACCAACCAAAAAGTGTCTGTCACCTCGGAGCACGGGACCCACCCGCCCCGGAGAAGCCCAAGCCAGCACGTCAGAAGCCGGTACTCCCCCCACTCGCACACCTCGCTCTCGCCCGGCGTGGCACACGTCAGTGGGGCGAGGAGCGGTCGCTCCGCAGGATGCACGCTGCTTACCTGGCAATTAAGGAGAAAGAGACAAAGAGACCGCTACCGCCAAGAGGAGAGACTGGGAAGGGCGCCGCGCGGGAAGACTCCTGATAAAGCCCTCCTGAAGCCAGTTTCTCGAATTGCCCACCAGTAGACCGTCTGAGGTGCCTTCTACAGAAGAGGATGCTTCAGTCTTCAGAAGGAGTAAATCCCAATCCAACAGAATGATTATTTGCTGTCACTCAGAGTTGCTGAACCCTTGATCCACAGAAAGGACTTCCACAGTACATCAATGCACTTATCCAAAGCAAGGAGTGTCTGAGCCCACTCCGCACAGTTTGTTCTCGTACAGCCTTCTGAGTGTGTGAGCTACCTTTCCAATGAACAGATTTGACAGACTTTTTCGTTTCTGAACTCGCCATCAAGGAAGAATGGGTTAGTTTGCCCTCAGAGACTCTAAATATGTCATCTATAGAATGGACTTGTCCAGCCTGCTAAGGGTCAGCACCCCAAACACAGACTAGATTTAACTTCTGGAGTACAGTATGGTATGCATCCACAAAATGGACTTGTCTGGCTTTTGCCATATGCAGACTTCCATGCCCAGAATGGACGTGAAGAGATTTCACATTGTCCACATACGTACTAGTCTTAGCCCTCTGAGAATGTGAGCCCCCATGCAAAAATAAGAGGTACCTATTTACCTCTCAGAGTGTCGGAGGTCTGATCATCTTTCACAGTTTGTGACACATCGTCATGGCTGTTCTATGCGAAGCCTCTCATTTTATTTATTCTTTTATTCCTGCACCCAACTATCATTCTCTTCCTCCCACAGTTAACTTTATTGAGTTTAATGTGTATCTCTTGGTGTGATTTCATATAAAATCTGCATTTTTGTGTAAAAAGAAAAAAAAAAAAGTCAAGCATGCCAGCATTTAACCAACATTTTCTTTGTTCCTTTATTTTTCCTATAAAGCTAAAACTGAAACCTTTTAAATGTTATTTATAGTTAGACAAGAGATAGAAAGGGAAATGTTTTTGTTATAAAAAGTCTGTTTGATGTTGAACAACATCATAAGTTCCTTAGATCATTGTTTTCCATGAATGTTTTTAATACTGTTCATGTATTTTCTTCCTTCCAGCCAATACAAGAGTTGCGGGAAGTTGTCCTTAATATTTTGCAAGACCCAGACAGAACCACAGAAGGTACTACTATTTTGTATTTAAATTCATTCCCTCCAGCCACTCAAGTAAAAGTCATTGAGGAACACAAAGGGGGTACAAAAAGACTTGTAATTGTAAGTCCCCTGAAATGCCTCTTGCTTCTTGGTTTCCATGGCCTGCCCTTTTGGCCTTCATCATTAGCGGATTCATTTCTATTCTATTATTACAAGTAAATATACTGCTCAACACCAAACAAAGGTTTCCACCAGAGCAGCCTAGACTAGGGTGTCTTGCTTCCCTGGAGAGAAGGTGAGAGAAGGCAAGTGACTCTTTACCAGAAGAGACTGAGGCATATGGGAGAGGTGCTTTGGTTTAAGTTACATGTTTCATCATAACAAGCCCACCAACACGTATACATCCAAATTCATGTTATACCTTTAAATCATACCCATCTCAGGAATCATTTCACTTAATCCACCATTACTGTCATTGGCCAGAACCTTTAGACAACTCTTCTACGAAAAATGTGCCAAATACAATGAGTGGCACATTAATTATAATATTTGTTATATGAGTGGGGAAAAAAAGCTACCTTGAGAAAATAAAATGGATTATTTTTATAATCTTAGAAGGTGACAAATCTTTTTCCTTTAAGTGTAGGTTTAGGGAATTCCCTGGTGGTCCAGTGGGTAGGACTCCGCGCTCTCACTGCCGAGGGCCTGGGTTCAATCCCTGGTCGGGCAACTAAGATCCCACGTGCCATGCAGCCAAAAAGAAACAAAGGGGTAGATTGACCTTTGGGGAACAATCAGGTCAGGAGGAATTACAGCCAACTAACCCATTACTTTTGGGAATAAGGTTGTAGAGTACCTATACTCAGTGGCCCTCTTACTGAGAATGATGCTACAATTCAGGTACTTGTTTATAATGTGTGGCAGTGTTCTTCAGAGGGATAAAAAGAGGAGACAGGAATCCATGCCTTTCCCACCTCTTGGACCCTGTTGGCCTCTCTTGGGGTCTCAGCCTCCAGCCACAGTATCTGTCTGTCTCAGCCTGATTTCCTTCCCTTAATTTTGGTTGTTATGGTTGGGCTATCATGCAAATTGTGTCAACACAAGACATTTTTTCACCTACTGTCCAAGGTGATAGTCATATGGTCACACCTGGATAGGGAGGGATCAGAAGGTCAAGTGAATTAACCCTAATGAGTCAGGAAAGTTGATCCAAGGTGTGATGTAAGGGTAAGAAGAGGCCAATGATTAGTCACTAAGGGAGCTCCCTCGAGAGTGAATAAGAGATTGGGGATGTGTTCAGAATGTTGAAAGGGTAGCAGGGATCCATTCTTACAGGCCCCAAGGCTGCCTGGAGGGCTGGTTAAGAGGACGGCCTGATGTAGCAGGGTGTTACTACAGGGCTTAGCAGGAAAAACTAGTTATAAGTCCCACTCCAAATCAATTACTCTTTATTTAGTATATGGAATCCATAAGGATCACTGAGAAATCATTGTAGATACTGCTGTTTCATTTTATTGATTTTTTAGCTTCAGTATTAAGTTGCTAAATCTTTTCTTTTCGACCGTGTATACACAGGAATTACCTCTGACTCTTTAGCTGCTGAAACTAATATAACATCAATAGAAATGCTGGCCGAGAAGACGGAGTCTGGGACGTCTTGTCTTCCTCCAAAAGAGAGGGAACAGGTTTCAGCAACACCCCAAATAACCAAGTCAGAACAGGATAATCATCCTGGTATCAAATTACAGATCGCCCCGATCCCTAGGTAAGCAAACTCTAAAGCAGGCTTGTGTTCACAGGTCTAATTCAAGTCCAATTCTCAATTTCTCCTCCACAGATCCAGGATACCATCAGATTAGTGATACCTTCTGCCTCATACGAGGACCAGGTGGTCTAATCCATCTTTGGTGTTAAGCGAAGGAGCTGAGGGTGAGGGGAGGGTTGGAACCAGTGCCAGGCAGATCTGTGTCCTTTCTCTGTACACACGCCATTCCCCCTCACACCACCCCCAACCCCAAGGAGACCTGCCCTGCAATGAGGAAGGAGCTGCCAGAGTCAGGAGGGCTGCTGGAGTGGAGTCACCCCTCCCTCCTGGCATTGGTCCTGCCTCTTCACCCTCATTGGTGCTGCACTTGCAGATCGCACCCACCTTTCCGGCCAGTCCTGGGGGGCAGAAGCAGGGGTGCTGCACAAACTGCCAAGCAGGGCAACCTCTGGAGCTGTGGGAAGGAAGGAGCTGTGAATAGCCCTGTAAGAACAGGGAGGCAGTCAGGCATGTGCTAGTTAAGAGACTGCGCATAGTATCAAAAGTGTTTGGTTTTGAGACAAGTGTAAGTTTAAGAATCCATAGTAATTTAAGGAACTGTGTCAGGGTATCAATGTCATTTTCTAAAACATTAGTATAACATCAATCTCTGTTCACGCTCTTGAAAGGAAAATTCCAAACAAAAGCACTAGGACCACAGTTCTGTATCTTCGTTCTCTAGAAAGCACAGCTGGGCCTCTTCCAGTCCAAACTCCTGTCTCAGACCTGTCATTTCCCCACTGTAGTCAGCTCATGGGTGGATGAAGGCAGGCAGCGGACGTGAAGACCACCTCTTACTGTCTCCAGAATTGATGATGAGCATTTTCAGCAGACTGGCCATGAGTTTTGTGAGGCTAACGTAATCAGTGGTTTTGTGATGTGTGACCAGGATTCACTGCGTGGAAAGGTCTCTGCAACTTACCCTCCAGGCTGCCTGTGATTGGAATGCATTCAAGTTTACCAGGAAGATGCCTAATTTGTTCCAGTTTCAATCTGTGGTTTGGTCCACCATCTTAAAAGATGTTTTTTGAATAATTTACTGTCAAAGCTAGAAAGAATCTTAGAATTATTAGTCCAGCCTCATTTGGTGTTAGGCCCAATTTCCTCAAAACCTGTCAGCTCTTTGAAAGCTTATGGAATAAACAAACACCAACTGCCAAGTAGCTGACTTCAAATAAAACCACACTTAACACTTCATTCAGTTAAATCCCTGTGCTGACAGCATCCGAGAGCAGGTGGACACCACCAAGTTCATTCTGACAATGAGGGAAAGTCCATCTTAGGTCGAGAGCTGCAATAGACACGTCTCTTGTGTTTTATTAGGGAATAAGAAAAAAAATAAAGACTAACAAGTAGAATTTTGAAAGAAGTTAGAAGGTTTTGAATGCATCTCTTGCTGTCTCTCAGAATAAACGGAATGCCGGAAGTGCAAGACATGAAGCTTATCACTCCTGTACGGCGTTCAGCCAGGATCGAGCGAGCAGTGTCCCACTACCCGGAAATGCTGCAGGAACATGACCTAGTGGTGGCTTCTCTCAGCGAACTCTTAGAAGTGGAAGAGACAGAGTGTTTTATATTCCGCAAAAATGAGGCTTTGTCGGTAACATTAGGGTTTCATGTCCTTGAGTCATAATTTCTTGATGTTTTTTTTTTTAAAAGAGAGACGTTTCAGAGCCTCCACGAGACAAGAAATGCACTTACCTAGGTGGCCTGGGCTTGGAAAGTAATTCCCTGGGCTTACTCTCAGATTTTACATCCCCATGGGAAAGTTTGGTTATTTAAGACTGCAGTTTGCCACAGCTTTACAGCATACCTAAATTTCAAACTTTGAAAATTAACTTACCCCACAAGTATGGTAAAAATTTGAATTTTATTGACCTACCTTAATCCCAACATAGTTATTTTTTACATCAGGAGGTCAATTCCACAATATGATACACTTTCCTTCCTGCATCCACCTTAGCAGAGAGGGCAAGTCCTTCCAGCATGGAAGATCTGAGCGTAGAAACTAGCCTTCCCCGCTAGGTGGGACGTGACAGACCATCTGGTCAAATCCTCTCATTTTGCAGCTGAGTTTATGCTGGCTGTGCCTTTCGCTCAGAGGTCACAAAGGACTTTTATGTGTGATCTTTGACTTCCGTCACAGATCCTTGGAGATGAGAGGTAATTCACATCCTTTCTGGGCCTGGCCTCCTTAATGATACACAATCCTGAACTGGGGTGGTCATCTAGCTTTTTATATTCAAACCTAATTTTGCATTTGTTACTGAGAAATGCTTCAAATAAAAACAAAAGGGAGCAGCAGACAGGGGTGGGGAAAGGACCCTTGCCTCTTCAGTTCTTTGCTCTGCTAGGGGACACCTGGCCTGAGAAGACGTCTGAGCCCCAGAGACTCTCACAGGTCGCCTTTCCTTCCTCCTGGGCAACTGCTTGTGGAAAGGTAAAATGAGAATCGTTGTGTAAATATAATGTATAGAAAAACCTAGTCAACGTATTTTAGATTTTAGTTTTCTTAATATTTATGTATCATCTAAAAAACAATTAACTTTTGTTCATTCCTGGTTATTCATTTATCATATTTATTACAGAAAACCGTGATGGTGGCTTGGCCTAGAGAATTAGGGGTTTGTCTGGGGAACACCAATAGGCTATCCCAAGAGGCCTCACAGGGAACACCCATTACCCTGGAGAACTCACCTTGATGTGGATTTTTCCATTGTGAGGGAAGCAGATCCATCTCTCTAAGTCAGATTTATAAAAACGAGGTTCCTAAAACTGAGGTATAAAACCATAATGCTAATAGACTAACTTTTGATGAGAAATAGATTGTCACCACAACCAGAATGCAGGAATCCACACAGCTAGGCTTTCCCTTCCCTTTAGACAGACTCACTTTACCTCTAAAGCCAAAAAATTCCCCGGGGGGTTGCTTAGAAGTCCTGGAAGCTGAAAATGGGGCTTGGGGAAATCAAATCTTCAAAATCACGAGACAAAAAGAGCCTGAAGCTCATCCCTCCTTGTTAGGAACGTCCTTGCCTCAGACCTCAGGCCCTCCATCTCACGTCCATGGACCAGTCTTCTTGACTGGGCCTGCACCGCCGCCCTTTGTGCATTACCTGTTCTTTGGCTTCAAACGGTTCATCCTTGCCACCTAATGCCCACACCCCGACCCAGACCGGGAATCAGTGTCTATAGTGATTTTACGTCTCTCTCCCCTCAGAGCATCGTCTCAGTATTACAGCTCAGTTCTCAAGAGAACAGCTTCGCTATTGCCAGTTCCTAGCAGGACGTCTCACAGTACCACCCCGGGTACTAACAATGTAGGCTGAACCACTGGCATCAAATAACGTGTAGTTTTCAAACTGACAAATTGGAGGTTTTAAACAGCCTGATTGGACTAAGTAGCATCTTCAGGACATAAAAGGATGTGGAAGTGATGGGGATGGTATAGCAACTACAGAAAACTGCACCGTGATTCTGGAGCTCTTTGTAGATTCTTAGTAACCCTCTTGTTTAGTAAATAGCTGTTCCTAGATACCTGGAGCAGGAGGGAAGGAGAGAAGGAAGGTAAGAAGCAGGCCCTTAATCACTTGGGAGAAAGATTCATAGGGAATTGCAGGGGAGATACGGGCCTCGGCAGAAATTAAGTCTAATGTTCAGCTTCTTAGAAGGGGAGAGTGTAAAGGGAGTGTTAAAGGAAGATAAATAAGGATGGTTATACACTGGCATCCGGGTGCAGAATGACCATGAACCCGAAGACGAGGAGAGGAGGAGGCATGACAGTTCACATTTATTACTGTTTACTGGGTACAGGTACTCATGCTGTAAAAGACATCTGTTGTGCCTGCCTGGCATGTAGTCCCCCTTCTAATAAGCGTGCCCTGATTTCCTTAGGACCACCTCTTTCCCGCTCACAGGCTGTCGCTTGACAGGAACGGACTCCACCGTTCTGTGGAGGCGCACCCTCTCCCTTTAAGGTCACCTGGAAGTTGGATGCATTATCTCTGCTTAGGATGGGAGGGACCACAACTTGGTCATGTGTCCCCACTCATCTTCAAAGAAGGCTGGGAAATGTCTTCTGCGTGGCCACATGCCCAACTAAAAATTCTTCCAGAAACGGGATATGACTGTCGGTGTCTACCACAGTCTTAGGAGTAATGGAGTACATCTCTAAGGTGCAGATAAATGAGGACAGAGGTGACACAGGGTTAGAACAAAAAAAATACATCGAATGGACAACCCCCAGCTAGAAATATCTCCCACCCTACCCTGCCTCAGATGAGTTCCTAAGAGTTGAGGAGGGTCTGAGCAGTCTTCCTGGTAAAATACTATCCTCTACCCCTTGAATAAAAATCTAGTGTTTAAAGACAAAAGGCCAGGGATACCCGGTTCTTGCCTGGAGAACCTACCCCTGCAGGACTTTGAGGCCCAAAAATCAACCCAGGAAGAAGCGTGAAAGGCCTGGAAGCTTCTGAAATGCACAGAGATTAAAAAAAATGACTGTGAGCTCTGAGCACGCAGCCTGTTGTTCCTTATTTATCCTCAGATATTCCAAATGTTTCCCTTGTTTATCCACAGAAAATAAAACTAGTGAACTGTGCCACAGACCAATTCCTTCAAGAGTTTGTTTTGTCATTTCAAACATGTAAATATATTCCTTCTAAGCCTCCAATATTCATGCCAGACGATACCACTAACATGAAAAGTGAACTCAAATCAGTGACATCAGAACAAGAAGGGCCAGGGCTTAACACCGCAGAGGAGCTCCGACTAAAATAAAGAATCAAGTTTTTAAATCATCAGTAGGACTTTTTAATGCATGTATACATCAAGTTCAAAGATGTCTGGGCATCTCTCTGTCTTTCACAGTGACCTGGAAAGAACAGTTAATGAGGTCATCTATAGCCGATTAGGTATTATTGTCACTAGTAACGGAATCAAAAGTGCACAGAAATCTTATTTTTATTTATTTATTTTTTGATGTGGACCATTTTTTTTTAAGTCTCTATTGAATTTGTTACACTATTGCTACTATTTTATGTTTTGGTTTTTTGGCCGCAAGGCATGTGGGATCTTAGCTCCCCCACCAGGGATCGAACCCACACCCCCTGCATTGGAAGTGTGGAGTCTTAACCACTGGACCGCCAGGGAAGTCCCGGAAATACTATTTTTGAAAAGAAATGGATAGGGCTTCCCTGGTGGCGCAGTGGTTGAGAATCTGTCTGCCAATGCAGGGGGACACGGGTTCAAGTCCTGGTCTGGGAAGATCCCACGTGCTGCGGAGCAGTTGGTCCCGTGAGCCACAACTACTGAGCCTGCGCGTCTGGAGCCTGTGCTCCGCAACAAGAGAGGCCGCGATAGTGAGAGGCCCGCGCACCGCGATAAAGAGTGGCCCCTGCTCGCCGCAACTGGAGAAAGCCCTCGCACAGAAACGAAGACCCAACACAGCCAAAAATAAATTAATTAATTAATTTTTTTTAAAAAAGGATAGAAATAAAATTGGATGTGAAATGATACACTCAGGGGAACTGGGCAAAATAATTTCACTTGTTACAAATGGCCCAGAGGCCAGGGAGGGTTGCCTTCCAGGATGAGAGCAAGACACCTTGCTCCTACCTAAAAGAAGTGCTCTTGGGCTCCAAATCTGTTACGTTTAGGAGATTTCAATATGGTTGCTTTTTCTATCTTCCGTATTTTTCCTGTTAATCTGAAAAATATTTCAAGTGGAAGATGACCGTGATGCCGGCCTGTGTCCTGGGTTCAGTCTGCCTCCGTGCAGCCCTCCTGGTCCTCCTCTCTCTCTGCCCTCAGCCTTCTAAGAAACAAAGAAAGCTAGTTATGGAACCTTCCCAGGTTCACACAGTGACTCCCAACCAGGGGTAGAAAATGTGTCAAAATGCCCTAGTCTGGGCTGGGATGGAGACGAAGGGGTAGAGAAACCAACACATGCCCAGAGAACACGTAGTTGCAGATGGGAGTGGGTCCAGCCCTTTGGTGGGCTGGGAGGGAAAAATAGTTGCAAAGCAGTGATTAAAGTATTGATGTGCTTGAATTTTGAGCTTCTCCTGGGCAGGAGTAAAGTGGCTTACAATTCAGTTTCTACCTTGTCGGGCATGCGGGAGGTGCTTGGTAAAAAAAAACCGGTGGGAAGAATGCACACTGAGCTCAAAGCCACCGATCTAAAGGGAACCGATGAGACGGGCATTTTGAAAATCAAGGCCCAGGAATGCCAGGCTAGAAACAGGAACCCTCCTGCAGGGCTTGGGGCTGGAGAACCAGGCCAGGAGCTGAGCCTGCCACCCAGGAAAACTCGAGTCTGCACTCAAAGGGCAGTCAGGCAGCACAAAGTAACAGAGGGGTCAAAGCAGAAGCCCCTACACACTGTGTCCATAAAAGCTGCCTGGAGAGGAGGCCTGGCCAGGGAGAGCCTGTGTTCTGCAACCTCTCCCAGGGCGGAGATGGATCAGTCAGAGAAATGAGCCAGAACTGGTGTGGAGAGGTGCAGGGCCCCAGTACAGTCAGCTGACCCCGCTGAGCAGAACCTGTGAGTCTGGGCTGACAGCCAGTGGTTCTTGGCCCCCTCGGACCCAATGCCTCATTTTAAATCCAAATATTTTCTAATACAACATTGTAAGTCAACTATACTTCAATTTAAAAACTAAATACATAAAACAAATATTTTCATTTCTTCTTTCCTATCCTGAATTGAAATTCATAGATAATATAATGATTGTGTCTATAATCTTAAAAATCAATATAATACCCTAACTATAACATAGGAGAAATGAAAAGCAATGTATAATAAAATAATGTGTATTTCTATGTAAATACTCAGGAATGATTGCAGTTGAAGGCAAAAGAGCTCCTGCAAATCTCCCAGATGCCCGCTCGGGTTGATACTGCTCCATTGGGACCCCCGCTCTAGCCCCGGGGTAGCCCCTAAGTCGCTGAGCTCCTGGGCCAGCCAGGTGGCTCCTCCCACTTCCCAGCAACTCACCCTCTGGCTGCAGGAGAGGAGGTGGGAGGCGGGACCCAGATTGGCCCATTCTGGCTCTGCTGCTGACTCATGGGGCATCTGTAGGGACCAATGCAGCAGGAGATGGAGGAGCTCCGCCAGTGGTGAGGCCTTCCTGGAGTCCCCAGTTATGCATAGACACCCCCCCACCCCAGCCAGCTGCCAGCTTCCTGCCCAGTGATGCCACAGAAAAGGGAGCCCAGGAGGGTCAGCAGGAGAAGGAAGGTTCTGGCAGATGGACTTCACTTCCTCAGAAATCCCAGGCAGCACAGCGGGGTAAGGGCCAGGTTTCTTTAACTGCTTCACCTGGGTGCTCGGGATGCTTTTTCTCCACCTGTCTGGCCTCTACTTCAGGAACAATGTCTAACGGCACTATAACTATGCCTCGGACCCCCAGCTTTGCCAGCAGGAAATCGCCAGCCCTGCTCATCTAAAAGCCCAGAGAAGAGACGAAGCTGCACGGTGAGAACTCGGTTCCCCCAGCATGTGGCAGTGTGATGCAGGGGACAGAGCGTGTCCCCTGAGTTCAGCAGCCCTGGGTTCAAATGCCGACTGTGCAGTCTGTCTACCAGTGTGACCACAAGTTACTTAGGTTCTCTGCACTTAAAATTCACCAGTGGTAAAATGAGGAGAAGAAAACCTACTTTGCCGGGTTATGTTAAGCATTCAGCAGAATCGGTTTAAAAAAAACAGCAAACACCCAGCCCAGAAACATAAAATAGTTTTTCCTCCTCTCAAATATCAGGAAGGCAGCTGAGAGTGACAAGAAAAGCAGGGCTCAGGGAGCCCCAGAGAACTAGCTGCAAGTCCAGATGCTTGACTGCAGGTGGCACACCATCTACGACGGACATAATGACCGCCTGTTGGGAGAGGGACGGGTGTCCTCCGGGGAGCTCTGCGCTGGTCAGTCCCACGGCGCCCATGAACTCCGTGGCGTCTTCGCCGCCTCCACTTTCCTGCTCTTGCCCCAGAAGCATCTCCAGGGCTTCCCGAGGAAAACCAGCTGGAGCGTTTACTGTATGGACTGCTGTTTGGTCCACTTCCTCTGCGATCACTGTATGTGTACTGAGGGTAGGGAGACCATAGCCTTCCTCCTTCAATCCAGTATCATATGTGCCAGGGAGATAATGTGGTCTCAGTTTAAAGCAGGAGGACAGGAGGAAAACTTGCCAGCAGAGGCATCGTATCTATACAACCGCAAACCCTCTAGAGCTTTTTTTTTTTTTTTTTTTAACCGTGTGGACAGTTACCTGCAAGGGTTTGACCCGCTTGTGCCCAGAGGTAGGAGCGTGGGTCTGGTGACCTCACAAGCTCTTGGCAGGGCTGGGGACCAGTGGATCCTTCTGGGACGGAGGGTCAGGGATGCCAAGGGGGGTTCTGCAGGGACCCACCAGCTCCGGGGCCGCCCGGTACAGAGAGCTGAGCGGGTGGTACAGGAAGTTGAGGCAGGTGGCTGTGTAGAGGTCGGCATAGCGCATCAGCTGGCTGGAGAAGAGCATCTGGTGGAAGCCGCAGCGGAACAGGCTGCCCATCGTGCTGTAGCACTGGTCCAGCTCCAGGGTGACTCGCTGGCAGAGATCCCATCCCCACCCACCCCCCCCTTCCCCCCTCCCCACCCCCCGCAGCCCACTACGGGGAAGGGGCCGCCGTGTTGCCCGGCCAGCCGGGGTCTTTGGGAAGTGGGGCAGCTCCCCACTTTGCCACGAACTCCACTTCCCGCTTCACAGTTAGTTTCCTGCCTGGCCCTGGAGAGCGACCACCCTGCACTAAACTCTCAGCATCACTTACCTTCTGATGCCTCCTCAGAGGGCTTTGCGGGAGGCCCACACGCCCAGTCCCCACTCCGCCCCCCCCCCCATCACAGGCCCTTCTTTTAGAGTCTAGAAAACCGGTCCAGACGTTACTCCCAGAGTGACTGAGCACATGCTAGTTGCCCTCTCTGTGCCTCAGTTCCCCCGTGAGTAAAATAAGGGTGACGATCCCTGCCCAGCCCACCTCGCGGGGCTGTGGGAGGATCAAATACCCTATAAGAGGCTCAGCAGGGCTTCCCTGGTGGCGCAGTGGTTGAGAATCTGCCTGCCAATGCAGGGGACATGGGTTCGAGCCCTGGTCTGGGAAGATCCCACATGCCGCGGAGCAACTAAGCCCGTGAGCCACAATTACTGAGCCTGCGCATCTGGAGCCTGTGCTCTGCAACAAGAGAGGCCGCGATAGTGAGAGGCCCGCGCACCGCGATGAAGAGTGGCCCCCGCTTGCTGCAACTGGAGAAAGCCCTCGCACAGAAACGAAGACCCACCACAGCCATAAATAAATAAATAAATAAATAAAAATTTAAAAAAAAAAAAAAAAAAAGAGGCTCAGCAAAGATCCTTCACTATTGGTCCCCGCTGGGCCTGGGAAGGCCAAGTGGCCTGAATCCCCTTGATGTGGCCTGTGGGACTCTCCCAGCTTTGGTGACTGGTCAAGTAATACCACAAGGGAACATGTCCTTTCCACCGGCCCTAGATCCCGTCTTCTCAGGCCCCTTGTCTGGCTGACCCCAGACGCTAGCCGGGTAGTCGGTCACATGAGGACCCAACCCAGGAGGCCGGCACTTCTCAAGGTTAACGGTGGAGATTGAGGAACAGGCTAAGCCCCACCCATCACCCCGCAGGCCCTTTTAAGAGCATACTTCTGTCATTCGGAACATGGCCAGCAGGGGGCGCTGGCTGACAAGGCCAGGTGGCGCTCCTGGAGACTGGGGGAGTCGTAATTGGGCTCTGGGGTCTGGGACGGAGCGGATCCGGTCAGGCAGCCCGGAGGCACAAGCCCTACCTTCAGCCCCGCTGGGCCCATCCCCTCCTCCCTCGGCACCCCACTCTTACCCGAATCTCCCTCTTGGTGGAGCTGATGAGTGGCAGCCCGGAACTGCTGCCATCCATGTGCCTGGTGCAAAAATGGCCACATGACCCAGGAAGAGAAGAGCTGGCCCCCCAGGCTCCAGGCACAACCTCCCCAGATTGAGTGGAGGTTGGGGACACCCTACGGGCACCCATTGGGGGTACTGGGCTGGGTGTGTGCCCATGAGGGTTCAAGCCCTGGTCCGGGAAGATCCCACATGCCACGGAGCAACTGGGCCCGTGAGCCACAACTACTGAGCCTGCGCGTCCGGAGCCTGTGCTCCGCAACAAGAGAGGCCACGACAGTGAGAGGCCCGTGCACCGCGATGAAGAGTGGCCCCCGCTTGCCGCAACTAGAGAAAGCCCTCGCACAGAAACGAAGACCCAACTCAGCCAAAAATTAATTAATTAATTAAAAAAAAAAAAAAACAAACCACGTGGTACGTACAGATCTGGTCATGAAAATGTCCATTTCGTTTGAACCATCCCGGTCCAAGAATCTGTCCTTAAAGAATATAGAAAATAGAAAAAGCTAAATGCAAGAAGAGGACTCATGAAAAAACAGAGGCCCTTTCAATGTCCAACTAGAGAAGAGTGAATCTGTTATTTTTAAACGATTACACAAAGTCTGCTAATTGTGGTTAAGAAGATGAACTCAGAAAATGCTTTTCCCACATGGGGGGAAAAAAGCAGAACCCAAAATTGTATTTGCACAGGTGTGTCAACCATTTACAAAATGCATACACAAAGGATGGAAAAAATAACTCAGGTGAACAGTGACTTAATATGCATATGAATCACCCAGGGGTCTGGGTGAAATGCAGGGCTGTATTTAACTTCTTATCTTCGGTATCTAAATTTTCTGACATGTGGTTAAATAATGAAGATTCAAGTACATAAAATGACATAGAAACTTCAAAAAATGTTTAAGCTATATACACAATGGAATACTACTCAGCCATAAAAAAAAGAATGAAATAATGCCATTTGCAGCAACATGGATGGAACTAGAGATTATCATACTAAGTGAAGTAAGCCAGAAAGAGACAAATACCATATGATATCACTCATATGTGGAATCTAAAATATGACGCAAATGAACTTATCTGTGAGACAAAAACAGACTCACAGACATAGAGAACAGACTTGTGGTTGCCAAGGGGGAGGGGGGAGGAGGAGGGTTAGACTGGGAGTTTGGGATTAGCAGACACAAACTATTACGTACAGAATGGATAAACAACAAGGTCCAACTGTATAGCACAGGGAACTATATTCAATCTCCTGTGATAAACCATAATGGAAAAGAATATGAAAAAAGAATGTGTATGTATATATATATATATAACTGAATCACTTTGCTATACGGCAGAAATTAACACAACATTGTAAATCAACTATACTTCAATAAAATAAATTTTTAAAAAGAAATGCTTATGCTAACTAAAAACAGCAGAACACAAAATGATACATACATTGATTCATTTTTTTTGAGTAAAACTTTTTTTTTTTTTTTGCATTTCATGAGCACCTGCCCTGCTGAGCCGGGCACAGGGCACTGAGGGATGAGCCCATCGGTGCTGACTGTACCATCCCTCACCCCTACCCCCATCTCACCCCCACACAAGCTGATACCTCACAGGGTGTCCTGAGCACAGCAGGGCGCTGCCCGTGATGTCCAGAGGCAGCCAGCCAGAGGGACAGGAGAGCACAAATGCTGGGGAGTGAGCGCAGCTCCAGGAGAAGGTGATGCCCACCAGCCTCTTTTGAAAAGTGAACAGGAGCTCCCCGGAGACCACATGAGGAATTCCTGGCAGAGCAACTGCAGGTGTGAAAGGGAGAAGGGGTGTAATGAACACACAACTGTTCCTGGGGCCCAAAGGGAGTGGGGGAGGGGAGAAGGCCAGATTACAAAGGCTCCTGTGTCCTAATAAAGAGCTTGACCTTGACCCAGCAGGTGGTGGGGAGCCCTGGCAGCATTTTGAGCAGGATGAGGACGTGATCCACCTGGTGTTAAAGCTGCCTCTGGTGTCAGTGCAGGGAAGGCTCGGCCGGCTAGGACAACAGGAGCTGCCAGCCATGGCCCAGGAAGGAGCTGTGAGCACCTGAATTCGTGGGGAAGGGAGAGCGGAGGGACGGCCAGAGAGTCACTAGGTTCTTCAGGACCTGGAAACTGATTAACTGGAGGGGATCCCGGAGATGAACGAGGCTGAGATGATGAGAAGCCAGAGGAGTATGTGGCCACCAACCCAGAGACACGGGAAGGGCAGGGGCTCGTTGGGAGAGCGAAGGCCTCATCCACGAGCTGGAGAGAGAGTTCCAGCTCCACCGACGTTAACTTGAAACCCTGGGGGCCAGATATATTTCAGATTTCAATATTTTCTAAGTTTAAGAAGGTAACACATGATTTACCGTATATATGCACGATCACACCTTGGGTGGAGTCTAGGGCAACAGCCCATAATCAAATCCATTGACATTCGTGCAGGCAACCCATGAATATTCATTCACACAAAGTGGGTCCACAAAGACAATAAACAACCTCATGTCTGAGACGATCAAGGCTGCCACCAAATAAGTTTGGAATCCTTTGGGTCTGGGGACCTGGGATTGAGGAGAGGGACGGTGCATCAGCACCTGTGGTAGCTGATGACCCAGTGGCAGGAGGGCCCCTCGGAGAGATGGGAGCAGAAGAGAGCTGAGAACCGAGGCCTGGGAACGACCATATAGGGACAGAGGCAGGAGAGGATCCAACAAAAGAGGCTGAGAGGGAGCTGCCAGATTTGCAGGGGAGAAGTAGAAGGAAGAGTTGTCCCTCCAACCCAGGGAGGAAAGAGGGAGCTGTGAGCAGGGACATCACCGCAGAAAAGCCAAGGTCAGAAAAGGCCCAAGGTCACAGGAGACCTGGACCCGCGGGGCATCAGTGGCAAGAGGGGACAGCAGTCGAGTGGGGGCAGAGGGCAGGGAGGTGGGAGCAGCGTGTGAAGCCCTCCCCTTGCAGGAGCCTTGGCCAAAAAAAGCAATGAGACTGGGCTACAGAGCCAGACTGACCTTGGGGCTGCAGGACCAAGGGTCTCAATAAATGACAGAGAAGGCAAAGGATGGAAATCATGTTAAAAGACATAACGTGCGTCCACCAAAAGACTTGTATAAGAATGTTCGTGGCATCTTTATTCACAATAATCCCAAACTGGAAACAATCCAAATGCCCATCAGGACCAGAAAGGATAAATACATGGTGTCCTATCCATCCAATGGGGTAAGAAGGAGAGTAAACTGTACTACCCACAATAACATGGGGGAATCTCACAGACATAATATCAAGCGTAAGGACTCATGTACTGGGACTTCCCTTGTGGCGCAGTGGTTAAGAATCCGCCTGCCAGCGCAGGGGACACGAGTTTGAGCCCTGGTCCGGGATGATCCCACATGCCACAGAGCAACTAAGCCCGTGCGCCACAACTACTGAGCACATGTGCCACAACTACCGATGCCCATGCACCTAGAGCCCATGCTCTGCAACAAGAGAAGCCACCACAATGAGAAGCCCGCGCACCGCAACGAAGAGTAGCCCCCATTCGCTGCAACTGGAGAAAGCCCATGCGCAGCAACGAGGACCCAATGCAGCCAAAAATAAATAAATAAATTTATTTTTTAAAATAAATAAAATTTTTTTTAAAAACTCATGTACTTTATTACATGTATGTTAGACCTCAAGGAAAAAAATTAAGGATGATGGATTTGAAGATTTCAGATGGGGAGCAGTCTGGGAGAGGACCAGGCCCTGTGGTGCAGGGTAGAAGCAGATCCCAGGGAGGTTGATGGAGTCTGGAAGGGGAGGGAACCCATGCCCCATGGACAGGAAAGTCATTCAATTGTGAATAATTGTGAAACAGTTAAGAAAAACTATTTTGGAAAGTGGATGTTTCTGTGCTAGTTTATTCTCAGGCCCTGTTCCAATAAGGCTGCCGGTTCCAGCCGCCCTTTCCCTGTCTGTCCCCAGGTCTGGTCCCCAAATCCACTGTAGCATCTGCTGGGCAACACTGTGGACACCCACTCGCCCACACACCGCACACACTTACAAGGGCCAAACCTGGAAAAAGGCTTAGTGACACCACAGGAATGGAGTGGCCTTGACTGGCCCACTGACACCTGAGGCCCTGGTTAGGGTCAGCCTGGTCATACTGGTCTCCTTTTCCTTTGGATTGAGCTCTTCCCTAGGAGACTTCTGGCTCTCACACATGAGATGTCCCCCATCCGCTCACCAGCCTCTCCAGGGCCTTCATGTATGTGACACGGGACAGACCTGGAAGGCCACAGGGGACAGTGCACAATGGCTGCCGGGCACAGCAGCTGTCCTCACCAAGATTACAACCAACCCAAAACGGGCAGGATGCTTACTTCACGAGTCTTCGTTTTCTCTTCAATAAAACTGCTAGGGGGCTTTCCTGGTGGCGCAGTTGTTGAGAATCTGCCTGCCAATGCAAGGGACACGGGTTCGAGCCCTGGTCTGGAAGGATCCCACATGCCGCGGAACAACTGGGCCCGTGCGCCACAACTACTGAGCCTGCACGTCTGGAGCCTGTGCTCCGCAACAAGAGAGGCCGCGATAGTGAGAGGCCCGCGCACCGCGATGAAGAGTGGCCCCCGCTTGCCACAACTGGAGAAAGCCCTCGCACAGAAACAAAGACCCAACACAGCCAAAAAATAAAAATATAAAAAATAATAATAATAATTAATTAATTAATATAATAAATAAATAAATAAAACTACTAGGTCTCAATTAATTTTTAAGGGAGAGAGGCATCAGGGTGACAGTTCATAAATTTCTCAAATTCAGACTAAGCTAAAGGCAGGCAGCAGTCCGGCACCTGCCTGTGAGGCTCCCAGCTCAGACAGGGTACGTCCCAGGGGTTCGGGGCAGCACAAGCTAAGCCCTGTGCAAAGATTCTAGGTCGGCAGGAGAATGACCTAATTAAACACACAGGCTTATTCTTAGACAAGGAGCCCCAATTAAAGCCCCTGGGAAGCCACAGCACAAAGGCACAGCTCTAGAAGTAACCGGAATAATTATTTTTAAACAGCAGTTACTTACTTCTGATTATTAAAGTAGCACATACTCATCATAGCACGTTTGGAAAATACAGAAAGTACAGACAAGAAAATGCTACCCAGAGATAACCACTGTTTTTGCTTATTTCCTCATGGTCTGTTTTTTTTTTTTTTTTTTTTTTTTTAAGTATTTGTTTTTTTTTTTTTTATTTATTTCTTTATGGCTGTGTTAGGTCTTCGTTTCTGTGCAAGGGCTTTCTCTAGTTGCGGCGAGCGGGGGCCACTCTTCATCGCGGTGCGCGGGCCTCTCACTATCGCGGCCTCTCTTGTTGTGGAGCACAGGCTCCAGACGCGCAGGCTCAGCAGCTGTGGCTCACGGGCCTAGTTGCTCCGCGGCATGTGGGATCTTCCCAGACCAGGGCTTGAACCCGTGTCCTCTGCATTGGCAGGCAGATTCTCAACCACTGCGCCACCAGGGAAGCCCTCATGGTCTGTTTTTTGTACATATTTACATGTTTGACCTTTGGGGGAAATGTTTATTCACATAAGGTAAGTGAAAAAAAGATACAAAATTATAAGCAGTGCGATCCCAAATTTGTTAGGATTGTCATAAGGATATAGTTCTGTATCCTGTTTTTTTCACTCAGTATTAAAACACAAACATATCCTCCACCTCATTAAATATTCAGCTACTTGACTTTTAATGACTGCACAGTGTCCATCATACTGGATAACGTATACACTCTTCCATTGTGATGGGGCATTTACATTGTTTCCAATTTTTTTTTAATTTACTTATTTATTTTATTTATGGCTGTGTTGGGTCTTCGTTTCTGTGCGAGGGCTTTCTCTAGTTGCGGCAAGCGGGGGCCACTCCTCATCGCGGTGCGCGGGCCTCTCATCATCGCGACCTCTCTTGTTGCAGAGCACAGGCTCCAGACGCGCAGGCTCAGTAGTTGTGGCTCACGGGCCTAGTTGCTCCGCGGCATGTGGGATCTTCCCAGACCAGGGCTCGAACCCGTGTCCCCTGCATTGGCAGGCAGATTCTCAACCACTGCGCCACCAGGGAAGCCCTGTTTCCAATTTTTTAAATAAGTCTACAATGGACCTCCCTGTAGAGCTCTGACTTTTTTTCTTGGGCTAGATTTCCAGAAGTAAAAATTATTTAGGACTCTTATTATACATGACCAAACGGCTTTCTGAACATTGGAAGTGATTGGCACTGCTATGAGCAAAGTATGAGATATCATAGTGCCCATGGCATATCTTAATTCCTGTAATAACAACCAGAACTCCTTTACCTACTGGTGGTAGATCCAGATCCAACCCAGAGGCAGTGTTAGCAGATACCAGTTCCTCAGAGCCACCTGGACTTTGTAACAAAGCACAGCCCCTGCATGAGTCAGCTTTCACGAGGCGAGGCTGCTGTTAACAAACAACCCTTCAACGAGGAAGCTTTCTCTCTCACCCGCATTACTCATAAGATGTGGATCAGCTGTGGCTTTACTCCAAATGCCTTCCTGTTCTGGGACCCAAGCTGAAGGAACAAGCCCTTTCTCCATTCTCATGACCAAGGACAAAGAGACAGAGCAGAAGCCCACCCTGGCTTTTAAGGCTTTGATGTCGACGTGGCAGGAATCACTCCCACTCACTTCCGTTGGCCCAGGGAGGTGATGTGGCCAATCCAGTGCCAGTGACGGGAAGAAGTACATTCCTCCCACGGGGAGGCACCACTGGTCACAGCCAGGTGTGCAGAACCCTCTACGGAGTGGACAGAAAATAACTGGGGGCAAGAATACCACTGACCACAGCTCTGAGCCCTCAGAAACAATGTTCAGTGTTTGTTATCACATCCTGGGACTGAACCTGACATCAGGAATATTTGGCAACAAGAATCCCTTTCATAATGGAAACTCCCGTGCCCCAGAAGGCTTCCCCGCTGACAGATGAAGGAGGTCACCTAGGTTTGTCTTTTGTGCAAATACAAGAAAATATTGACATATATGTGTTTGTGTGTGTGTATTTATGTACATATATTTATAAGTAGCTCCATTTAAAATAGTAAAGATATATTGTTATATTTTCAAAAGTTAAAAGAAAAGCCTTATGTATAACAGGCTACTATTTCTTGTTAAAAGGGGGAGAATACTTACACCTAATACATATAATTTATGCTTATATATGCATAAAACATTTCGCAAAAATCAATAAGAAGCTGGTAACAGTGGTTATTTCAGGAAAGTGAACTAAAGGACTGAGGGCAGAGAGGGGAGGTTTTTCACCGTACACATTTTTACAGTTTGAATTTTTTTCCTTGTGTTTATATTGCTTCCCCGCCTCCAAATTTTTTTAACTAAAAATTTTTTAAATTGTCCTTTTTCAATCTGCTCTCACCCATGTCACACAGTCTCTCTGTCTGTTCTTCCTTCATTGCTGCCACACTGGGACATGCCCTGATTCCCATACCTCGCGCCTTAGAAAGCAGAGTTTCCAGAAAGCACTGGAAAACCCAGGAAGAGCAAATAGCAGCAGACACCACCCCCCATATGGTTGTACAGGCCATGCTCTGTTATGGCCTGCAGGTAAGCCCCTCAGAGTAAGGTGAGACCGAAGGACAGGGATAATTCTCTTGCAGGAGTCAGGAGTCTTGCCCCCGTGAGGAAGGTGGAGAGATGGGGAGAAAAAGAGACAAAAGGAAAGCAGTAACGTGTGCAAAGAAAGCTAATGGTGCCCCCGAAACAGGACACTCTAAAGACAGGGCTGCCTGCTGTGCCACCGGCTGCCCAGACCCCTGCTCCATCCTCCTTACATCCCCATGTCTGCTCCAAATCTTCAGAAAAGCCTCCTAGGGCTTCTCTGGTGGCGCAGTGGTTAAGAATCCACCTGCCAATGCAGGGGACATGGGTTCGAGCCCTGGTCTGGGAAGATCCCACATGCCATGGAGCAACTAAGCCCATGCACCACAACTACTGAGCCTGCACTCTAGAGCCCGCAAGCCACAACTACTGAAGCCCGTGTGCCTAGAGCCCGTGCTCTGCAACAAGAGAAGCCACCACAGGGAGAAGCCCTCGCACTGCAACAAAGAGTAGCCCCTGCTCATCACAACTAGAGAAAGCCCGCGTGCAGCAATGAAGACCCAACATAGCCAAAAAATAAAATAAATTAAATAAAAATAAATTTTAAAAAAAAACACTGATGAAAGAAATCAAAGATGACACAAACAGATGGAGAAATATACCTATACCATGTTCTTAGATTGGAAGAAACAATATTGTGAAAATGACTATGCTACCCAGAGCAATCTACAGATTCAGTGCAATCCCTATCAAACTACCAGTGGCATTCTTCACAGAATTAGAACAAAAAAATCTTACAATTTGTATGGAAACACAAAAGACCCTGAATAGCCAAAGCAATCTTGAGAAAGAAAAATGGAGTTGGAGGAATCAGGCGCCCAGACTTCAAACTATACTTCAAAGCTATAGTAATCAAGACAGTATGGTGCTGGCACATAAACAGAAATATAGATCAATGGTACAGGATAGAATGCCCAGAGATAAACCCACACACATATGGGCACCTAATTCACAACAAAGGAGGCAAGAACATACAATGGAGAAAAGACAGCCTCTTCAATAAGTGGTGCTGGGAAAACTGGACAGCTACATGTAAAAGAATGAAATTAGAACACTACTTAACACCATACACAAAAATAAACTCTAAGTGGATTAAAGACTTAAATTTAAGACCAGACACTATAAAACTTTTAGAGGAAAATATAGGAAAAACACTGTTTGACATAAACCACAGCAAGATCTTTTTTGACCCACCTCCTAGAAATAAAAAGAAAAATAAACAAATGGGACTTAATTAAACTTAAAAGCTTTTGCACAACAAAGGAAACAATAAACAAGACAAAGACAACCCTCAGAGTGGGAGAAAATATTTGCAAATGAAACAGTAGACAAAGGATTAATCTCCAAAATATCCAAACAGCTCATGGAGCTCAATATCAAAAAAACAAACAATCCAGTTAAAAAATGGGCAGAAGACCTAAATAGACATTTCACCAAGGAAGATATATAGATGGCCAAGAGGCACATGAAAAGATGCTCAGCATCACTAATTATTAGAGAAATGCAAATCAAAACTACAATGAGGTATCACCTCATGCCAGTCAGAATGGCCATTATCAAAAAAGCTAGAAACAATAAATGCTGGAAAGGGTGTGGTGAAAAGGGAACCCTCCTACACTGTTGGTGGGAATGTAAATTGATACAACCACTATGGAAAACAGTATGGAGGTTCCTTTAAAAACTAAAAATCCCACTGCTGGGCATATACCTTGAGAAAACCATAATTCAAAAAGAGACATGCACCGCAATGTTCATTGCAGCACTATTTACAATAGCCAGGACACGGAAGCAACCTAGATGTCCATCGACAGATGAATGAATGAAGAAGATGTGGCACATATATACAATGGAATATTACTCAGCCATAAAAAGAAACAAAATTGAGTTATTTGTAGTGAGATGGATGGACCAAGAGTCTGTCATATGGAGTGAAGTAAGTCAGAAAGAGAAAAACATATACCGTATGCTAACGCATATATATGGAATCTAAAAAAAAAAAAATTGTACTGATGAACCTAGTTGCAGGGCAAGAATAAAGAGGTAGACATAGAGAATGGACTTGATGACATAGGGTGGGAGGGCAAAGCTGGGACAAAGTGAGAGTAGCATCGACATATATACACTACCAAGTGTAAAATAGTTGGCTGGTGGGAAGCAGCAGCATAGCACAGGGAGATTGGCTTGGTGCTTTGAGATGACTTAGAGGGTGGGATAGGGAGGATGGAGGGAGGCTCAAGAGGGAGGGGATATGGGGACACGTGTATGCATATGGCTGATTCGCTTTGTTGTGCAACAGAAACTAACACGGTATTGCAAAGCAATTATACTCCAGTAAAGATCTGTTTTTAAAAAGTCAATGATATTGAAAAACAATGTCAACAGAATGACAACACAAGCCATTGACTAGGTCAAAATATTTGCAAGACACATCTGATGAAGGGCTGTCATCCAAAATATACAAATAACTCTTAGAGCTCAGCAATAAGAAAACAAACAATCCAATATAAAAATGGGCAAAAGACCTGAACAGGTGCCTCACCAAAGAAGACATAAAGATGGCAAGTAAGTATATGAAAAGATGTTCAACATCATATGTCATTAGAGAATTGCAAATTAAAACAAAGAGCTACAACTACACACCAGTTAGAATGGCCAAAATCCAAAACACTGACAACACCAAGTGCTGGTAAGGCTGTGGAGCAGAGGGAGTTCTCATTCATTGCTGGTGGGAATGCAAGATGGTACAGCCACTTCAGAAGACAGTTTGTCAGTTTCTTACAAAACTAAACATACTTACCATACAATCCAGTAACCACACTCCTTGGTATTTACCCAAATAAACTGAAAACTTGTGTCCATACAAAAACCTGCACATGGATGTTTATAGCAGCTTTATTTACCATTGCCAAAACTTGGAAGCAACCATGAGGTCCTTCAGTAGGTGAATGGATAAACAATCTGTGATACATTCAGACAATGGAATACGATTCAGTGCTAAAAAGAAATGCACTATAAAGCCACGAGAAGACATGGAGGAAACTTAAATGCATGTTATTAAGTGAAAGAAGCCAATCTGAAAAGGCTACATATTGTATTATTTCAACTAAAAACATTCTAGAAAGGGCAAAAGGGAGGGACGGATGGATGGAAGGGAGGGAGGAAGGGAGGGAGGGAGGGAAGGAAGGAAGGAAGGAAGGAAGGAACGAAAGGAAGGAAGGAAGGAAGGAAAGAGGGAAGAAAGGAGGGAAGGAAGGAGGGAAGGTAGAAAAGAAAATGTGTACATATTATATGGGTTAGTATTTTCTAGCTCCATTCACTGAGGGACTGGAAGTGATGACACCCCAGTAGTTAAGAGCACACCTAACAGGGCTTCCCTGGTGGCGCAGTGGTTAAGAATCTGCCTGCCAATGCAGGGGACACGGGTTCGATCCCTGGTCCGGGAAGATCCCACATGCCACAGAGCAACTAAGCCTGTGTGCCACAACTACTGAGCCTGTGCGCTAGAGCCTGCGAGCCACAACTACTGAAGCCTGCACGCCTAGAGCCCGTGCTCCGCCACAAGAGAAGCCACCACAGTGAGAAGCCCACGTGCAGCAACGAAGACAAATGCAGCCAAAAATAAATAAATAAATATATATATATATAAAAAAAAAAGAGCACACCTAACATCCAGATCTTGGTTTCTAATCCCATTCTGCAGTAAAAGGAATCAGGGATCCTTGGAGAGTAATTCCAGGATTGAGACAGAGAAAATACAAACAAGTCTGAAGCATCTTGTGCTACCAGAAGGTAAGGAAGTACTAAAAAAAATTAAAAATAAGAATAAAAGATGGGGCCATATTAAAAGAACACAGGAGCCGATCTGAAAGAGCTCCCAACAGCCAAAGCTGAAACAATTTGAGCAGCAAAATGAACAATCGTATTGGCTTGTAACTCAAAGAATAAAATAAATATCCATGAATTCCTACTGATATAAATAAATGACTGAATAAATAGGGGAGTAGAGATAGCCTTTCCTTACAGAAGAATTCCTATTAATAAATGTAGAAGTAATGAGGGAAATATAAAACTCATAGAACTCCACAGTAATAATTGAAGTCTCATGCTTAGTTTTATGCCCTGCTGTCACTATCTTGAAATTCTTAATAATTTTTGGAAAAGGGGCTCTGCGTTTTCATTCTGCTCTGGGTCCCACAAACTATGCAGCTGGTCCTGGCTGTAGGCAATAGCCACAGATGTATGATAAATTAGTGGGTGTAAGTTTAAGGAAAAAAACAGGAGGGAATTCCCTGGTGGTCCGGTGGTTAGGACTCTGGGCTTTCACTGCCCAGGACCCAGGTTCAATCCCTGGTGGGGGAACTAAGATCCCACAAGCCACACAAAAAAAAAATTAAGGAAAAAAACAGGATATTTGCATAGCCTGAAAGTATCTCCCCTCAAACACTTGTTAATTATGAGGGGGGAAATAGCAACTTTACAATGGCGAAACCAGACAGACACTATCTTAATTAAATGATCAAAGTTAATATCATGTACCCCATATGGTGCACTGAGAAAGACACATTACTTCTGTGTTATTCTTCCCCAAAATCCATAACTTTAACCTAATCATGAGAAAACATTAGATATACTCAAATTGAGGGTCATTCTATAAAATATCTGACCATTACTGTTTTGTCAAAGTCATGAAAGACAAGACAAGGCTAAGAAGCAGATGGGAGAAGTTTAAGATGATATGACAACTAAATGCAAAATGGGATCCTGGCACAGAACAAGAACATTAGGTGAGAAACTAGGGAAACCTGAATAAAATCTATAGATTTGTTAAAAGTACTCAGTCAATATTCATTTTCTGCGTTCAGTAATTGTACAATGATTATGAAAGATGTTAGCATTAGAAGAAGCTGGGAGAAGGGCATAAGGGATGTCTCCGTACTATCTTAGTAACTTCTTCAAGCCCAAAATTATTTCAAAATTTAAAAAAATTAAAGTCATGACAATAAAAAAGCCACAATGGAATACACCATGTGCAAAGCCAAAAGACGTGACAAACTGCAGGGAAAGGGGCTTGCTGCTCATATCACAGACAGAGGTCAAACCTCCCTACTACAGAAAGAGCTTCTAGAAGAATACCCATAACCCAAAAGAGAAAAATGAACAGATAATTCAAAGAACAGAAATACAAATGGCTCGTAAATGTATATATAAAAAAAAAGATCGTCAACATAGCATTGTAAATCAACTATACTTCAATTAAAGATAATAAATTTTTAATTAAATTTAAAAGATCATCAAGCTCACTCACAAGAGAAGTGCAAATTAAAACTACAGATACCAATTTTCACCTATCAGATTGGCAAAACTCCAACAAGATAATACATGCAGTGAGGCTGTGGAGAAAGAGGAACTTTCACACGTTCTTCGTGATAGTGCAGATTGGTACAGCCCCTTCAGGAAGGCAATTTGGCAGCATCTACAAAATTCAGAGAAATCCTTTGACCCATCGGTTCCTCATGACACTTCAGAATGACTTGTACACATCCAAAATGACCACATGGGCAAGGACATGGACCACACTGCAACACTGTTTATGATAGTAAAAATAAATAGGATATACTCATCAGTAGAGGGCTGGTTACGTAAATAAGGTCCCTCCATAATGGCATATCATATATATATATATATATATATATATATACAACCATGAAAAAGAATGAGGAAGCTCTCCATCTACTAATAAGGAAAGATCTCCAATGTATGCCAATAACTAGGAAGGAAAAAAGGTTGCAGAACAAATAATGCACTACATTCGTGTAAAAAGAGAAGGAAAAGAATCCATATTTGTTTGCTTGTATTTTCATAAAGAAACACTGGAAGAATATATAAGAAACTAAAAACAAGGTTTCAGAGGACAGGGAAGGCGGTAGGAACCAGAGATGGAGAATAAGGAAAAGAGACAGACTTTTCACAGGACACCAGCTCATATTTTTGGATCGTGAGCCATAAAATTAAATTAAAAACTACAGGGCAGGGCTTCCCTGGTGGCGCAGTGGTTGAGAATCTGCCTGCCAATGCAGGGGACATGGGTTCGAGCCCTGGTCTGGGAAGACCCCACATGCCGCGGAGCAACTAGGCCCGTGAGCCACAATTACTGAGCCTGCGCGTCTGGAGCCTGTGCTCCGCAACAAGAGAGGCCGCGATAATGAGAGGCCCGCGCACCGCGATGAAGAGTGGCCCCCACTTGCCGCAACTAGAGAAAGCCCTCGCACAGAAACGAAGACCCAACACAGCCATAAATAAATAAATAAATAAATAAATTTAAATTAAGAAAAAAAAAACTACAGGGCAATTTTCATATAAAGAAAGTGTAGGGCTTCCCTGGTGGCGCAGTGGTTAAGAATCCGCCTGCCAATGCAGGGGACACGGGTTCGAGCCCTGGTCCGGGAAGATCCCACATGCCGCAGAGCAACTAAGCTCGTGCGCCACAACTACTGAGCCTGCGCTCTAGAGCCTGTGAGCCACAACTACTGAGCCCAAGTGCCACAACTACTGAAGCCCATGCGCCTAGAGCCCGTGCTCCACAATAAGAGAAGCCACCGCAATGAGAAGCCTGCGCACCGCAATGAAGAGTAGCCCCCGCTCGCCGCAACTAGAGAAAGCCCGCACACAGCAACGAAGACCCAACACAGCCAAAAATAAATAAATAAAATAAATAAATTTAAAAAAAAAAAAAAAAAAAAAGAAAGTGTAATTATAACCAAAAACAAAATCATACCCTGAACCCAGCAGTCATTCTTTAGAATGAAAGATATATTTTTAACTTTATGTTGACAAGACAAAAAGCATACATAAGACCCAAACATTTCAAGATAACTTATTCCTAGAGTAATAACATGATGTGAATTAAAGCAAAAAGATGAATATAGTCAATAGTTGGATGCCACAGAACCAGCTGGACCAACAAACTATGAGAAACTGTAATATATGTTTTATTTTCATTCCTGTCATGTTACTATGGAAAAAGTAAAGTTTTTGCTTGTCTGTTTGTTAAGTGGAAGGAAGGGGGACGGGGAGGGAGAAAGAGAAGGGACGGAAATGAGGAAGGGCAAATGGAGGACCAATGAGTCTACGGATAGGAATGTAATTTGGTGCACCCTTTTTGCAGGGCAATTTTGCAATATCTATAAACACTTTTTAACACACATGCCCTTTGACCCAGAATTCTCTTTTCTGGGAATTTACCCAACAGATATATTCCCACAGCTATGTAAAAGATAATTAATGCGGCATATAAAGATTTTTAATGCAGCATAGTTTATAGAGCAAAAAAAAATGTTCACCAGTAGAAAACTGGTTAAATTACGAGGTGCCCTAAAATGCAGCCCTCTACAGAATGAAGCAGGTGCGTCTATACCAAAACAAAGAGATGGCTGTGATATTAGCAAGTGAAAAAACAAGTTGCAGCACAGTAAACACCATAATTCTATTTGTGTAAAGATAAAATATGACTAAGGACAAGCATGTCTATAAAAATCGCCTGGCGGGAATAAAGACACAGACCTCCTAGAGAATGGACTTGAGGACACGGGGAGGGGGAAGGGTAAGCTGGGACAAAGTGAGAGAGCGGCATGGACATGTATACACTACCAAACGTAAAACAGATAGCTAGTGGGAAGCAGCCACATAGCACGGGGAGATCAGCTCGGTGCTTTGTGACCACCTGGAGGGGTGGGATAGGGAGGGTGGGAGGGAGGGAGACGCAAGAGGGAGGAGATATGGGGATATATATATATGTATAACAGATTCACTTTGTTATAAAGAGAAACTAAAACACCATTGTAAAGCAATTATACTCCAATAAACATGTTAAAATTTAAAAAAAATTGTCTGGAAGGATCCACTGACATCTGCCAATAATGGGTCACTCAGAGGAGTGAGACCGAGAACAGGGAAAAGGGGAAGAGATGGGGAAGATCGACTGGAAAACACTAGTCTTTTGAACAGATTATGTTTACCATGGGCATGTATTACTTTGTTTTCATTATGGTAAAATATACATAATATAAAATTTCCACTTTAACCATTTTTAAGTGTACTGTTCAATGGCATAAAGTACATTCACAGTGCTGTGCAATTATCATGACCACCCATCTCCAGAACGTTTCATCTTCCCAAAATGAAACTCTGTACCCATTAAACAATAATTCCTCATCTCCTCTGTCCCCCAGCCCCTGGTAACCACTATTCAATTTTCTGTCTTTATAAATGTGTCTATTCTAGGTACCACATGAAAATGGAAACATACAATATTTGTCCTTTTGTGTCTGGCTTGTTTCATTCAAAATTGTTTCAAGGTTCATCCATGTTGTAGCATGTGTCAGAATTTTACCTCTTTTTTTTTTTTTTTTTTTTTGGCCACACTGTGTGGAATGCAGGATCTTGTTTCCCGGACCAGGGATCGAACCCATGCCCCCTGCAGTGGAAGAGCAAACCCTAACCACTGGACTGCCAGGGAATTCCCTATCCCTTTTTTTTATACTGTAAAACTTTATTCATATGACTATGCCTGAGGACATTGTCATAACACTTTTTTTTACTAAAGTATAGTAGATCTATAATATTATATTAGTTTCAGGTGTACAGTACAGTGAGTCAATATTTTTATAGATTATACTCCATTTAAAGTTATTTTAAAACATTGGCTATATTCCTTGTGCTATACATTACTACCTTGTATCTTATTTATGTTATACATAATAGTTTGTACCTCTTAATTCCCTACCCTTATTTTGCCCCTGCAGCACACTTCTACCCACTGGTATCCGTTAGTTTGCTCTCTATATCTGTGAATCAGTTTCTGTTTTGTTATATTAATTCATTTTTATTTTTTAGATTCCAGAATTTCACCCCTTTTTATGAATGAATAGTATTTCATTATAGGGATATGTCACATTTTATTTATCGATTCATCTGTGGATGGACATTTGGATGTTTCCACCTTTTGGCTATTATGAATGATACTGCTATGAACATGGGTAGATACCCGTCTATTTGAGTCCCTGCTTTCAAATCTCTTGGCTATCTACCTAGAAGTGAAATTGCTGGATCGTATGGTAAATCTATGTTTAATTTGTGAGAAACCTCCATACTGAGTCCCAAAGTGGCTGTACCATTTTATTGATACATTCCCACCAGCAACACACAAGGATTCCAACTTCTTCACCTTGCATGTCTTACTTTTATAACTAAAAATGTATTGAATTTTTAGAATCCCACCATTTTACTTCAATAAGAAAGTCTCTAATTTTTTTCCTCTCACTAAAAATATTGTTAGATTACAAATTCCTGGAGATCAGGGATCAACGTTTTTTTTAATGCATTAACCATTTGTTTAAAAAAACTGCAGTCAGTGGAGGCAGAAGCAAAAAAAGCCTCAGTAAACCTGCAAAGCATGGGCACCTCGGAACGGCGACCCCCCACCCTGGAGCCAACACCCCCAGCGATCCTGTGCATCCGGGTCTCACGGGGGCCCGGCGGGTGCTCCAGAGCCCAGGACACTCTCTGATTTGGAAACTCAGGGCGCACAAAACCCAGCCGGCTGCCGGGGCCCCGCTGGGATCTGCCTGAGCAGCCTGGGGTCCGATGGGTTCAAAAAGGGACTCCGCTTGGGCCACCAAGAGCCGAGTGGATTTCCCAAGCCAGCGGCCAGATTTCTTATGAAGTGGGGCATCTTTTCGGCCCTTTTGGGTCCTATGAAGGGATGAGCAGCTCTCTCCTGAGGGTACCGCATTTGACCTATTTACCTACCCCCTACTTTACCGCTAGGCTGAACTTCAGGAGATGTTTTGCGAGTTTGCTGGGTCTTTACTCTCCCTCTAATCAACGATGACAGAGGCAGAGGAAGGAAAACCCAGAGCGCCTGCGCAGGGTTCGCTGCCTCATTTCCCTGGAGACCCAGCTGGGGCTTGGAGGCTGGGCCCTTCGGGGATGGGCGGTGGATGAGGGACTGCCTCTCCCGCCTTTCCTCCCGGCTTCGCTTCCAAGTCACCCCGCACAGCCATTGCTCCCTTCACCTGCCTCGACCCATTTTGCAGATGGAGCTGCAGAGGCTGCCAAAGCCCAGGGAAGAACTTGTTAGAGCCTCACCTCCGTAGCCGGCTTCAGCCCTTTCCAGCCGGGCCCCTGACCCCTCTCCCACCTCGTCTCCCCTCTCATCACCCCACCTCCCCTTGCTTGCGTTGCTCCAGCCACTCAGGCCTCCTGCTTATTAAAACCACCTACTCCTTCCTGCTCCAGGCAGGGATCTCTCCAGCCCTCCCAGATCTTCGCCCGCGCTCTGCCTCGGGACAGGCAGGGTTGCTCTGCGGTCCAGACCAAATTCGGAGCAGAGGGGGCCTTTCTAGGCCCTTCCAATCTCAACACTGTGGGCGCTCCGCTTTTGGACCTGAGGGCCCGTTCACAACCCTTCGGCCTCAGAATGGACTTACGTTTGGAAACAGAACAACCAGAGACAGTCTGGAGAGCCTCCGACCCACACAAAACACTGGTTTCTGTGAGCCCCGAGTCTCCTGACAGGCTTCCAGTCTGAATACACACCCCAGTTCTTCTTCCTCAACCCTGTCGGAAAATCCTGCCCAGAAATCCCCCTCCTCCACCCTTCTGTCCCCCTACCCCCAGCCACAAGCCCAAGAACCAGGGCAGGCAGTAAAGGGCTGACACGCACCCACTCCTGCGGGGATGACAGAGAGTTTGTGTCTCTTCCCAGGAGAAGAATAGCAGCGATGACTAACTTCGCTGTGCGGTTTTAAGCTGCTCAAAGCTCCTGTGCCATTTGATCCCCTCCACCTCCTCCCCAAGTATCCAGTAAGGTAAAGAACACACATAATTATCATAGCCCTGGTATGGCAGGGAAGAGTGGTATCCAGAAGGTTTAAATACCTTGTTAAGGGGGCTCAGTAGTAAGTGGGGAGCTGGGTCTCAAATGCAGATTTTCTGATTTTTCTTTTTTTTTCAAAACACCTGTGTCTCATCCTCTTTGTGCTGGCTCTTTGCTAGGTCTTAATGATAAACAAATGCAAATGACAGTGTCTGGAGTTTAATGGGTTCGCCATTTCACTATTTTCATTGGCATGAAGATCCTGTGTTAATCCAGGCTAGTAAAAGAGTGCTAAAAGTCAGGGAGATCAGCTCGGTGCTTTGTGACCACCTAGAGGGGTGGGATAGGGAGGGTGGGAGGGAGACGCAAGAGGGAGGAGATATGGAGATATATGTATATGTACAGCTGATTCACTTTGTTATACAGCAGAAACTAACACACCATTGTAAAGCAATTCTACTCCAATAAAGATTTAAAAAAAAAAAAAGAGTGCTAAGTAAGGAGAGATTTCTGGGACCCTCAAATCACAGAATCCTGGTGTTCACCAACGTGTATACACTCATTTCCTTCCTTAGGGGCTCTGCCCCTCTCTCCATGACTCACTCTCCCTCCATCTTCCCTCTCCACAGTTCTGCCCTCTGCTCCCCAAGTAGCCTGACCACAGTAGCCTCAGGGTGCCCAGAGGAAAAGCCATAGCTTCGGGGAGAAACTGAGCCCGATCTCGGGGGGTTAGATGGTCCCAGCATCTAATCTGGGGGAGGGCCAAGAGTCTGAGGCTCCGGAGGGAGAGCAAAGGCTGGCACAGGGGGTCGCAAGAAAAAGGTCAAGGCTGGCTCTGACCGCAGTCCCCAGGTTGGGTGCAGGAGTGAAGGAGGCATGAGACGGGTAAAGGAGGGCCTGCTGCGAGGAGGGAGAAGCTGGTATGATGGAGGGGCGGGGCAGGCAGCAGAGGTAGAGTGTGGACCAGGCTGGACCAAAGCAGGAGAAGCTGGGCGGATACAGACTGTGGGGAGTTGGGGGAAGGGTGCCTGTGGTCACTGTTGCTGCCTCCCTGCAGAAGCCAGAGGTCAAGTTCAGACTTGCCGGTCCTAGCAACAGAGCCAACAGGGGCAACCTCAGCAAAAAAAAAAAAAAAAAAAGCATTGATGAGAAGGAGGGCTCACAGAATGAAGCAGCAGAAACTAAAGTCAGAAAGGCAGGGGTAAGGGCAGCTGCAGGGGCCAACTCAGGGAGCCAGAACAGGGTGCCTCTGGCATGGGCCATCACCAGCCACGTTTCTCCGGTTCTCACGTCACCCCATGCAGGAGTCAAAGTCCAGGAGAGATGGTCTCGTTGGCCCAGATGGAGTCATATGGCCTCACACCTTGACTAGCGATGATTGCTTTCCTAAAGGCACCTGACCTTGGACATGTATTTCCCCAGAAGGAAATGGGGCTGCTGTATCCAAAATAAAGAGTGAATGCCAAGAGGTCAGGCAACCAAAAATCTTCATCCCAGTCTGATAGTGGAAGGACGAACCTCTGAATCTGTCCCCAAAATTAAGAATTTGAATTGCTCAGTGGCTATCCAAATGTTCAAATGATATTTTGCCAAATTGCCAACAAGTTCCAACCACTTCCTCTAGCCATTTCACTCAGTCTTTTAGCTCTGGGTAATGGCAGCTGGTCACAGTGGAACAAGCAATGTAAAGCACTGTGCATATAGTTACTGTTTGGGTTGTGACATTTCTCACTAGATTTCCTGCCAAGCCTCACTCAGGTTTCTACCTCCACCCACAAGGCATATGGAGCCCTCGCTGGAAGCAGCCCCTGGGAGGCCCACCCAGCCCACCATAGCTTCACACCCCGGGGGTGTGAAGGGCTAAAATTCTTCCCCAGCTGGACTAAGCAATGCCCCTACTTACACAGGGGAGTAATATACAAGCACAAGGACACAGCATTGTTTGAATTCCGAAAGACTGACAACTTAATGCCCATCAGGAGACAACGTATGAAATTAATCATGGTTCATTCACTATTCGGCCACCAAAAGGCAACAAGCAGTTCTCTATTTGTATTGAAATGGAATGATCTCAAGCTGTGCTATCAGAAGCAAGGTGCCAGATATACAGAGTACGACACCACTTTTTGTAAAAAATGCACATAACTTTTGTTCCTCTCATATGTGTACGTAGCAGGAACAAAATTATAAAAGTATAAGCATTCGGAGTTTCCCCAGCACCCCCTAAGGAAGAAGGGAGCCCCGCAAAGCAGTAGAAAAGGGATGAGCGAGATGGAGAGTCAAGGAGACAGTCTGGCTTACCTGCAATAATGCTGTACCGCATTTTTAAGGAGTTTTGCAGGGTGGTACTATAGAAGGCAATTTCCATTTCTTTGGGCCATTCAACATCTGAACTTCTGTCTATGATAAGAAAACCTCCTCTTTAGAAGGCAGAACCCTGGGAATCCCCTGGCAGTCCAGTGGTTAGGACTCTGTGCTCTCACTGCCAAGGACCCAGGTTCAATCCCTGGTTGGGGAACTAAGATCCTACAAGATGCGTGGCACAACCAAATAAATAAATAGATAAATATTTTAAAAATATAAGGCACAGAATCCCCTTCACAATAGAAGCAGAAGACGCCAGAAGCTCACTTTCCCAATTCACCTTGCAGGTAGGGTGTGGACCGATGCATGGCTCCACCAATCAGACAGACTCACCCAGTGTTCGAATCAGAAATTAGGAACATAAAGCAGCCATGATGGCAGGACATTCACTCTCCAGGGGGGCAGTTGCAACCAGGGTCCAGAGTGGGCATTGGTGGTGTTGCCAGCTGTAGTCACCAGCACCCTTGTCAGTGGTCATTGTACTTTAACCAGACCAACTCTGGGACATGATTTGGGGGTTGGTCTCATCTGCAGAGCCTCCCAGCTGTGAGCTATCCAGAGATTACATGAGCACCCAATACTGTCTAATAGAAAACAGTGATTTTTTTTTGGCTGCGTTGGGTCTTCGTTGCTGCATGCGGGCTCTCTCTAGTTGCGGCCAGTGGGGGCTACTCTTCATTGCGGTGCACGGGCTTCTCATTGTGGTAGCTTCTCATTGTAGTGGTTTCTCTTGTTGTGGAGCTTGGGCTCTAGGCGCATGGGCTTCAGTAGTTGTGGCATGCAGGCTCAGTAGTTGTGGTGCACGGGCTTACTTGCTCCATGGCATGTGGGATCTTCCTGGACCAGGGCTTGAACCTGTGTCCCCTGCATTGGCAGGCGGATTCTTAACCACTGCACCACGAGGAAAACCCAAAAACAGTGATTTCTGTTGCTTCCAATCAAGAATCCTGACTGAGGTGGAACAAAAACCACATTCACAGAAAGATAGACAAGATGAAAAGGCAGAGGGCTATGTACCAGACGAAGGAACAACATAAAACCCCAGAAAAACAACTAAATGAAGTGGAGATAGGAAACCTTCCAGAAAAAGAATTCAGAATAATGATAGTGAAGATGATCCAGGACCTCGAGAAACAAATGGAGGCAAAGATCGAGAAGATGCCAGAAATGTTTAACAAAGACCTAGAAGAATAAAAGAACAAACAAACAGAGATGAACAACAAAATAACTGAAATGAAAAATACACTAGAAGGAATCAATAGCAGAATAACTGTGGCAGAAGAACGGATAAGTGACCTGGAAGACAGAATGGTGGAATTCACTGCTGCGGAACAGAATAAAGAAAAAAGAATGAAAAGAAATGAAGACAGCCTAAGAGACCCCTGGGAAAACACTAAACACAACAACATTCGCATTATAGGGGTCCCAGAAGGAGAAGAGAGAGAGAAAGGACCTGAGAAAATATTTGAAGAGATTATAGTCGAAAACTTCCCTAACAGGGGAAAGGAAATAGCCACCTAAGTCCAGGAAGCGCAGAGAGTCCCATACAGGAAAATCCCAAGGAGAAACATGCCGAGACACATAGTAATCAAATTGGCAAAAATTAAAGATGAAGAAAAATTATTGAAGCCACCGAGGGAAAAACGACAAATAACATACAAGGGAACTCCCATAAGGTTAACAGCTGATTTCTCAGCAGAAACTCTACAAGCCACAGGGGAGTGGCATGATATACTGAAAGGGAAGAAAGGGAAGAACCTACAACCAAGATTACTCTACCCGGCAAGATCTCATTCAGATTCGATGGAGAAATCAAAAGCTTTACACACAAGCAAAAGCTAAGAGAATGCAGCACCACCAAACCAGCTCTACAACAAATGCTAAAGGAACTTCGCTAAGTGGGAAACACAAGAGAAGAAAAGGACTTACAAAAACAAACCCAAAACAATTAAGAAAATGGTAATAGGAACATACATATCGATAATTACCTTAAACGTGAATGGATTAAATGCTCCAACCAAAAGACACAGGCTTGCTGAATGGATACAAAAACAAGACCCATATATATGTTGTCTACAAGAGACCCACTTCAGACCTAGGGACACATTCAGACTGAAAGTGAGGGGATGGAAAAAGATATTCCATGCAAATGGAAATCAAAAGAAAGCTGGAATAGCAATACTCATATCAGATAAAATAGACTTGAAAATAAAGAATGTTACAAGAGACAAGGAAGGACACTACATAATGATCAAGGGATCAATCCAAGAAGAAGATATAACAATTATAAATATATATGCACCCAACATAGGAGCACCTCAATACATAAGGCAACTGCTAACAGCTATAAAAGAAGAATCGACAATAACACAATAATAGTGGGGGACTTTAACACCTCACTTACACCAATGGACAGATCATTCAAACTGAAAATTAATAAGGAAACACAAGCTTTAAATGACACAATAGACCAGAGAGATTTAATTGATATTCATAGGATATTCCATCCAAAAACAGAAGATTACACTTTCTTCTCAAGTGCACATGGACCATTCTCCAGGATAGATCACATCTTGGGTCACAAATCAAGCCTCAGTAAATTGAAGAAAATTGAAATCATATCAAGCATCTTTTCCGACCACAACGCTATGATATTAGAAATCAATTTCAGGGAAAAAAAAGTAAAAAACACAAACACATGGAGGCTAAACAATACGTTACTAAATAACCAAGAGATCACTGAAGAAATCAAAGAGGAAATCAAAAAATACCTAGAGACAAATGACAATGAAAACACGACAATCCAAAACCTATGGGATGCAGCAAAAGCAGTTCTAAGAGGGAAGTTTATAGCTATACAAGCCTACCTCAAGAAACAAGAAAAATCTCAAATAAACAATCTAACCTTAGACCTAAAGGAACTAGAGAAAGAAGAACAAACAAAACCCAAAGTTAGCAGAAGGAAAGAAATCATAAAGATCAGAGCAGAAATAAATGAAATAGAAACAAAGAAAACAATAGCAGAGATCAATAAAACTAAAAGCTGGTTCTTTGAGAACATAAACAAAATTGATAAAACTTTAGCCAGGCTCATCAAGAAAAAGAGGGAGAGGACTCAAATCAATAAAATTAGAAATGAAAAAAGAGAAGTTACAACAGACACTGCAGAAATACAACGCATCCTAAGAGACTACTACAAGCAACTCTATGCCAATAAAATGGACAACCCGGAAGAAATGGACAAATTTTTAGAAAGGTATAACCTTCCAAGACTGAACCAGGAAGAAATAAAACAAATGAACAGACCAATCACAAGTAATGAAATTGAAAGTGTGATTAAAAATCTTCCAACAAACAAAAGTCCAGGACCAGATGGCTTCACAGGTGAATTCTATCAAACATTTAGAGAAGAGCTAACACCCATCCTTCTCAAACTCTTCCAAAAAATTTTGGAGGAAGGAACACTCCCAAACTCATTCTATGAGGCCACCATCAGCCTGATACCAAAACCAGACAAAGATACTGCAAAAAAAGAAAATTACAGACCAATATCACTGATGAATATAGATGCAAAAATCCTCAGCAAAATACTAGCAAACAGAATCCAACACACATTAAAAGGGTCATACATCATGATCAAGTGGGATTTATCCCAGGGATGCAAGGATTCTTCAATATATGCAAATCAATCAATGTGATACACCATATTAACAAATTGAGGAAGAAAAACCATATGATCATCTCAATAGATGCAGAAAAAGCTTTTGACAAAATTCAACACCCATTTATGATAAAAACTCTCCAGAAAGTGGGCATAGAGGGAACCTACCTCAACATAATAAAGGCCATATATGACAAACCCACAGCTAACATCATTCTCAATGGTGAAAAACTGAAAGCATTTCCTCTAAGATCAGGAACAAGACAAGGATGTCCACTCTTGCCACTATTATTCAACATAGTTTTGGAAGTCCTAGCCACGGCAATCAGAGATGAAAAAGAAGTAAAATGAATACAAATTGGAAAAGAAGAAGTAAAACTATCACTGTTTACAGATGACATGATACTATATATAGAAAATCCTAGTGATGCCACCAGAAAACTACTAGAGCTAATCAATGAATTTGGTCAAGTTGCAGGATACAAAATTAATGCACAGAAATCTCTTGCATTCCTATACACTAATGATGAAAAATCTGAAAGAGAAATTAAGGAAACACTCCTATTTACCATTGCAACATAAAGAATAAAATACCTAGGAATAAACCTACATAGGAAGACAAAAGACCTGTGTGCAGAAAACTATAAGATACTGATGAAAGAAATTAAAGATGATACAAACAGATGGAGAGATATACCATGTTCTTGGATTGGAAGAATCAATATTGTGAAAATGACTATACTACCCAAAGCAATCTACAGATTCAATGCAATCCCTATCAAATTACCAGTGGCATTTTTTACAGAACTAGAACAAAAAATCTTAAAATTTGTATGGAGACACAAAAGACCCCGAATAGCCAAAGCAGTCTTGAGGGAAAAAACGGAGCTGGAGGAATCAGACTCCCTGACTTCAGACTATACTGCAAAGCTACAGTAATCAAGACAATATGGTACTGGCACAAAAACAGAAATATAGATCAATGGAACAGGATAGAAAGCCCAGAGATAAACCCACGCACCTATGGTCAACTAATCTATGACAAAGGAGGCAAGGATATTAAATGGAGAAAAGACAGTCTCTTCAAGATGTGGTGCTGGGAAAACTGGACAGCTGCATGTAAAAGAATGAAATTAGAACACTCCCTAACACCATACACAAAAATAAACTCAAAATGGATTAGAGACCTAAATGTAAGACCAGACACCATAAAACTCTTAGAGGAAAACATACGCAGAGCACTCTTTGACATAAATCACAGCAAGATCTTTTTTGATCCACCTCCTAGAGTAATGGAAATAAAAACAAAAAAAAAGTAAATGGGACCTAATGAAACTTAAAAACTTTTGCAAAGCAAAGGATACTACAAACAAGATGAAAAGATGACCCTCAGAATGGGAAAAAATATTTGCAAACGACTCAACAGACAATGGATTAATCTCCAAATTAAATGAACAGCTCATGCAGCTCAATATTAAAAAAACAAACAACCCAATCCAAAAATGGGCAGAAGACCTAAATAGACATTTCTCCAAAGAGGACATACAAATGGCCAAGAAGCACATGAAAAGCTGCTCAACATCACTAATTATTAGAGAAATGCAAATCAAAACTACAGTGAGAAAAAAAAAACAAAACAAAACTACAGTGAGGTATCACCTCACACCAGTTAGAATGGGCATCATCAGAAAATCTACAAACAACAAATGCTGGAGAGGGTGTGGAGAAAAGGGAACCCTCTTGCACTGTTTTTGGGAATGTAAATTGATCCAGCCACTATGGAGAACAGTATGGAGGTTCCTTAAAAAACTAAAAATAGAATTACCATATGACCCAGCAATCCCACTACTGGGCATATACCCAGAGAAAACCATAATTCAAAAGGAGACTTGCACCCCAATGTTCATTGCAGCACTATTTACAATAGCCAGGTCATGGAAGCAACCTAAATGCCTATCAACAGACGAATGGATAAAGAAGATGTGGTACATATATACAATGGAGTATTACTCAGCCATAAAAAGGAACAAAATTGGGTCATTTGTAGAGACGTGGATGAATCTAGAGACTGTCATACAGAGTGAAGTAAGTCAGAAATGGAAAAACAAATATCACATATTAATGCATATATGTGGAACCTAGAAAAATGGTACAGATGAACCAGTTTGCAGGGCAGAAACTGAGACACAGATGTAGAGAACAAATGTATGGACACCAAGGGGGGAAAGCAGTGGCAGGTGGGGGGGTGGTGTGATGAATTGGGAGATTGGGATTGACATGTATACACTGATGTGTATAAAATAGATGACTAATAAGAACCTGCTGTATAAAAAAATTAATTAAATTAAATTAAATAAAGAATCCTGACTGAGGCACATGTGTGTGTGCTGTGAACGACTTTCCATAGTGCTCTCAAGAGAGCTTCAGTAAAGACCTAGCAAAGACCTAGACTGTTTTCAAAAGTGAAGCCAGATTTGCCTTTCTTGTGTACATATCACTGTGCTAAGGCAAGAACATGGAGGCCTGGTTTTGTTTGGATTACATACAGCATGTGTATCGGACATTGTAAATGTTAGCAGAGATTCTCCCCAACCTGTTCCCAGTGGCTGCCCTGAGAAATGAAAATGATGTGGGGAGGAAGACTTTTTCTTCTCCTTTTACATTCTTCTATACTGTTTGAATCTTTTTTTAACCATATTCATATATTATTTTTAAATGTTTTTAACGTTTAAAATAATTACTTAAGAAAGAAATGTGATACATCTACAGATATATCAGAGTGTCTACATAAGAGAAATGCTAAATTAAAATATGCATTCTGGCAAAAAGCATAGCCTTTTAAAGAAGCAGGTGGTGAGGGCTTGGTAGTCTGCTAAAGGCGTTGAGAATCTTATTTGGTGGGCTGTCAAAACTGCACACATTTTTTTAAGTTTTTTAATTTGGCATCTCTTGATGTTACTTCATATTATTTGTGCAAGAAATGGTTATTTTTTACACAATCTTAAGCATCAGAATAGTTGCTCCGCTCTGCAGCAGACCTAAGGCAAAGGAGGGGGCAGGGATGGGAAGAAAGGGCTCAGATTAGCAGAAAGGAGTAGGAGATAAAAATCCAGTATAGGGACTTCCCTAGTGGTCCAGTGGGTAAGACTCCACGCTCCCAATGCAGGGGGCCCAGGTTCGATCCCTGGTTGGGGAACTAGATCCCGTATGCATGCTGCAAGTAAGAGTCCACACACCGCAACTAAAGATCCCTCATGCCGCAACTAAGACCCAGCACAGCCTAAATAAATAAATTAATTAATTTAAAAAAAAAATACACTTAAGGACTTCCCTGGTGGCGCAGTGGTTAAGAATCCACCTGCCAATGCAGGGGACACAGGTTCGAGCCCTGTTCCGGGAAGATCCCACATGCCGCGGAGCAACTAAGCCCGTGTGCCGCAACTACTGAGCCTGCGCTCTAGAGCCCGCAAGTCACAACTACTGAAGCCTGTGTGCCACAACTACTGAAGCCCGCGCGCCTAGAGCCTGTGCTCTGCAACAAGAGAAGCCACCACAATGAGAAGCCTGCGCCTCGCAACAAAGAGTAGCCCCCGCTCGCTGCAACTAGAGAAAGCCCACGTGCAGCAGCGAAGACCCAATGCAGCCAAAAATTAAATAAATGAATAAATAAATTTTAAAAAAAATACACTTAAAAAAAATCCAGTACATATGTCGAAGTGGCCCAGAAGTTCACCCCCATTAGGAGGGGGCACTGAATAGACCATCTGTTGCAAAGTCAAAAATAAGAGGGAGATTAAAAATTGTGGTATACCCATACAATGAAATATTTCTCAGCAACAAAAATGAAAATACTGGGGCTTCCCTGGTGGCGCAGTGGTTGAGAGTCTGCCTGCCAGTGCAGGGGGCACAGGTTCGAGCCCTGGTCTGGGAGGATCCCGCGTGCCGCGGAGCAGCTAGGCCCGTGAGCCACAATTGCTGAGCCTGCGCGTCTGGAGCCTGTGCTCCGCAACGGGGGAGGTCGCGATGGTGGGAGGCCCGCACACCGCGATGAAGAGTGGTCCCCACTTTCCGCAGCTGGAGAGGCCCTCGCGCGGAAACGAAGACCCAACACAGCCATAAATAAATAAATTAATTTTTAAAAAAAAAAATGAAAATACTACTGATACCCACAGCAATGTACAAGAATCTCACAGACATTATTTTAGTGCAAAAGTCAGGCACAAAAGAATACACACTGCTTGATGAAATTTATCTGAAATTCTAAAAAAGGCAAAACTACAGTGACAGAAAACAGGAGTAGGTGTATACATTTGTCAAAACTCATCCTGCTGTATACTTAAAATGGGTGCATTTTATTGTATGCAAAGTTAGGGTTAGAGTTTGGGTTAGGGTTCGATAAAGTTGATTTTTTAAAAATAGAGGAGGGGATTTTGAGTGAGAACTTGATATGCTGGGTTACATTTACTCTGGTGTGTGTGCTTGATGGTATTTATGAATGAATGATGGAAGAGTGTGAGCCCGCTGTTGCAGGCCATGACTAGATGGAGGCCAAGTTTTCAAGAGTCAGAGAAGAGTCACCGGGCCTCTAGCCATCCTTCCCCATCCTTGGCCCAGGCACCAAGGGATACCAGGCAAAGGTAGGCAGTTGGAGTAACTCTCCTCTCCCTGCCCCCCCTGCAGGAAAGGAGGGTGAGACATTCCCTGGATCATCGCTCTGAGCAGGGCCAACTGCCTTTGGCCAACCCCGAGCTCGGGACATCTTCATCAGGAAAGCACCATGTGTGTGAGTTGGCTGCAGCCTCCATTTTATTTTCAAGAATTGTCATTTAGGGGGCTTCCCTGGTGGCGCAGTGGTTGAGAATCTGCCTGCTGATGCAAGGGACACGGGTTCAAGCCCTGGTCTAGGAAGATCCCACATGCCATGGAGCAACTAGGCCCGTGAGCCACAACTACTGAGCCTGCGCGTCTGGAGCCTGTGCTCCGCAACAAGAGAGGCCGCGACAGTGAGAGGCCCGCGCACCGCGATGAAGAGTGGCCCCCGCTCACCGCAACTAGAGAAAGCCCTCGCGCAGAAACGAAGACCCAACCCAGCCTAATTAATTAATTAATTAATTAATTAGTTAATTAATTAATTAATTAGTTAATTAATTAATTTAAAGAAAAAAGAATTGGCATTTATCCCTATGGGAAAATAGATGAGCAACCTCATGGGAAAAGCAGACTCAGGAAGGTAATGACCATGACGGCCGCAGTCACTTCACATCCCACCAGCAGGTCAACACTAGATCTGGGACCGCCAGCAGCACACCCACCCACTCCAGAACACAGCTCTGCCCGCGAGTGGCCCAGCACTAGCCCCAGTCCCCCCTCCCAGGGCCCTGCAGCCGGCAGTCTCATGACCAGGTCCCACCAACCAGTGACAGGCAGCCTCTGCACAAGGCAGAGACTGGGGGCCTGCCACACCTACCAGACCCCCTCCCCCCACATAGGCAGCCTGCCACAACAGAAGGACCAACACAGCCCAAATAGGGGGCATCCCTAGAGCACATACCTCTGGTGACCAGAGGGGAGTGTGCTGCTGGGACACATAGGATGTCTCATACAAAAGGCCACTTCTCCAAGATCAGGAAATGTAACCAACCTACCAGATACATATAAATAAAAACAGCAAATTAGGCAAAGTAAGGCAACAGAGGAATATCCTCCAAACAAAGGAATAGGCTAAACCCCAGAAGAAGAACTAAGTGAAGTGGAGATTGACAATCTACCCTATAGAAGGTTCAAGGTAATGATCATAAAGATGTTCAAGAACACAGAAGATTGGATGACCAAAATGAGAAGTTAGGAGTTTTTAACAGAGTTAGAAAATACAAAGAAGAACAAAACAGAGATGAAGAATACAATAACTGAAATGAAAAATACTCTAGAAGGAATCAACAATAGCTTAAATGATACAGAGGAACAGATCAAGGAACTGGAAAGCAAAGTAGTGAAAATCACTGACACTGAACAGAAAAAAAGAAAAAAGAATGAAAAGAACTGAGGACAATTTAGGAGACTTCTGGGACAATATCCAAAGTGCTAATATTCACGTTATAGGGGTCCCAGAAGGAGAAGAGAGAGACAAAGGGGCTGAGAACATATTTGAAGACATAATAACTGAAAACTTCCCTAACCTGAATAGACTGAATGTCACCCAAGTCCAGGAGGCTCAGAGAGTCCCATACAGGATGAGCCCAAAAAGGAACATGCCAAGACACACAGTAATTAAAATGACAAAAATTGGGCTTCCCTGGTGGCGCAGTGGTTGAGAATCCGCCTGCCAATGCAGGGGACACGGGTTCGAGCCCTGGTCTGGGAAGATCCCACATGCCACGGAGCAACTAGGCCCGTGAGCCACAATTACTGAGCCTGGGCATCTGGAGCCTGTGCTCCGCAACAAGAGAGGCCACGATAGTGAGAGGCCCGCGCACCGCGATGAAGAGTGGCCCCCGCTTGCCACAACTAGAGAAAGCCCTCGCACAGAAACGAAGACCCAACACAGCCATAAATAAATAAATAAATAAAATGACAAAAATTAAAGCTAAAGAGAAAATATTAAAAGCAACAAGGGAAAAGCATCTAGTTACATATAAGGGAACTCCCACAAGACTGTCAGCTGACTTTTGAGCAGAAACTCTGCAGGCCAGAAGGCAGTGGCATTATATATTTAATGCGATGAAAGGGGAAAACCTACAATCAGGAATACTCTACCAAGCAAGGCTCTCAGTCAGATTTGATGGAGAGATCAAAAGTTTTACAGACAAGCAAAAGCTAAAAGAGTTCAGCACCACCGAACCAGCTTTATAAGAAATGTTAAAGGGACTTCTCTAAGCTAAAAAGAAAAGACCACAACTAGAAACATGAAGATTACAAAAGGAAAAATTTCATTGGTAAAGGCAAATATACAGTAAAGGTAGTAATCAGCCATGTATAAAGCTAGTAGGAAAGTTAAAAGACAAAAGTAGTAAAATCATCTATATCCACACTTAGTGGTTAAGGGATACACAAAACAAAAAGATATCAATTATGATGTCAAAAACAGTAAGTGTAGTGGATAGGAGTAAAAATACAGGGTTGTTAAAATGCATTTGAACTTAAGTGATCAGCAACTTAAAATAATCACACATATACATATAGATTGCTATATACAGTCAATAGCTGTGTAATATCTTTGTATGGTGACATGACTAGAATTATCATGGTGATCATTCTGATATGTCTAGAAAAATCAAATCACTATGTTGTGTAACAGGAACTAACATAGTGTTATAGGTCAATTATACTTCAAAAACAAACAAACAAACTCACAGAAAAAGAGATCAGATTTGTTGTTATCAGAGGTTGGGGGTGGAAGGGGGAGGGGATGAAGGTAGTCAAAAGGTACAAACTTCCAAGATAAATAAGTACTAGGGATGTAGTGTACCACAGGATAAATAGAACTAACACTGCTGATTTTATATATGAAAGTTGTTAAGAGAGAAAAACAATTTTTTTCTATTTCTTTAATTTTGTATCTATATGAGATGATGGATGGTCACTAAACTTACTGTGATAATCATTTCATGATGTATATAAGTCACATCATTATGTTGTACACCTTAAACTTATACAGTGCTGTATGTCAGTTATAGCTCAATGAAACTGGAAGAAAAAAAATTCTCATCACAAGTGGAAAAAAATGTAACTATGTGAGGTGATGGATATTAACTAGACTTATTGTGGTGATCATTTCTCAATACATATATGTATCAAATCATTATGTTATATACTATTAATACAATGTTATATATCAATAATACCTCAATACAACTGGAAAAATTGTTCCAATAAAAATAAAGTAAAAAGAAATTGGTGAAAAAAATAATGAGAAGGTGAGCTCTGGGCTGAGGACCAATTCATATATTTATCCAGGGAATTTAAGGCTGAAAGGGTTTTTTGATGAGAAGATTCTCAGAGGCTCCAAAGATTAATATCAGCTGCAGTTAGGTTAAAAGAAAATTAATAGTGATAATTAATCACAAAAACACGCTACATGTATTTGTAGCTGCCTGGCTTACAGAGTGCTTTCGTTTAAACTATTATACTTGGTCTTTTTTTTTTTTTTTTTGGCCACACAGCGCAGCATGCAGGATCTCCCAACCAGGGATGGAACCCGTGCACCCTGCATTGGAAGCGCAGAGTCTTAACCACTGGACAGCCAGGGAAGTCCCTGTTACACTTGATCTTCACAGCACTTTTAAAGACAGGAAATGCATTATTATCCAGGCTCAAGTTCATGCTGTAAAATTTCATATCAATTCAGAAAAGCCCTTTGAAGATTTAATTCATTGACAAATACTGTTTGACGTGGTTAGGTAGAACTATGTTATTAAAATCACCTAAAGCATATTTGGATCTCTGCAATCTCCTTGGAGACACCTTTGAAGGGCCATATGATGAGTAGCAGGGCCAGGCTGAGACGTGATCTGTTCTCAATCCTGCCCCTCCTGGGCTCGGCTGTACAGTCCCTTCCTGTGTAACCCACGCCCTACTCTGTCCCTTTACATTTTTGTCTGTAAAGCCAGGAGTTCGTGTTTGATGGGTAGTTGCTTTTATTATAATTAAGTCTTCAGTAGACAAATCACCTAAATTCATGGATCACATGGAGTAGTCTCTTGGTTGGCTACACTCAGGGAAAGACAGCCTGAGACCCCAGCAGGACAGCAGGACCCTGGCATGGGGGTGGTCGCCCTGAAGGTCAGCACTGGGCCTGGGAACCGTGGAGGAAGGCCTCCAGGATGGGGAACAATGTGTATCCAACCTGCCTCCCAGGGATGCTGGGCAAATACCGCACTACCAGGGACAAAACCACTTTACCCTGGGTGGACGCACACCGCTATCACTATTAGTATTCATATTACCATTGCTATTTTTATGGATGGCGTCTCTTCTTTTTTTTTTAATTAATTTATTTATTTATTTATTTATTTATGGCTGCATTGGGTCTTTGTTGCTGCGTGCGGGATTTCTCTAGTTGCGGCGAGCGGGGGCTACTCTTCCTTGCAGTGAGCAGGCTTCTCATTGTGGTGGCTTCTCTTGTTGCAGGGCGTGGGCTCTAGGCACGTGGGCTTCAGTAGTTGTGGCACGTGGGCTCAGTAGTTGTGGCTCACAGGTTCTAGAGCGCAGGCTCAGTAGTTGTGGCGCACAGGCTTAGTTGCTCCGCAGCATGTGGGATCTTCCCGGACTGGGGCTCAAACCCGTGTCCCCTGCATTGGCAGGTGGATTCTTAACCACTGCACCACCAGGGAAGCCCCATGGATGGCGTCTCCTCTTTCTCCTGGGCATGTTAAGCCTCTCTGGAAGGGCCAAGCCTCACCAAAATACTGTGCACAGATGAAACCACAGGTCATGGAAGACTGGTCCATGGGTCCTCGAGATGGTCTCCAGGAATCTGTTGTCTGGGCGGCTTATCAGGGACACCTACCCGGCCAAGAGCCACAGCCCAGGCTGTCCTGCTGCTGAGAGATAACCTGACCTGTCTCCTCCTCCAGGCCTCACAGCCCCCTCCCTCCTGTGAACCTCATTGCACTATCTGGTGTGTCACTGCACTAGAACTGAATTGGTTCTGTCTCCCCACCTGCCTTTGAGTTCCAAGGAGGCCAGACTGTACCTCGGGCTATGGAGAAGGGTGGGGTGTAATGGGAGGATCGGCTGAGGGGGAGAGGGAAGGCTTGGGGCCCTGTCTCCACTCTGCCAGGTGCACTGTAGACCCTCTAAGCCTCTCTTTTCCCATCTGTATAAGGGGAGAAATAACCCCTACCTACCTCGTAGGGCTTAAAGCTGCACTGTCCACTATGGTAGCCACTAGCCACGTGTGGCTATTGAGAACCTGAAGTGTGGCTAGTCCGAATGGAGATGTGCTCTAAGTGTAAAATACACACCAGATAGCAAAGACTTAGTACCAAAAAATAAATATAAATCTCTCAATAATTTTGATAGTCATTACACAATATTTTCGATGTATTGGGTTAAACCTAATATATTATTAAAATTAATTTCACCTGTTTCTTTTTACTCTTCAAAATGTGGCTACTAGAAAAATTACAATTACATACAGGCTCGCGTTATGCTTCTATTGGACAGCGCTAGTTGAGAAAACCAAGAAGACGCAGTAGACAGCTATTTGGATGGACAGAGTCATTACAACTCTTTTTCCTATGTTGCCCTCTTCTCCCTGCACCTCGCAGAAAGTGGGTTTGAAAAATCCCCATCAAACATAAAAATCTTGGAATTTTTCAACTGAAAAGTTCAGGGAATCCAAACCTCCCCACCCCACCCAATGTAGATAAAGAAATTGAGACTTGGAGCAAACTATTAGATATCCCCTGATGATCAATCAAGAAGATAACCTTTTCCCCAGGAGTTTGGGGACTTTTCTGTCCCAGAAGCCACTTTCAAATATCTTTTTAAAATTAGCTTTTACTTTAATAAAAAGGCTTTCATTTGTGTCACTCATAGATTCTTTCTCCCTGTCAGTCTCTGCCCGGTGTTCCTCAGCAACCTAATAATAAAGGAGCTCTGGGAACAGACTTGTGGTTGCCAAGGGGGAGAGGAGGTGGCGGAGGGACGGAGTGGGAGCTTGGGGTTAACAGATGCAAACTAGTATATAGAGAATGGATACACAACAAGGTCCTACTGTAGAGCACAGGGAATTATATTCAATATCCTATGATAAACCATAATGAAAAAGAATGTATGTATAACTGAATCACTTTGCTGTACAGCAGAAATTAACACAACATTGTAAATCAACTATGGTTCAATTAAAAAAAAACTGTTAACTTCATTGAAAAAATAATTAGTTAATTAATTAGCTCTGGGTTCCCTGTATATACAAAAGCCCTGGGGTTAACAGAGTCCAGTTCAAATGGCCCTGGACAGGAAAACACCAAACCCACGTGATGTCCTTCTCCCTGGACTTCAGCTTGCTGGGCTCTAAAATGGACCCTTGATCCCGCTTTACCTTGTGTTTACCTTGGAGCAGAGGTCCAGTGAGGGATGAGACACACATGCAAGTCTTTTGTAAGTAAATTATCTGTCAGAAACTTGTGAGTCCCGCATGCTATTAATGGATAAGAAGAATGAGGGAATGTTTTGGCACAAATCCTCACAGGGCTTGTCAGCAGACAGCAGCAGCTGCAAACTATAGGCATCTGAGAGTCTAAGCTCTTCCAACCCACATTCAGGAGTTGAGAAGACAGAGGTCACAGAGAAGGAGGGGAAGGGGCTGCCCAAAGACCAGAGGCCAAGTTTGCAGACAACTGGGAGAGCACTCACGCCATCCCTGATTAGTGTTCTACAACCACTTTGCTTGGAAGTTTTGAAATAACATTCTTTTCTTACCACAAAGCAGATTCTTTTAGAATTTTTTGAAAATACACAGAAAAAAATCCCATCACCCAATTCCCACCCACCCCCTGCCCCACCAACCAGAGATAATCCCATCAACTGTTTAGTATCTTTTTAAAATAAATAGTGTTTTTTCTACTCGTGTGAACATATATGTACTTTGTCTTTTACAAAAATGTGATACTACTACAACAGTTTGTATTTTTTTCCCTCTGAATAAATAGTAAACATTTTTCCAAGTGAAATATCCTTTCACACTATTATTACATTATCATTAATGATGACATGATATTCCATTGGATGAATGTTTAACCGATTCCTGATTATTGGGCATTAAGGTTTTCTCCAGTTTTTCCCAATTATAACAATGCTACGATGAGCATTCTAATAGAAAATATATGGAATGAGCTCCCTGACATGGGTCTTGGCAATGATTTTTTTGATGACATCAAAAGCACAGGCAATAAAAGCAAAAATAAACGAGAGATTATGTCAGACAAAAAGCTTCTGCACAGCAAGGAAAAAATTAACAAAATGAAAAGTCAACCTCCAGAATGGGAGAAAATCTTTGCAAAACATATATCAGATAAGGGGTTAATATCCAAAATGTATAAGGAAATTATACAACTCAATTGCAAACAACAGTAGTCCAATTTAAAAATGGGCAAAGGAACTGAATAGATGTTTCTCTAAAGAAGATATACAAATGGGCAACATGCATATGAAAAGGTGTTCAATATCCCTAATCATCAGGGAAGTGCAAATCAAAACCACAGTGAGATACCATCTCATATCTGTTAGAATGGCTATTATCAAAAAGACAAGAGATAACAAGTGTTGATGAGGTTTTGAAGAAAAGAGAACATTTCTACACTGTTGGTGGGAATGTAAATTGGTAAAGCCACTATGGAAAACAGTATGGAAGTTCCTCAAAAACTTAAAAATAGAACTACCATATAATCCAGTAATCTCACTTCTTAGTATATATCCAGAGGAAATGAAATCAGAATCTTTTTTTTGTTTTGTTTTGTTTTGTTGGCTGCTTTGGGTCTTCGTTGCTGCACACAGGCTTTCTCTAGTTGCAGCGAGCGAGCGGGGCTACTCTTCCTTGCGGTGTGCGGGCTTCTCATGGCAGTGGCTTCTCTCGTTGCGGAGCCCAGGCTCTAGGCATGTGGGCCTCAGTAGTTGCAGCACATGGGCTCAGTAGTTGTGGCTCGCAGGCTCTAGAGCACAGGTTCAGTCGTTGCGGCACACGGGCTTAGTTGCTCCGTGGCATGTGGGATCTTCCCAGACCAGAGCTCGAACCCGTGTCCCCTGCATTGGCTGGTGGATTCTTAATCACTGCGCCACCAGGGAAGCCCCTGAAATCAGGATCTTAAAGCAATATCTGCACTCCCATGTTCATTGCAATATTATTCAAAATAGCCAAGATATGGAAACAACCAAAGTGTCTGTTGATGGATGAATAGATAAAAAAATTGTGAGATATTTTATCAATGCTAATAAAATGGGGAAATATATATATGATGGAATATTTTCAGCCTTAAAAAAGAGGAAATCCTTGTCCTACTGAGTGAAGTAAGTCAGGCAAAGAAAGACAAATATCATATGATATTGCTTATATGTGGAATCTAAAAAAATGGTAAAAATGAACTTATTTACAACACAGAAATAGAGTCACAAATATAGAAAACAAACTTATGGTTACCGAGGGGGAAAGCAGGGCAGGGGGTTGGGGAGGGATAAATTGGGAGACTGGGATTGACATATACACACTACTATGTATAAAATAGATAACTAATAAGAACCTACTGTATAGCACAGGGAACTCTACTCAGTGCTCTGTGGTGACCTAAATGGGAAGGAAATCTAAAAAAGAGTGGATATATGTATGTGTATAACTGATTTTGTTGTACACCTGAAACTAACACAACATTGTAAATTAAGTATACTCCAGTAAATTTTTTTTAAAAAAAGAGGAAAGTCCTGTCATTTGCAATCACATGGATGAACTGGGAGGATAATATGCAAAGTGAAATAAACCAGACACAGAAAGACAAATATTGCATGATATCAGTTATATGTAGAATTTTTCAAAGTTGAACTTAGAGAAACAGAAACTTAAGAAATGGTGTTTTCTGGGACTTCCCTGGTGGCGCAGTGGTTAAGAATCTGCTTGCCAATGCAGGGGACACGGGTTCAAGCCCTGGTCCGGGAAGATCCCACATGCCACGGAACAACTAAGCCCGTGCGCCACAACTACTGAGCCCGCGTGCCTAGAGCCTGTGCTCTGCAACAAGAGAAGCCACCACAATGAGAAGCCCGCACACTGCGATGAACACCCAACACAGCCAAAAATAAATAAAATAAAATAAAATTATTTTTGTTGTGGTATGACTCAAAATCTAATTTCAGAATCTAATTTCATTTTTCTTTTCCCCCTGAATGGTTCTTCCAAATATCTCATTTATCCCAGGGTTTCTCACTAGTGGCACTATTGGTATTTGTGGCCAGGTAATTCTTTGTTTTGGGGTTGTCCTGCACATTGTAGGATGTTTAGCAGCATTCCTGACAGCTATCAAATGCTAATAGCATTACCCCAGTTGTGACAACCAAAAATGCCTTTAGACATTGCCCGGTGTCCCCTGGGAAACAAAATCACCCCCAATTGAGAACCACTGATTTATCTTTCCCTGGAAATGATTTGAAATACCATCTCGCCAACGAAGTATATTCTAATATATCATATACACCCGGGTCCATTTCAGGACTTTCTATTCAGTTCCAATTATTTGATGTCTATTCTTGGACTATATAGAAAATAGTACCAAACTATTTTCCTTATTGTAGTTTTGTATTAACCTTTAATCAGTTTACACTCTTGCTTTCCCAGTCTCTTTTAATCCTTCACGGAGGATACTTAATCTTATTGATCAGTTGTGGGGGGGGAAAGGAACAAAAGAGACCCAAATGGAATCTGGGGCATGGGAGGCCCCACCTTCATGTCAAGGAGGCCCACACTGGGTGGAACAGGCACAAGGCTGCTTGAGGCTGATAAGAGAAAAAGGTGCCTCATAGGATCTGGAAGCCGCATCCCCAGGATCATCTGGTGCGACCCCAAGGGAAGGAGCTACAGAAAATAAAAACAGGAAGAGGAAGCAGTGCTTTGAACTGCTGGTATTACTAAGTGGGTCTGGGGGAAGGAAGCTGGGGAACAGAATGTTTATTTACACGGTATCTATAGACTTCTGTTGTTCCAGAGGAGCTGAATATAGCCCTATAAGGAATTAGTCCAGGCTTCGCTGGTGGCGCAGTGGTGAAGAATCCGCCCGGACATGGGTTCGAACCCTGGTCCGGGAAGATCCCACATGCCGCGGAGCAACTAAGCCCGTGCGCCACAACGACTGAAGCCTGCGCGCCTAGAGCCCGTGCTCTGCAACGAGAAGCCACTGCAACGAGAAGCCCGTGCACCGCAACAAAGAGTAGCCCCGCTCACCGCAACTAGAGAAAGCCCACGCGCAGAAACGAAGACCCAATGCAGCCAAAAATAAATAAATAAATTTATTTTTTTAAAAAAAGGAATTAGTCCTTTAAGCCCAGTAAATGGATCATAGTCACGTGGACGCTGGTAAATTCCCTCAGCACCAGGACCTTAGCTCCCCCTCCCCTCTGGGAAGGAGGGCCCACCTCTGCCAGGACAACTATTGGGATAAATAGGGCAGCACTGCCTCCTCCATGGAGCCCACAACCAGGGATTCTAGAATCCTGTCCCTCTCTGCATCAGAGACAACAGCTCAGATCAAAGACTCTAGTGACAGGCATTCCAAGGGTACCAGTTAGGATGGCTTCAGTTGCAAGAAACAGGAAACCTGACTCAAACTGGCTTAAGCCATAAAAGAAGTTTCTAGGCCCAGGTGACAGAAAGTCCACAGGGAGCCTTCCTCCAGTAGCTCAGTGACATTACAAGGACTTGCTTCTTTCCTGGGCTGTGCACTGTCTTCCTCATCGTTAGCAGCGTCCTTGGGAAAGGCTTGGGACTCCCAGATGGACGCTGCCCGCTTCCCTTGGCATTGTGCTGATAATCATGCAGCAGAAAACTCTTTGCCCCAGAATTCCCAGCGAAAGTCCTGAGGTTCACTTTGATTGGACCATACTTGTTCACATGTCCATCTGGGAGAAGGGTAGAATTGGCTTGTCTTGATCAGCTTAGAGCTGGGACCACTTAAATCCCCACCAGAAATCTGGGCCTGCGGGGGAAAGGGAAGAGGGAAAACGGGATGGATACTGAGATACCCCGACGTGTCCACTGCGCCAGGCTTCCTGAAGAAGCCGGGAGGGAAGCAGCCTGGAGCCTGAAATCTGAAAAGAAATACTTGTATCATTGGAGAAACTTTGCCCCTTACATCTTAGATAGATTCATAACATCATTTTTCTTTATAACATCTTTATCATTTCTTCCCGAGCTCAGGATTCAAAAACCCTGTCAGCCAGAAATGCAGAAATGAAGACCCTGAAAATGCATGTGACCTAAATCAGGAACAAGACCCCCAATACCAGACAAAGCCAGATTCTCACTGCCTGATCTGTCCAGCCCCTCCATAAAGGGCACACACAAGCTCTAAGTGACAGGGGCCATGTCACAGTGTTTTGTCTGGAAAACAATTTGCAACTATCATAGCAAAAAGCGCCCTGGTGGGCTTCCCTGGTGGTCCAGTGGTCAAGATTCTGTGCTTCCACTGCAGGGGGCGCAGGTTTGCTCCCTGGTCGGGAAGTTCTGCATGCCCGACAGTGCAGCCAAAAAAGAAAAAAAAAAAGTGCCCTGGTGATGCAGGCTGGTCTGTCATAGCCACTGTCCTTCCTGAGTTGCTCAGCTGTTCCTTGATGCCAGGAGGGCTGCTCAGGAGGAAGCAAGAAAGCAACAAGCTCCAGCCTGCTGTTAGCCCAGCGGCTTTGGGAAAGCAGTGCCCAGAACAGTCCCTCTATCTTCTCGAAACATGTTTCTCATCTGCTGGTTCCAGCAGTTTTGCGTCATCAAGTAGATCCGTTGCTCCTACCCACAAACTCTGCTCTGTTTAACAGAAACTTCTGCAAGATGGCAGTGGGTGGGGAGGTGGGGGCAAATCAAAGCTTAGCCTGTTCTGGCAACATGATGCCTCAAGGTTCCTCCTGCGGTCAGGCTCAACCAAGCTGCCACAGACCATGGGGTTGCACTGGGAATGCCAGAGGTGCATGCCAGGCATTCAGAAAATGGCAGCATTGTCAATATCCTTATAGTTATGCCTGCAAATCAGACTATGTTTAGTCCAACACTGCTCCTTTGTTCATTGGTAGAGGCGCTCTTCCCAAGAGTACAAGACCCCAGCAATAAAACCCCAGAAATGGGTAACAGAGGCATCTCTACTATGTACAAAGCCAACCATAACCTCCCTGTTCTTTATTTTCCCTCTCCTTCAATTGCCAGTTATCTTTATTGGCTTTGAAGACCCCAAAAGCACAGGTCACAGATTTGATGGTAAGGACTCTTTTCTCCAAGCACATGAGGAAGTCTCAATGGTATTGTCTCTGTGGTATCCAGATCTTCTGCTGGCTGCAGATTTTTCTGAAGGAGCAATTGCCAAAGCACACAGCAAATGTTGTTTCAGTGCTCCTTAAATAATTTTCCCAGCACTCACTTTAAGAGGAGCAGTCCAATTGGCATCCAGCAATCTCATTTATCTCAGATTTGGAAATGCTCCTGCCTTACCTGTTGAATGTTTTCTCTCTGTATGGGCACCAGATAAACTGTCCTCCGTTGCTTTTCACCTTCTCCATTGCAGTAACGACACATTCCCTAGTGTGCTGGCTGTGTGACCTTGGATTATTCCCTAACCTCAAGAATCCCTTAGTCTTCTCATCTGTAAGACATAACTTCCTGATTGAATTATTATGAATATTAAATGAATTAAAGCAAAGTCAGTGCTAAATTAACGTGAACTATGACTAATTTTGCACCAACCTAATTGTTGATTTCCCTTTGACCAAATCCATCTAAAAATTATGACACAGAAGACCTAAACTGTACCTATTTCATAATTACATATTTAACTAGAAATTAAATATGCAGTTAAAGCAAAGACTAGAACAGAACATGGACAAATGAAAATAGTAGATTGGGAGTCATGGTAGGTGATTTTATTATTTTTTTTTATTAATTTTTATTGGAGGATGGTTGCTTTACGATGTTGTGTTAGCCTCCACTGCACAACAAAATGAATCAGCCATACACATACAGATATCCCCTCCCTTTTGGACGTCCCTCCTATTTAGGTTACCACAGTGCATTAGGTAGAGTTCCCTGGGCTACACAGTGTGTTCCCATCAGTTGTCTATTTTATACATAGTATCAATAATGTATATGTGTCAATCCCAGTCTCCCAATTCCTCCCACCCCACCACTTTCCCCCTTGGTATCCATACATTTGTTCCCTACGTCTGTGTCTCTATTTCTGCTTTGCAGATAAGATCACCTATACCATTTCTCTAGATTCCACATATATGCGTCATTACAAGATATTTGCTTTTCTCTTTCTGACTTACTTCACTCTGTATGACACTCTCTAGGTCCAGGTAGGTGATTTTATTTATTTATTATTATTATTTTTTAATTATTTTATTTATTTATTTTTGGCTGCGTTGGGTCTTCGTTGCTGCGTGCGGGCTTTCTCTAGTTGCCGCAAGCAGGGGCTACTCTTCGTTGCGGTGCGCAGGCTTCTCACTGCGGTGGCTTCTCTTGTTGCAGAGCACGGGCTCTAGGGGCACGGGCTTCAGTAGTTGTGGCACGCAGGCTCAGCAGTTGTGGCTCGCGGGCTCTAGAGCGCAGGCTCAGTAGTTGTGGTGCACGGGCTTAGTTGCTCTGTGGCATGTGGGATCTTCCCGCACCAGGGCTCGAACCCGTGTCCCCTGCATTGGCAGGCGGATTCTTAACCACTGCGCCACCAGGGAAGCCCCAGGTAGGTGATTTTATAATGTACTGTTTGTATAACATGGGAAAAGTCAACCCAAAATAGTCGTATTGCGTGGATTTAAAATTTTGAAATGCATGTAATACATATATTTTGTAACAGCCATATATATATATATATATATATATATATATATATATATATATACACATCTTCCCTTCAGTTTCCGCCTTCACTATAGCTCTGGTTACCTACCGTCACATAACAAACTATCCCAAAACTTAGCGGCTCCAAAGAAGCATTTTATTTTGCTCATGATTTGCAGGATCAGGAATTTGGGGAGGGCTCCAAACGGAGCTCTTCTCTGCTCCACACGGCAGCAGGTGAGGCTGGAGAATCAACTTCCAACATGGCTCGCTCACACGGCTGGCAAGCTGGGACTGGCTGTCGACCGGGAACCTTGGTTCCTCTCCATGAATCTGCCTGGGCTACATCACAATACTGCAGCCAAGTCTCTTCCCCAGACCAAGTGTTCTAAGACAGGAGGTGGAAGCTGCCAGCCTCTAAGGGGCCAGGTCTGGAAATTGGCAGTCACTCCTGCCGAAGTCTATGACTCAAAGCAGAGACAGCCCACCCTGAGATTTAAGGAGAGGCGACATAGACTCCACCTCTATGGGGAGAGGGTCAAGGAATTTGTGGCCATTCTTAAACTGCCACAGTTACCCTTTTCTTACGCCAGCTTGCATGCCGAAGCGACAGACAAGGCACTATCGTTTCATACCTCATACACTTCCTCTCTCCTCAGCCTCTCTTATTCCTTCCTAAATCCTGGTCCTTTGCCCATCTGTCATCTCTCACACCTGCTGACGCTCATCTCTAGTTACAGATTCAGAAGCTACACTACATTGCAATGACGTACTGTTAATCAAGAGCTTTGGCATCTGGTAGACCTGGGTTAGAATCAACTCTATCAATGACTTGCTGTGACCCTGAACAAATTACTTAACATCTGACACTCAATTTCCTCACCTGAAATAAGAAGCCTACTCATAAGATTGCTGGGAGGATTAATAAATAACGTATTTGGTAAAAATTGTAACATCCGACAATGCCAAGTGTTGACAAGGCATAGAACTGGAACTTTATACACTGCTCGTGAGAGCATATACTGCTTCAAGTTTTGGAGACCAACTTGGCAATATATGATAAGATTAAAGATGAACATATACTACAATGCAGTGATTCTATGCCTAGATTTAGACCCTGAGAAACTCCTGCACAGATGTCCAAGGAAATCCATATAATACTAATGGATGGACTTCCCTGGTGGTCCAGTGGTTAAGACTCTGCACTTCCTCTGCACTTCCACTGCACTTCCACTTCCACGTGTTCGATCCCTGGTCAGGGAAGATCCTGCATGCCTGGCAGCAGGGCCAAAAAAAAAAAAAAAAAAAAAAAATGCAAGAATACTAAGGGTAGCACTGTTTTTAATTGCCAAAAATTGGAAACCACCTAAATGTTGACCAGGAAAAGAGATAATAAACTGTGATGCGGTCATGTATGGGCCAGAGCTACGCATACTAACACGGAGGAATCTCACTACTACAATGCATAAAAAGTAATTAGAATGAAAATGCATATGGTGTGAAATCATTTACATATAGCTTGAAACATGCAAAACAATGTTATGTCTCATTTAGGGAAACAAGCATGGGTAGTAAAAGTAAAAAGAAACAGTAAACACTAAATTCGGTCAGTTGTCAGTAGTCCTGAATGGAACAAGAGTAAAACAGTCCAGGCCCTGGAATCTTAAACTACATGGTGGGTACAAGAGTGTTCATTGTTTTATTCTTTTTATAACCTTCTCTATGTCTGAAATATTTCACATCAAACTTTGAAAGTTTTAAAGGCCTATTTATAGGGACTTTCCTGGCGGTCCAGTGGTTAAGACTCCACGCTTCCACGGGTTCATTCCCTGGTTGTGGAAATAAGATCCCCCATGCCCGTGGCGTGGCCAAAATAAACAAATGAATAAAGACCTATTTATAGTGAGTATGTGTACAACGCTGGGGATGAGACAAAGGCTCAATGTCCAGTAGGAACTGCCTTCATTTTCACTCCGACATTCCACCCCTTGTTATTTACTCACCCATGGGACCCTCTCCTTCACTCCACCCTTAAGCTAGAAAAAGGTGTTTCCATTTTTACAGGAGTTCAAATGAGCGTGTGACTAAGGTCATGAGAAGCCACATTTATCTGGTTGCCTGGATCTGGACCAACTGAGTCAGACTGGATTTTGAGAACAGTAACTTTTTTTTTCCCCAAGGGAAAGAAATCAAATTTACAGTTGCACATATATACAATGGAATATTCCTCAGCCATAAAAACGAACAAAATAATGCCATTTGCAGCAACATGGATGGACCCAGAGACTGTCATACTGAGTGAAGTCAGACAGAGAAAAAGACATATCATATGATATCCCTTATAAGCGGAATCTAAAAAGAAATGATACAAATGAACTTACTTACAAAACAGACTCACAGACTTAGAGAACAAACTTACGGTTAGCAGGGTGGATGGGTGGGGGGGGAGGGATAGCTAGGGAGTTTGGGATTGACATGTACACACGGCTATATTTAAAATGGATAACCAACAAGGACCTACTGTAGAGCACAGGGAACTCTGCTCAATATTATGTAGCAACCTAACTGGGAAAAGAATTTGAAAAAGAATAGATACATGTACATGTACAACTGAATCACTTTGCTGTACACCTGAAACTATCACAACATTGTTAATCAAGTATACTCCAATATAAAGTAAAAAGTTAACAAACCAATAAATTTACAAATATGACATGTGGTCAAACACTAACAGTGGGAAGATTTTTAAAAGTGCTGACTGGAAAACAAGGCATGCCAGTATACCTAGTTCCGTTCCTTCATTCCCATTCAACAGAATGTAACAGACAGCACTCATTTACCCCACGGGACCACTGTCGGCTGCCTGTTTCCAAGTTCTGAACCGTGGAAGCATACTGGAATCCCCGAGAGAGCTTTTAAAAATCCTGTGCCCAGATCCCACCTATACCAATCAAATCCCAATGCCCCTGGAAAGAACCCAGGCCTCAGGTCTCCAGATGAGTCCAATGGGGCAGGCACAGTTGAGAATCACTGGCCTATTTGGTCCTCTCAAGAGAATAACACCCTGACACATCAGACACCACCTCTGAATCCAGGTTGTTTTCCCTCATCCTTTCATATGTAAAATACTCATTCATTAATTAATGAGTATTTATGAGCAATTAATGAGTATTAATTAATCATTAATCATTATGAGTAATTAATGAGTATTAATTAATTAATCATTAATTCTTATTCCTTCTAAAGCTTTTATAATTCAAGACAATTATGGATCCAATGACAGAAATAAGACTGCTTAGGCTTCGGACTGTGTCAAAGTGACAGCTGCCTACACCGTGTCTGTTCTACCCAGTTCTTAATAATACAACTCCAACTTTTAGCCAAGATGTGGTCACCCAACGGAAGACCGCCGTTTCCCAGAGCAAAGTACGAGGGAGATAAGAGAGCTTCCCTTTACCGAACGAAGAATGCCAACTAATAAATGTTCAAGGTGTACGAAAAATAGAAAATCACCCATTTTACAACCAGTTTGGCAATAATGGATTCAGGCAAGATTCATCAATGGATACTGAGGCCACTGAGTGCAAGACGGCTGTGAGGCACAGGACAGTCACGCAATCTCAAAATTTCACCCCACAGATAAGGTGTTAATTCCAAACATGCTCTGAAGATGAAGAAATCCGGCAGACGCCCCTGTGTTGGTTGCTAAGCTATACCACATCTCAGCTGCAAACCCAGCCCTCCCTACTTTGTGGTGCCGCTGGGGCTGGAGCTCTCCCAACCACATGTGTTCACCGGCTTTGTTCACAGCATGCATGTGGGATCTTAGTTCCCTGACCAGGGATGGAACCCAGGTCCCCTGCATTGGGAGCGTGGAGTCTCGTTCCACTTGTTCACACTTGTTCAGTAGGGGGAGCTGTGAGGAGACGGCCAGGAAGAGAAACTACTGGTTAGCTTCCTGTTCCTTCCATTTCTTCACATTTCTTCATTCCCACAGCAGCAGCTCCCCCACCCCAACCAGTTGAATCCTGTTGGTAGTTTTTCAGCCCTCACAGAATCAGCCTCTTCACACACCTCTTATTAAAGTCACTAGCCGCTGGCGTGCCCTCCTCAGGGGTTTGGGTCCCAGGCCCATGGGACTCCTTCCAAACTGAGACACCAGTACCAGCCCATCAGTAACTGGGGGAAGGAATAAACTTTCTTCTCTGTTCTTGGGATTTTCCATCACTCACAGTTTAACCGAATCCTAATTTATACAGGGTCTGAATATACTTTTCTTCAAAGGCAAGCCACCAAAATTAAATCTTTCATTTCAAATTTAAGAAATACATAAAGGTACAGTTAAGGAAAATTACTTTAAAGTCACTCCATAGTCAAGGAAGGGGATCTAGGGGATCAGTGTCAACTTAAACATTACCGTGTCAAGAAAAGTTACATATGTTTATGTGGAGGATGAGAGCAGTTAATAAACACTATTTAAGAAGTACTTGGGGCTTCCCTGGTGGCGCAGTGGTTGAGAATCTGCCTGCTAATGCAGGGCACACGGGTTCGAGCCCTGGTCTGGGAAGATCCCACATGCCACGGAGCAACTGGGCCCGTGAGCCACAGTTGCTGAGCCTGCGCGTCTGGAGCCTGTGCCCCGCAACGGGAGGGGCCGCGATAGTGAGAGGCCCGCGCACCGCGATGAAGAGCGGTCCCTGCACCGCGATGAAGAGTGGCCCCCACTTGCCTTAACTAGAGAAAGCCCTCGCACGAACTGAAGACCCAACACAGCCAAAAATAAAAGAAATAAATAAATAAAGTAGCTATAAAAAAAAAAAAATTAAAAAAAAAAAAAAAGAAGTGCTTAAGAAGTGTCAGGCACGGCACACTTTACATGCATTATTTTAATTAATCCTCATGAAAATCCTGTGACCTAAGTACCATTATTATCACCAATCTTCAGACAGGGACCTGAGGCTTAGAAGGATTAAATGATCTCAAGGATACACAAGTGGTAGAGCTGGAATTTGAACCTAGATAGGTCTAGCTCCAAAGCTTATGTTTGTAACCACTACACTCCACCACACACAGGAAGTAATCACTGTCTTCAAGATCTCTGATTCTGGCACTTCCCTGGTGGCGCAGCGGATAAGCCTCCACGCTCCCAAAGCAGGGGACCTGGGTTCCATCCCTGGTCAGGGAACTAGATCCCACATGCATGCTGCAACTAAGAGTTCACATAGCCGCAACTAAGGAGCCCGCCTGACGCAACTAAGACCCGGTGCAACCAAATAAATAAATTTTTAAAAATTAAAAAAAAAAAAAAGATCTCCGATTCCAATGGCAACTTTGAATTTAAAGCCCTTTTCTGTGGTAGACAGTGACGACAGAACCACTCTAAGAAAAACCAAAGATCCTAAACAGAAGAGTCACAACAACTCTATACTCACAAGCTGACAGTAATTCCAAAAAGCTGGCAAGGCCAACCACATTTAGACTGAAGGAGAGCTTGCCAGAAGCCAAGACCTTAGCTAAAAGATTACCTCCCTTCCAAATCAATAAGGTACACACAAGGCCCATTGTATGACTATTCAACTAATGGGCAACACTGACTAACATTCCCAGAATGTGGCCCCCTCAAAATTTTTAATTGAAATTCAATTTAATAAGAGCTCCTAGAAAAAGACATCAAATCAATAGGCTCTTGGTTCTTACAGGCTGAAATTTTCTCTCTCATGGTCCTTGTACACAGCATAGGCTTGCCCTGGGACTTCCAAAGCTCCATTATCCTTAGTGCTAAACTAAAAAGTACTATTTCACTTTAGAAACCAAACTGGCAACTCAGCTGTCAACGATTATTTTGCAAAGCAGGTCACAGTTAGTTGAAAATTATATTTTTCCAATTAGCACAGTGGGAAACACTACGGAGGCATTCAGCCCAAGCCTGCAATTAGAGAACATTTGCTTGCTTCTAGAAATAGAATGAATGGGAAGTAGAAACCTGCTATCTAGGTCTGCAGCAATAATCCTCTGGGAGGGGAGACCTTGCACTAATGTCAGCAGTACCCAGAAAAATAAACATCTTGCTCCTTTTCATAAGTAGCAATCTGCACTGCATCACAGTGTGTTCAGCTGAGATGAAACCCTGCTTCCTCTCTGAATATAACAAAAGGGGTTTCCACAAGAGCCCAGTCATTACAAAGGAAAGCATTACTGCCAATGAGCAGCTCTAATATTTTAGTATTAAAAAAAACTATTAATAAAGTCTCGAAAGTCTCCAACTTTCACAAAAGTACAGTTTGGTAGAAGCACCCCAGCAATCTCCAGTTAGCTGATCTTTCTCAGACTTCAAAGATCTCACTGTGTCTTGGGTGTAAACAATGGGATGGTTAAAGAATTTAAATCTCTCAAGTAGAGGCAAAAGACAAAGGCAGAGAATGGAGTTAAAGAGAAAGGACTTTCACACCATGGGGTATGAGTTCTGTAACCTTACTGAAATTTTGGAGCACTAAACAAGATTTTCCTGTGAAGCAAGAGAAAACCATGGCAATTAAAATATTTGCAAATCGTACACACTGCACAAACACAGTGGAGGATGTGTTTAATAGACCAGGCATCCCTATACCACTATGTTGTAGAGGGAACACCGCAACCCAGCTTTTTATGAGCAAGTGTTTTAATTTTGTCACCTTTGGTCTCTAGGCAACTTTTTGTTGCCTAAAGGTGAAAGGGTGAGGTAGGGCGAGAACAAATCCTTTTATTTCCTGCCAGTCAGGAAATGAACTGTTGAAAGCACTAGTAGCCTAGAGCTTAGCCCAGCTTGCTAAAGTGATGGCAGCTTGCAAGTAAACATGATTGTGTAACATTTATCTAGTTCTCAGTTACTATATTGTAGTTTAACCAGGTGACTCGACATTGACCCTTTAATCCTGTGAATGATACTGTTCCTTTCCTGTTCTGGTTGCTGGTTTCATGGATCAGTCCAGTGTGCAAAAAGTCAGCAAGTTATACAATTATGTGCACAATATATTTCAATTAAACAGGGTAAGAGAGGGTCATGGACATATATACACTACCAAATGTAAAATAGATAACTAGTGGGAAGCAGCCGCATAGCACAGGGAGATCAGCTCGGTGCTTTGTGACCACCTAGAGGGGTGGGATGGGGAGGGTGGGAGGGAGGGAGATGCAAAAGGGAAGAGAAATGGGAACATATTGTATATGTATAACTGATTCACTTTGTTATAAAGCAGAAGCTAACACACCATTGTAAGGCAATTATACTTCAATAAAGATGTTTAAAAAAAAAAAATCTAAATTTCATCGGCAGAAAACTAATTAATTAATAAGTGTTTGAGGCTCAGCTTCCAACATTTTACCTTTTCTTCACTGTTGAGAAATAGCTCTGGGAAGTCCCTTCATGTGAACTTCGGGCCAGGCCAGCATCACTTCCTCTGGGACATCTGCATCCTTTTCATCACAATCACCTTCCTCATTTATGCTGACACGCTCACCTTCACTGAAGTGCCTCTGGCTGTCTATCTAGAATCTCTCCAACAGTAGCAGCGTCAACCCTCCCGTGTTCCAATACAACTCAATTCACGTCCACTTTGAATCCTGCAAAGTTATTTGCAGTGTAGTCGGTTTCTGCCACACTGCAAATTACTGCTGCTTTTTGCCATGATGCTTTCAATTTCTTCCAAGCCTCAGCTGAAGCAATCATACAATCTCCAGTTAGAGCATCAATAGCCTCTCCAAATCTGTTAAAATTGGAAATAAACTCTTTGTTGGCTGGATCAATGAAAGTTGCATTTGATGGTAAAAGGCAAGTTTTCACACTTTCATTCAAGCCCCCAAGAGAACCTGGAACATAATCCAACAGCAGCGCTAAAAGCCTACAGCATCTCTCTACCGCTGGGATCACTACTAAAAAGCTCTGCTGTCAGTGAGTGAACTGAATAATAGCTGCACGGCAACCAGACACCAAGAAGACTTTGAAAGAAGCGACCTGAGAGGTCATTCGTTGGGCCTATGTGCATCTGTTCCTTTGGAAATGGGATTTGTGGACCAAAGAGCTAGCATTAAAGTTTGTACTGTACACGAGTCCTCAGTTAAAATATACCATGGCAACTGAAATCTGAACCGTGTTATTGGGGGACTGGTGTTACTTACCTAAAAACCGTGGTAATGAGCGCGTGCATTCGGAACCACGCAAAAACACAAGGTACTGAAAACAGGGAGACTAAAATACACAGTGACCTTCGCCCCAGTGAGCCCCAGAACTCCGAACAATTAGGCCTTTACCACCCGAGATTCTTTCTCAGGAAGCTGCTACAGGGTGTTCTCCCCCAAAACAGGGGAATAAACCAAGAAAAAACAAAAACATGGGCTACAGGAAATAGGAAATCCAACAAAGGAGGTAAAAGAAATTCCCAGAATGGCAGAGGGAAATTTTAGGATGCAGATGTGAAACTTGTCTAGATTGGAACAGATCAGAAGCTGTGAGTGAAGCTTCCCTAAAATACCGGGAACTTTCCTGTTGCTTCTGATAGTCCTAAAAGGGTGACAAGCACTTAATAAAAAAAAAAAGGGGTGGGGTGGGGCAGTAGAGCTTATTCCAGGGAAAACAAAATGATCACAGTATACGCATTATAAGACTCAGCAGCTCAGTGATATTTTTAAAATACTCTCAATTTTGATCTTACCAAAATTAAGACCCAATTATACAGCAAAGGTGGGAGGTTAGGGTCTGTGTATGATAACAGTGGAAGACTAGAACTAAACATCATTTTTCACTATGGGGCATCAAGAGCTAAAAACTGAAAAGGCCAAATAGTAATACAAATACCAAAAGAAAAGAAAGTGCTTGCCTCAGGAAAGAGGGAAATGGTGGTGGGAGATCCCTTTTCCATAGAAGCCTTGCTGAATCACTTGACTACTTTATTAGGCATACATGCAACCTTGATGAAAATAGCTTGGATGGGGGAAGAGTAAAAAAAAAAAAAAAAAAAAAAAGGCAACATCTAATGCCCAAGAGAAACAGGCCACAGTTCTCACCAGCCTGTGTCCCTGGCCCACAGCAGCTACAGATCCCCTCTGGCCTCTTACTAGCTCGTGCGGTTCCTCTTCCCCAGATCTAGCTGCTCTTCCTAGAGAAACACATCCTTGGTTCAAGTGCTTCCTCAGCTGTCCTCTCCTGGGCCAAGGGGGAAAATCTTGGGGAGAGTTACTACTCTCCATTTAATCACCGGGCAAAGACGGGATATGGGTTTGTGTGAGGTCATATAGCACCAGGAAAGGAAGCCAGCACAAAAACTCAGAGGGTCTCCTGCAGAACCCTCACTTCTGGGCTTACGGTTAGGTTCCTCTTTACCCCAGGCCCCCTTCTTCTTCCTCTAATAGTCACATGGCTACCTTCAGCTAGCCTGGGGCTGTCCATTCTCTTTATTTTGGCTGCTCCGGGTCTTAGTTGCACGGCACACAGGATCTTTAGCTGTGGCATGTGGGATCTAGTTCCCCAACCAGGGATGGAACCTGGGCCCCCTGCATTGGGAGCACGGTGTCTTAACCCACTGCACCACCAGGGAAGTCCGTGTCCATTCTCTTAAGATCAGGAAAGATACAGTTCAGTATCTTTCATCATCTACAAAATAGTGCTAAGAACTACTGCAAAAGGTCTTGAGAATTCAATGTACATAAAATGCTTAGTGCAGTGCCTGACATGAAATGGTGAACATTTACTAAGTGAATCCATGGCAGGTACGCAACCAGGGGTCCAATTTCTCAGGCACAGGTCAGGCAAGCATAACCTTATCCTTGTTGCAGTCTGGCTTCTAAAAAGCATCTTGCTAAAAGTCTAAGGACAGGACCCATCAATCTAGTTCGCAAAGCCATGCACCAAAAGTGCCGTCCTGATCAAGCGTAAAAGAGATAATGGGTCAAGACTGAAGAATCCAACACTGAGAATTTTTAAATGAAGCTGAGCTACACACACGAAACACGAACACTCATTTTAGCATTCGCTGTAACAGCAAAGCTACAAATAATCTAAATAAGGGTCTAGTAAAACAAAATAATCCATTCAAACAGGAAAGTTTTGTGGCTGTTAAAGACAATGAGTAGATACATGCTAACACGGAAATGTCTAGGATGTGCTGGTAAAAAATGCCAAACAGTTAGAAACGCCCCATGGAGGAATGTCATGTATATTCTGGGATCACAAGAAACGTACCAGGGAGGAGTGGGGAACTTTAAGCTAGACGGCAGTTCTCACTTGTTAAGATACCACATTCTCCTAAGAATTGCATAAGGCTGACTGATCGGGAGTTCAGATGCTTCAAATATATGAACAAAACCAATGAGACGTGTTTTCTAAAAACGGTAGGCTTTTTTATTCAGTTAAGAGGTAGACAGATGAACATGGAAGGCTGGCCCATTTAACTCACCCAAAGTTCATATTCCACTGCATTCATCCATCCCACACGGCCAGAAATCTTAAAGAGAAATAACCAAGACTGCCAGAAGGATTTTTCTTCCTACTTCTTCTTAGCAATAATAGTCAGTGAACTGCTTGCAAAGAAGTTACTACTAACTTAAATTTTCACCGTGTCCTAAGAACCTTGTCCTTATAAGAAGTTCACGTATGCCAACAGAACCTGCCACTACCGACAGGAGGGCAGGGTACAAATGACTATTTTTCTAAGAGACTACAAGGGAAGCTTCGGTTACGGTGTTTGCTGTTAAGTCCCTGTGCGTGTTAGGGCAGAAGCTGGTGAAACCAACAAAGCAGAGCACACTCTGTCAAATGGCTCTGAATGGTTGTTTTAAAACGAAACAAAACAAACAAAAAAAAATCACAAGTTATCTTCAGAGTCAACATTAAAACATAATGGAATTGAAGCCTGATACAAAAAGTAGAGAAATATATACAGGAATTCACAGCCCAGAAGGAAAAGGGACCTCAACAGGAACCAGTGGAAACCTGGCTACTTTACATAGCTAATTTTGAGACAAGTCATATTTAGCACAAGAGCAATTATAGCACAAGTAACGCTTCCCTCCCACAGCTCCCAAACTTTAAAAGAGACTCCTGTCAGTCTTCTATAACACTGTAATCATTCTTCAAAGGAACAGGAATGTGTAAGGTGGTCCCAGACACTGACCCGAATTTTCATCTCAAACAGCTTCACACTCTGAGGATGACGTATTTGAAGACTGCCATGATGGCAGCACTGATAACGCCAGAAATGGGGACCGTGACAAACCAGGCCATAAAAATGTTGCGGAAGAGCCGCCAATCAACAGCCTTTTTGGATCGGAGCCAGCCAACGGACACAACAGAGCCCACCTACGGGAGAAAACAATCGAGGAAACTGGTTACTGAAGTGCCAATGGCATTTTGTTAAATAGACCCGTGACTTTATGTAGGTAAGGAGCCCCAGACCGCTGGACCGATCCATGAAAGCTGGTTTGTAACAAGATGAAGGCAATATAAAATGCAATCACGGAATCTGTGCTAATTGGGGTAAAAGAGGGAAAGAAAACTCCCTTTTCCCTTCTGAGCTGCTGGAATTTAATGAACTACATTAATAATAACAAAGACTGCTTTAATAATAGACTCCTTTAAGTTTTAGGTTTCCCAAAGATTCTAGAGGGAGGCTGCTATTAGACCTAATAGCCAATCACCCACAGATCTCTCTGGAAGAAAAAGAATGACTCAAAGGCTCCATGATGAACCAACTTAAATTCCCTTAAGGAAGCCAGTTTCTTCCTTTCCCTATAGTTATCCTATGGTTATTAGATGGTCATCAAGCAACCTTAGGATTCAATAAGTTTCTCAGGACTTCAATCCTGAGATGCTCTGAATATATGCTTGCTTCAAATAAACTGCCCTTCAACAGTCCAACAAGCCTCACAGACTTGCTACCTCTATAAAAAGGGGCTTTTGCATCGTTTGGGGAGAAAATATACTATCTGCTTAAATAAAAGTAATAGACACAAGAAACTGCACAATGTGTATTTACATTCTTATAGTCAACTTGTCCTAAACTTGTGAACTCTTCGAGACTCCCACGGTATAACACCAAATTATCAAAGGAAAAAAAACAAAAAACAAAAAGAACAAAAAAATACCTCTCAACATATCTACTAAAACCACTCAAAAGACACAGTACCTCTACATTACACTTACTTTACAATGTGTTGTACTGATGGGAAGGCCAATATTCGATGCAATTACTACAGTGAGGGCAGATGCCAGTTCAATACTGAAGCCGCTGTGGACACAAATAGATCACCTGTCAAGAATGGAACTTAAATTTTGGTAAGTTAGCACTATCCCAAAGTTCACGCAATCTTGCTGTGCTCTACCCGGTGACAAAAACGCCACCAACATCTTTAGTTTGCTCTAACTCCTGAAATCTGCTTGAAATCAGGCCATGAGATTCCTCTTCTCTTTTCCAGCGTTTGAGGTTTTAAGGTTTTCTGGAAGCCCATTCTTAAAGCTTGCACTTTCACTTTGAATTTAGTAAGCATCAGTGTTGGCTCCATAAAGACAGAGATGAAAGCCAAGTGCACATAGCTAGTGAGTCTTAGCACACACATCTTTCTCAGAAGTTATTTTGTTAAAAAGAGTCCACTGGAGTTGAATACATAAATTATGTTTAAGGGCCAGACGATAAGGAAAATCTAAAAAGTTCACACCAAAGAGAGTAACATCGGGAACTTAAACAAACTTGGTTACTTTATGTAGTAGCACTGTACAGTAGTACGTATCTTAAGAAAATGAGCATTAACCTAATAAGACCTGCTTTACCAACTTACCTAGAGGGTGTGATTGGTGTCAGATCTTTCCCCATGGTCTGGATAACTCTCCTTCCCCAAACCCATAGACCAATACAGATACCAACACCACCATAGAGCAGAAGCCATATTGGTGTTGCTACTTTCGAGGAAACATCTCCCGTGTCATAAACCAGATACAAAGCAACCAGAGGACCGATGGCATTGCTGAAAGAAAAAAAGAGGGCAGGGATGATTTTTCAGGCAAAACTAAAACTTGGCAAGAATCTATTTGTTAACTGACTTACTAAGTTTTCTAAAGCAAAGCTTTCATTAGAAACTGGTCTTTCTTTCAAAGGAAATAAATGGAACCCCAACATACACAACAGAAGAAAATGAGAGCTCTTCTCAGAGGGGAAACGCCACGCATCTGGTGGCCTGTCTTCCTACAGGCCCACCTAAAGCAAATTTTGGGTTCCAACGAACAGCTGACAAACCACAGAACTAGGATTAACCACCTACAAATTCATTCTAGGGGGCAGTGATTCTATCAAAGAACTGGCTCCCATCTCGATAAAAGGCTTCTCTGTGAAAGATATATGTGTTTATTACCTACAGAAACAAATATATTCTTTGTAATCTCTCTGAAGAAAAAATTTTTCTTCCTGTTTTTTTAAGTCAATTAACTGCTATTACCTCACCCTTTCTACATTATTCAGTGTCCCACGGGTGGTATAAGTACCAAGGCCACAAGCAGAGCCTTATAAAAGAATTAGGCGGTATAAAAATAGCACGAGCAGTGCCAAGAATCATAAATCGACTGACCTGACGTCATTGCCACCATGGGCGAATGACCCAAAGCAGGCCGTGAGGATCTGCAGGAACTGGAAGAGGAGAGACACTTCCGGTTTGTCCTGGTCACACCATTCTTCTAGAGAGCTGGTGCTTCCTTTTCTGTCGCCCAGACCCATCTCGGCCTTGACACTCATGTCGATCTCGGATGCTGAGTGAATATCAGACACGGCGTTGCAGTAACTGGTGTAACTGTCCATTCGAATTCGCTTCTTGCTGTCTCCATTAGGCCACGTCAGCTTCTCCATCTCTTCACCCTTCTGCTCACCTTCTTTGGCACGGAATGAATCCAGGGGCATGCCACAGATTGCCATGGTATAGGAAGTGTAGCTATTATTGCGCCTCAAGGGTTTGTCGCCGGAGTCTCCCATGCAGTCGCCCACCTTGGCAAGATGTAACTTATGGAGCAGCTCTTTGTACAGGCCGGAATCTTTATGCACGGTGTGATACTGATAGTGGCCGCTGGAGTTTATCTGGTTACTGACAGCTTGACTGAACTGAACTAGGTTCCCGTTAGGTAACTGCACTGCACCTGGCCAAGACCAAAAGGTGACACTCAATGCCAGGAGCATTATTAAGTCCGAACACAGAGCCCCGCAGCAGTACTGCTAACAAAGGGAAACTCGCCTTCGCCCACCCGAGGAAGAGTCCACTCACCGTTCACGGTGCTGTCTATGCTGGTTTCCTCTTTCAGGTCCACGCTGGGAAGCCTCTCTCGCTCGGGAGCTTCCTCCAAGTCTCCAAGTTTGAACGAGACCGTTCTCTCCTCCACTGCAGCCCGGAGGGGCCCAGTGGCTGCCGACCCTACCTCCGAAACGGGATTCCTGGTTTCAGTATCACTGAGCGACAACTTCGTTTCTTCATGGTCTTCTTTCAAGCTATTCTTTTTTTCCATTAAGGGGCTTTCAGAAGGACTACACTTGATTTCTCCTAGAAAAGAAGGATGTTTTTGTTTGGTTTTGACCAAACTAACTTGCTCTACACTTCCCCTTTCCCTCACCTCAAAAAAAAAATCCTTCTCGAAATAAGACCACATGTAAACTTCAGTGAAAATTCAGGATAATTTTCCTGTCTGCTTTATCTGCCGTATCGCTTAATCTCTCACTTGGGAAGAAACCAGCAATACAAATGCAGAACACCCTATTACTAGGGGTTGCAAAGCTTTTCAGTGAAGGGCCAGACAGTAAAATCTTTTAGGCTCTGTGGACTCTGCTATAAATTCTTGTTCTTTACAGAACCCTTCACAAATGTGGAAACCATTCTGAGCCTCCTGCTGACCCCTTCTGAGGGGAAAGCAGCTCAAGCATGGGGCTGAGAGAAAACTGAAAATTCTGACTTCATCTAGTGCACGTTCTTTTTAAAAACTGGCCCCAAATTTCAGTCTGTGAGTTCAAGCAAAATGACACGGCTCAACGCAGGCAACTAAAGGTGACTTGAATGTCCACCTCTAGAAAACAAAGACATGTGCCTTATGGTTCTAGGTCCCATGGCCAGGTAGGAACACTTTCTGCCTCTGTACCAATGCCCAGTCTGTTTCCGTGTTCATTCAGGCATCCCAGTCAAGCTACAAACCAGGATATAGAACATTAGCGAGACCTGTCTCATCTTCTCCCAGAGGGAGAATCAAGGTCACGAAGGCCTGAAGGCCGGCAGACTAGCGCAGGGCCTCTCGGAGGCTCCAGAGCGCAGCTGCATGACGCAGCGCTCTCCTGGTGCCTCTGCAGTCTGTGCAGCCCTCCGCTTCTTCAAAGAACAAACTTAAATCACTACCCGAGCAGTTGCAGATGAAAAGGGCAGAAAAAGATCATCTCAAGAGAGTTCAAGTAGTAAGGAAAGGAATACAAGATTTAATTAAGACCTATACTAACCAAAACGGTATGCCATATTTGATTATACTGAAATACTACATACAGTAATGGTCTAAATGATCCCTTCATGACACTTGAAAATGTCTACCTCTGGAATCTGTACTCCAATTCTGAGAATTAATCAAATCTAAAGTCAGATAATATATTAGCATAGCTCTGAACATCTGAATCTGAAGGCATTAGTTTTGGTAAATGTTTCCTGTGAAAATATTTCATACCTACCTTTTATTTTTCATTAAGGTATCCTCATCCCTCTCAATTAATGTAGACTACAACTTCTCTGTATTTATCTAGCATGTCACTGGCAAGTGATCAAGGTACAGTAAAAAAAAGAAAAAATAGATTAAGTGCCTAGCTTGTCTGGCGGCCCAAATAAGGTCAAATATGCCTTATGACTAGGTCTCAGGTCATTTTAAGTTAATAAGAACATAGTTTGGACAATAAACCTATATCCGCAAATTTCCATGTAAATTTTCTGGCTTTACCAATCTATCCAAGTAGTGAATTTTTACAGATGGCTAAACAAAAAGAAGCAAGCACAACATTACTAGTTAAAATTTTCTGCTACAATTTGTTACTTACGTTCAATTTTTCTCTTCATCCTGGGACATACAAAGAACCAGACGATAAGGGCACAGAAAACTGCACATCCCACCGAGATGAGGATGGTACCCCACAGAGGAAGTTTGTCAAAGCCCAGCACTAGGAGATAAAATGGTGCATCTTGAAAACCCCAGGGCAACTGCCCCCCTGTAATAACATGTAAACCCTCCTCTGGGGACTCTGGGGTTCCCCAAGCCAGCCCATCACCCTTTACAGCTGTTGCCAGCCTTAGGTCCACAGGATTTACTGTGTTAGTGGCTATACAAATTTGGGAGAAAAATCCCATAGCATCTAAATCCACACCAGTCTGGCCCACTTTAAACACCTGGCTAGACTGACATCTCCCAAGCTCCTTCACATTAGGCTTTTTCCTTTCTTTGCTTTAGAAGACAGATTACTACACTGAGGATCTGCAACTAGCTATGAAAAAAAATGGCAGCATTCCACTGCCCAGCCTCCAGATGGGAGCGGCCACACGTTACATTTGCACATAAGATTTTAACGTTAAAAAAGGAAAGTGCCCCAGTCTTCACATTTCTCATACTGATATAATTAGTTCTCTGTGGAAGTTATCACATCCATTGTACTAGCAAAATCCTTTAGAGCAAGATTATCTCTTAGGACGCATTATCAAACTAAGATACATTTATCTATCAAGGGATAAGAATAGTTCAAAGGGCTGTCTTTCACAAAAAGAAAATAGAGTGGTAATCATACTAACAAGCCACATCTTAAACAGAGACATGCCTACTTCTCACATGGCTCAGGGATCATTAACTAGTTATCTGGTTACCACTTAAATGCCAACAGCCTCCAAGCCACTCGTCTATATTTAATGACAGAAGCAAAGCACTAGACAACACTATTTAAGACTAAAAGATGTTATGATCTGTGGTTTATCCAAGAACAGCTTAGTTACTTGTGGTTGTTTTGCTTATTAGGAATTACTTATAAAATGGAAATTCTATTGTTCTTCAAAATGATTAGTATATAAAAATCAGATATAAATTGAGGCCCCTTCAAAACTAAAGTTCTGTAATGACTAAATCTTTCCATTTTAATTCCTATCAATTCTAATCATGTAGTTAGTCACACAAACTAAAATATACATGAAATTTAATCAATCTCTGTATCACAATTTAAATTTGCCTACGTTCCAAGTCAAAAAAGGGAAATGAGACTGGTTTTTCTTGTAAATGATCGACCAAAGGACAGGACAAAAATATCCACATTCCCTTTTCAAAGACGATTGAAAATGCAAGTTTCTAATTTCAATTTCACTGAACTATGAGCTTTGCTGCTACCACATAAAACATCAGTGCTTAGAGCCTCATAGAGACTTTTTTAGTTTAACATGAAGAAGCCAATTTAAAACAGAATGCAAAGGCAGCAGGCAAGCTTTCCTTTGCCTGTAGCATTTGGTAAGGAGTCTGGTATCCCCTAAATAAGATCAATATCCTCATAAAGTTGTCCAATTTCTTTCCTGATTATTCTAATAAAGACATGGTTAAAAATACTTAGCTAACTCCATTTTTTGTCAGTGACTTATTACTTCAGTGAGGTTTACAAAGCAAGTTACAACCCATTAGTCAGAAATGAAATCAATTTGGTGGGCCACAATGAGCATTTTAAAAAGCTAAAAAGAATACTTGCAAATATGAGTGCATAGCACATAGCAAGGTTAAGTAGCTTCAAGATACTATTCCAGTTATCCTTCCCTCTCTCCCCCTCCCTAAGTATGTGTGTGCTGGGCAGCAATGTACAATGTCTTTCTTCCAGTGTGTCACAACAGTCAAAAGATTGAAAGCCACTGACCTGACGGGTCAAAGGCCATCAAGCCAAATGAACCTAGACAGGAAAACTGACTGATCAAGACATGTACTGTCCTGTCTAACAAGTTACAGGTTATCAATCTTTTTCAATTGCTAAATGAAACACGTATCACAATTTAATCCATGTTTTGCCTTCGTTCCAACATAAAAGTAATCAACATTTCAATCTTTATATTCTCACAAATATTTTTCCTCTTAGCTGCATGAATTCTTCTTCCAAGTGCACTTAGGGCAGGTGTTAAACATCCCAACTCTTCTCATTCAAGCAGATTCAGGGGAGTAAATTTAGAAACAAAAAGGAGCTCCACTTGGGAGAGAAAAATGAGAATATCCAGCAAACCAGTCCTAAATGACTGATTATCGAAGACCAAATATAACTAATGACTCTTCAGTAGTCGAGGTAACATCAATTCCGGTATTTTTAGCATAGATAGGAAAGAGGGAGGGAGAAGATCAAATTATCGGTGGATCCTGTGAAGACTAAAGAGTAAAGGTCTGTAGTGATTTAGAATCTGAGCAGGTCTCTTTGGTTGAAAAACTATCTAGGTTAACTCAGCATACACTAGCCTGCAGCCTTCTGAAATGGGCGCAGGCCAGCCACCTTCTAGGAGATTTCAGCCCTGTAAACAAAAAGGGGTAAATTGGGCATTTAATGCAAGTTTTAGAAACAACTTTAAATTCACATTTAAATATTCTGATATGTACTTACAAGGTGCTCCAGTGTACATGATGGAAAAGAGGTTGATTCCAATTGTGCAGGCATAGAACACTGGCAAAGCTCGCAACCCATTAGGAACTGGATCTGCCTGTAAAAAATATCATTATCACTAAGATCAAGATCTTAAAAGCTGTAAAAACTTAACCCATTTCCATAGAACCTTATCAAAGGGCAGCTTCAGGAATTAGTTCCAATAACTATCTCTCCAGAGTAGTTTCCAAGGCCAAATGGTCTTCTCCTACATTTGCTCCTGGAAGTTCCCCTACCAAGGCTGATCTCATCTTCTACATCTATCTGAATTTAAGTATGTGTTTGGTTTAATGTTTGGGGGTTGGTTAGGTTTTCGTTGCTGTTATTCTTTTTTTTTGGCTTCGTTGCATCTTTGTTGCTTCGCTTGGGTTTTCTCCAGTTGTATCGAGCGGGGGCTACTCTTTGTTGCGGTGTGCGGGCTTCTCATTGCGGTGGCTTCTCTTGTTGCAGAGCATGGGCTCTAGACATGAGGGTTTCAGGAGTTGTGGCATGCGGGCTCAGTAGTTGTGGCTCGTGGGCTCTAGAGCACAGGCTCAGTAGTTGTGGCGCACGTGCTTAGCTGCTCCGTGGCATGTGGGATCTTCCCGGACCAGGGCTCGAACCCGTGTCCCCTGCATTGGCAGGTGGATTCTTAACCACTGCGCCACCAGGGAAGTCCCTGTTGCTGCTATTCTTAACAAGGCTACCTATTACTAGTGACTGGTGATGTCCTGAATAATCAGTTTCAACCCCCAGTGCTCTAAGGTACCTCATGTCCAGATATAAATCTGAGCACACACCTGAAAATGTACTATATAGGAGAGATCAAGAAACAGACTATGAGATATTAATTTCTTACCTGCAATGACTTCTTAAAAACAAAACATGTAGTAGAATATACCAGCAACAACCATCTTATCTAGACATTTGATAAATATGCCACAACTAATGATTTACCAAAGTGCTAAGATAAAAATCAATCGTACACTAGGTCACCTCCTCATTTAACAGACTGTGCCAAGCACTAAAATATGGGAGTGAATGAGACAAAGTTCCTGCTCTCACAGAACTGACATTTACATTCTAGTACAGAATCACGCTATGAAGAAAAAAGAAGGGGAAGGAGGCAGGGATGGAAGGAGGTGCACACTTTAATTCTTGGGGGGTGGGGCGGGAGATAGTCCAAAGACCATCAGTGGAGCAAAGACACAAACGTGTTAGGCCAACAAGCCATAAGCCAGGTACACACGCAGGGGTAGAAAAAGAGCAGCCAGAGAGCAGGCTATCTGGAGGGCAGAATATCCCAGAGACATCAGCAAGTACAAAGACCCTGAGGCAAACAGTTGAATTGTCTGAGGAACAGCAAGGAGGCCAGTGTGACTGGAAACAAGAGTTAAAAACAAGAGCACAGATCTGAATACATGGGAAGACTAAACTTTAAAGATATTGTGAGGCCAAAGGTTTAATGCTATCTTGAATCACAATCCAATGGAAAATCTTGGGGAGGAATAGACAAGGAGAAGAATCATAAATACATCAGAAGAGTGAGGTAATGGCTTAAGATCAAGGAAACGGAAAGTAGAGGTGCCTTTCCAAATCAGCAGAGATGGGCCCCCAACGAAAACCACTCTGAATATTACCTTCCCTATCCGTAGTTTAAAAGAATGCTACAGGTAGGGAATTGGTCAAAACAAAAATAGCCAATAAAACCTAAGCATCAGGGCTTCCCTGGTGGCGCAGTGGTTAAGAATCCACCTGCCAATGCAGGGCACACGGGTTCGAGCCCTGGTCCGGGAAGATCCCACATGCCACGGAGCAACTAAGCCCGTGAGCCACAACTACTGAGCCTGCGCTCTAGAGCTCACGAGCCACAACTACTGAGCCCGCATGCCATAACTACTGAAGCCTGCACGCCTAGAGTCTGTGCTCCGCAACAAGAGAAGCCACTGCGATGAGAAGCCTGCACACTGCAACGAAGAGTAGCCCCCGCTCACCACAAGTAGAGAAAGCCCACGTGCAGCAACGAAGACCCAACACAGCCAAAAATTAATTAATTAATTAATTTAAAAAAAAAAAAAAACCTCATCATCTCTGAGTAACTCAACCATGTAGGTCCCACCCCAAGGGTAGTCGGTAAGGTTATGAACCTGAGATGTATATACATTTTTCTTCTAAGAACTATCTGTGCTTTTAAGAAATTCTCCAAGGAACCTAAGACCACCCCCGAAATCAAAATCCATAAGGGTTCTAGACATTTGCCGGGGCTTCTCTTTCTCCCTTTTGCTACCTCCGAACTCCTCTTAGCCACTCCCCCAGGAGGTAACCAGGGCTAACATTTTATTGAGTGTTTACCACCATATGACTCACCTAACACTTAAAACTTAGAAGTAAATATCTCATCATCCAGTTATATGGGATGGGAAAGGGGGTCTTCATAATCCATTTTCAACCATAATAGTTCATTTTTTATATATCGGACGTTCCAGTAAACTAAAGAAGAAAGTTCCTGAGTTTGAAAAGATGCCCTAGATATATTTAATGAGATTCCTGACAGAAGGGAGAATGCTGAAAGGCCCACTTTCTTTGACTAGAATTTAAACACTCAACAGGAAAGCTCCCTTTCCCCTATTCCTTGTTTACTGTTCCCAATCCTTAACCTCCACTCTGCTTTTTCCTACTAGACTACCCAACACCCTTGGAACATTCAGAAAGTTGAAAATTTTTAAAAGCACTTTTAATGTTAATTTCCAAAACAGAATCTTTAGTTGGAAAGTATCTTAATGGTCAAATATTTAGATTTTAACAGCCAAGACCACCAAAGGTTACTAGTGTAAAAATGGTTTTTTGAGATTTAAAATATAACAGTAGGGCTTCCCTGGTGGCTTAGTGGTTGGGAGTCCGCCTGCTGGTGCGGGGAGCACGGGTTCGGGCCCTGGTCCGGGGGGATCCCACATGCCGCGGAGCAACTAAACACAACTACTGAGCCTGTGTGCCACAACTGCTGAGGCCGGCGTGCCTGGAGCCCGTACTCCGCGGCGGGAGGGGCCCCCGCGGTGAGAGGCCCGCGCAGGGCAGTGAGGTGTGGCCCCTGCTCACCGCAGCCGGAGAAGAGCCCGTGTGCAACAGGGAGGACCCAACACAGCCAAAATAAAATAAAATAACAAAATAAATTTTTTTTAAAAAATAAATTTAAAAAAATTTTTAAAAAATAAAATAAGGGCTTCCCTGGTGGCGCAGTGGTTGAGAATCTGCCTGCCAATGCAGGGGACACGGGTTCGAGCCCTGGTCTGGGAAGATCCCACATGCCGCGGAGTGACGGGGCCCGTGAGCCACAATTACTGAGCCTGCGCGTCTGGAGCCTGTGCTCTGCAACAAGAGAGGCCGCGATAGTGAGAGGCCCACGCACCGCGATGAAGAGTGGCCCCCACTTGCCGCAACTAGAGAAAACCCTCGCACAGAAACGAAGACCCAACACAAGCCATAAATAAATAAATAAATGAAATTTAAATAAATAAATAAAAATTTAAAAATAAAATAAAATAAAATAAAATAAAATCTAACAGTAACCAGAAATATTCAGCCTCATCACCTAAAAATTCATCTGTTATTGGTAGATTAAACACAAGAGTATGTGCCTGCCTGTGTGTGTGTGCGGATAGATTCTCAAAGTCCATACTGAATAGTTTTAAACACTATTCCAATCATTCCAATCATTTTTTTTTAATATTTATTTATTTATTTTGGCTGTGCCGGATCTTAGTTGCAGCACACAGGATCTTTTAGTTGTGGCATGTGGACTTCTTAGTTGCGACATGCGAACTCTTTAGTTGCAGCATGCATGCGTGATCTAGTTCCCTGACCAGGGATTGAACCCGGGCCCCCTGCATTGGGAGCACAGAGTCTTACCCACTGGACCACCAGGGAAGACCTATTCCAATCATTCTTGATCATGTCCATCCTCATACCCCATGAAGAATATATAATTAAGAAGTTAATATATCTAACTTAAGGTCTCTAACTGAGGATAAAAATGCCTGGCATGCATTCCCCAAATGAGAGGTCTGGGCACTTGAAAATCCCACTTTGCACCTGAAGGCATGACCATTCCTCCTCCAGAAAAGTTTATTTTGGCTTGAGACACACAAAGCCTCTCCAGAATCCGAACAATCTGTCTCTCAATAATCCACAAAGACCCAGTGTAAACCCTTATGAGCACAAATCCATAACAGGGGATCCTAGCAATTCTCCTGCTTCTCTGGTAAGGAGCAAGCTATACAGCTCTAAAAATACAAAGAGCTCTGATCCCTGACTACTACTAAGCTTCAAATGGAAGCATCACATTATCATATTCTACAGCTGTGGGGAGTAGGAGGGTAGGTGCTATTCATTAACTGCTTGCTAAATAAGACAATGCCAAACTTTGAGTCCGTTAATATCAACGAACTGTTTACTCTCAAATTATACCAAGCTATAGAGGTTTCAAGTTTTCAAAGTATTACACTGCTATCTTTTGCCAGACTCAGGCCATGGTAAATAGTGATTAGTGAGTGACTTTACCAGTTATTGAATTTCTATAGAAAAGTACATATCCTTCCCTAGAGAAGCTTAGAACTAGACCAAACAAATGGCTCTGAATACATTCTTACCCCTTGGGATTAAGCTACCTATCTCCCTTCACTCAGATTTCTTCAGTTTAGAAGAATTTTTAAGAACTTACAATGGACCGTTAAGAGCCATTCACCTCAGGAAAAGGACAACTTTGTTTCCTGAGAAAAATGCATTTATTCTTACTGTAACTCAGTCCAACGACAACATCCCTTGTTGTCTACATTTATTTTGGAGCCAGCATCAGACTTCTTGATTAAAAAAAATGCTATCAGGTCCCCCCTCAAAAGGAATTTTCAAATGGACAGGAAATTAAATGGCTGTCTGGAATTTTTTTTTTTTTTTTTTGCCAAGAAAAACAAAACAAAATTACCTTTACTGGTTCCTTTTTACCTATTCTGAGCTATTAGAGTCAAGTCACTGTGAGAGGTAGGGTGTCCACCATGAAGCTTACAAGCTGGTTTCAATAATCAACACTCTAGAAATAACTATGATAACTATGTAGGGACCCAAACTATTCCACTTTAACTGGCAGCTACGAAAAAGTCACCCAGGACATTGTGATTTGTTGAACCCTAAGCTTACAATTCAGAATGGCCTGCATATGATGGTGATTTAAAGTAGTAATCCGCATGCAGCTAAACAAAGCCACTCCAAATACATTTCCTTAATTTTTTCTTTCAGTCTCTCCAATTTCTTGGCACACTATAGTGTTCAATTTTTCCTTCCCAAATGCCTTCTTGGGTATTGAAAACTTGCTTCTTTCAGAAAATTCAACATACGAGAAGAGGTATACAAAACAAAGAATTTTTCTAACTTTCCAAGGCCACACTCCTTCACACCGATCACACTTGCAAAAATGCTATCGGTTTGAATACCATTGAGTGTGACTTATTACAGGTCAGGGGGGGAGAGAAAGATTACCTTACGGAGGATGAATGCACGAACAAGGAAGAATAAAATTCCAGACATAATACCAGAAAGCAGCGGTGAGACGAACCAAGACATCACTGGAATAGAACACATTAAGAAAAAAATGTCAACTAATGGAAATCAGGAACCAAAACACACTTTAAATTTTAGTCCTCTCTTCTCAAAACTTTAGTCCGTCCCTCCAATTTTACACTATATTCTCCCATACACAACGCCATGGTAACACGACAAGAAGAAAAGAATAAAAAGCCATTTAGAATTAAACATACCAATTTTTATCAGTTCTGACCACTTGACCCCCTCCTGCCCCTTCGCCACCAGGGAGAAACCAATGGTTGCACCAACGATACAATGGGTTCCAGAAATGGGAAGCTTCAAAAACGAAGCCACTAGTTGCCACACAGCAGAACCTGAAACACATCAAGTTTTATTAAGTACGTGACAAAATTCCACTATGTACGAAGTGCACATTACTGAATGTAATAATCTGAATCAAGGCAGAGCACAAGAATGGAACTACCCATGATAAGAATTTCCTCGCCCACCACTATTAGGACGATACGAATAAAAGACTTACCAAACATCGCACTGACAGAGCCGGCCATCAGCAGCTCTTGGGTCGAGTTGTACATCTCCACGTCAATCAAGCCCTTCCTGATGGTTTCGCTCACTTTGGCCCCCAGCAGGACGGAGCCCACTGTCTCAAAGATACTAGCTAGGATGCAGGCTTGCTTCAGGGTCACTACACCTGATCCCACGGCTGTACCAAATGAATTTGCTACATCATTGGCTCCCACGGAAAACGCCAGGACAAATGCAATAATGAAGCCCAGGATAAGCATCCATAGGTAGTCCACCAACGGACCAGAAGCGGCAGTAGCAGCAATAGTAGTGGCAATCAGCGTTGCCATGGTAGATGCCATTCTCTAGAGTAGTGGTTCTTTAATTAATCAGAGAATTACTGAGCGGTTTTCGAGATGTGTAAACAGAATATGAGGTATCAAAAATGCTATAATAAATAATATATATTATATAAAATTAAATACTGTAAACTACGGCACAGAAACCGAGCTGGGGAGTTACTGCTATACGCTGCGTATGGGCATCTGTTGTCTGGGGTTTCTTTGGCTCTGGAGGGCTAGAAGCACGGAGCAGAATTCCATGGCGGAGAAGAGAAAGGACGCAAGTTCATCCTGGAAGGGGGGGGGGGGGGTGGATAACAATAGCAGCGCGCTCTTGCGGTCCCGCCACCCCGCGACAGCCCACCGGGACTGAGGGCCCCGGCCTTGGCCGCCGCCCGCGATCCGCTGTCCCGCGCCCCAAGCAGGACGCGCCGGGCGGCGGGCACGTGGCGCCGGGGACCACCTCGGCCCGCGCGCGCCCAGCCCGGCCCCCGCGCCGCCGGCCCGCGCGCGCCCTCCCCGCGAAAACCGGAAAAGGGCCGTTCCCGCGCGCGCGTCCCGGGGACCGCCAAAAAGGCCCGCGGGCGGGCGGACGGGGTGGCATGGGGCGGGGTCGGGTAGAGCCGAAAGCAGAACCCCACCGCGCCGCCGGCCCCGGCCCAGCCGGCCAGCCCCCGCGCCGCCGCGTCCGCGCCGGGCCCCGGGGAGAAGAAAGAGCCTTTCCAAGGTGGCGCCGCCACTCACCAAAGAAAACGAGGGGCCGAGCGGGAGACGAGGTCCAGGCTGCGGCGGCGGGCTAGGGCCACGGACGCACGCACCTGCTGTCAGCGAGCACACGGCCTGGGGCGGAGGCTCTAGGGATGGCTCGGCGGGGCTGGCGACCCACCCAGGAAGCAGCCGCGGACGCCTCAGCAGCCGAGAAGGAAAAGCACTCAGCGCGCACCGGCAGCCATCACTCCAGCAGCGAGCCCCACCGGCCTCTACTTATAGCCGGCGCCGCGCACCGCGTGACCGGCCGCGCCTCGCGCCGCCCAGGAGCCCCGCCCCCGGGCTGACGCAGCCCCAGCCAACCCGGAGGGCCGGCCGGATGAGCCCGACCGCGGCGATCATTGGCCCGCCCAGCGCCGGCGGCCACGCCCCCAGCGGGGAGCCTGTCCACGTGGGGAGGGCCAGCCCCCTCCCTGCGGCCTTGCCCTGGCGTCCTGGCACCTTCTGGCCGCGCCTGCTGGTGAGCGGCGGAGGCCGCGGGGCGCCCTCACCCTGCCGCTGGAGGTCGTCAAGCGGGGATTGTAGAGGCCGCGACCAAGGTCATAGTTCCTCCCGCGCGAGCCCAGTTTTAAGGAGCTGGCCGCGCCTTACGCCGCACTTTCAGCGCACTTGTGACCTGCCGCATCCGGAGGCCACACCTGGCCGAGTTCCCTCCCTCCCGTCCTCCCGGTGACGCTGCAGGAGAGCTCGCGCCCCGGGGCTCCGAATCCAGTCCCGGCACGTTGTCGCACCTGTGACTTGCCCTTGGCCAGACAGGCACTGTCCCTCGCCGGGGGAGGGAAAGGGCTCACGTGGTCGCTTTACTCCCGCAGTCATGCACTTGGGTGAAAACAGACTGAGCAGTCACGAGAACCAGGTTGTCTCCCAGTTATGGCGCAGAGCCCCAGGACGGCTGCGAGTCATCAGTTTCCCCGCGGCAGACCTGCGTTTTCTGCGCCGCAGCTGTGGCGCGTGGGGAAGGACGCTGCTCCGGATTCAAATCCTGACTCCTGCTTGCTGCAGTGTGTCACCTTGAGCGACTTCCAGATCTCTCTGACTACGTTCTCAGGAATGTAAATTGTTAACAATCCCTACCTACCTGGTAGCGGGGATTAAGTGAGTTAACGTGTGTGAATGTGACTAGAACTCAGTAGGAGTTCAGTGAATGCTAATTTCCATCTTGCTCTTTCCGTGAATATTCCTGTTTTAGAATGTAGAAAAGGTTGTAAGGGTGTTCTCTTTGCATCCCGGAAGCTTTCCTATTTTGAGATAGATTGATTTCTGGCTCCCCTACATGGTATATAATGTAGTTTTGACATTAGTAAGATTTGCTCTGCACATTTAGGGGCATTTCACTCTTTGGCTTAAGTTCAAGACGAACCAATCATGCCAAGGGAGATTAAGGTCATCGTCTCTTGTCAGGGTTGTAGTGAGATTAAAGAATTCCCAACAGAAATATTTACCAGGCTTAGAATGTTCTGGAGCCCTCCCCGCCGTTTGCCATCTCTAGCAGCTGGGCACTGAATAGCAGGAACGAAGACGTTGTAAATCATTGCTATGTCCGGGTCATCTATAGAGGGTTAAACTCCACCGGAGTATCCTCTGACCTGCCTAGAAAATCTGGTGGAGTTATATGAGTAACTTACAAAGCTCTAAGTCCCAAGGTCATGTCCAAAAAAAAGAAAATGCATGTCCGGGAGCACTGACCCTGGGGTGCAAATCTGATGTAATTCTGACATCTTAAATTGTACTCCTCCCTCCACCTTTACTTCATTTCCAGGTTATGAAAAAAAAATAAAGGACTGGTCTGTTAAAGGTCCTTAGTGTTCTGCCATTGAAAACAATAATTTTCAAAGCAGTTATTAAGGCAATTGCCTGGAACTTTTCCCAGTATGTGTTTTTTTTCATTCTGTCTGTTCTGTCTACTTTTGCTGGTCTGTGGTACTAGCTCTTTAAGTTGGCAAACACTTGCTGGACAGTGTCTGTTGAAGGCCGTGGGGCAGCCATGGTGCATATCTGTCAAGGCAAGGGCACAGTCCAGGCCTGCGGGGGTGGGTCTGAGGAGAGGGCTGGGGCAGAGATTCAGGAAATTCCCCTTGCGACACACATGAATGCTGTGAACATCTTCAGGCTCTAGAGGGGTTCTACCCTTTCTCCTTAGGACGACACTCAGAGTGAACTGGGCTGTAAAGGGACGTGGGGGGTTGCATTGGGTCCTGGCCGCCTCACCTGGGGAGAGAGGATCAGTGGGGTACAGCCCTTAGAGACCTGGACTTACCATGGTTGGGACGCCTCATCCTCCCACTGGGGAGGAGAGCTAGGGCTCTGCCTATGGAGAGAAGTTACAGTGCCTTGGAAATGGAAAAAGATGGAAAAAATGAGGACCACCAATTCACACACAAACGGCGCTGGTTCTGACCTTACGGCTGAACACAGGAAAGAGGGCAGAGATCCCGAGGATGGTGTTTCTCTGTTAGAATCAAGGTGTTGGACACACTCTTTTGGACCCTAGCAAAGCCAGTTGGTCTAGTGGTTAAACGTATGGACAATAAAGCTGAACTACCTGCTCTGCTACTCACTAGTCACATAACCATGGGCAAGTACCTTCTATGCCTCAGTTTCCTCATCTGTAAAGGGGAGAGATTAAGAGTTGCTACTTCCTAGGGCTGTTGTGAGGACTCAATTAATGTACGTAAAGTCCTTTGAAAGGATGTCTACTCCGCGGCTGGTGTGATCTCGGCGCTCTTACTGAATTCCATGTCTAGCTGAAGGCCTACTGTGCAGCGCTCATGTTTAAAAGGAACTGTGTGTCACATGTCCGAGTTGCCATCCAGGCCAAGCTCTTTCAGACTTCTCCCATTGCTGGTAAAGAATGGGGGGCCACGAGAAACTAGGGTCCACTGCTGGGGCCCTGGCGGGGTAGGATGGGGTATGGTGTGTGCCTCAGGGCACATGAGTGGGCTTGCTGACCTAGGAGTGAGAGGCCTGGCCTGGCTCAGACCCTGACTGCCCCCAGGATCTTTGGTGAGTCCCTGCCACAGAGCCCGGGAGCTTAAGGGTCCCTTACCCACCCTCACCTCAAAGAGAATTGAACAGGGAATTCCCTGGCAGTCCAGTAGTTAGGATTCTGTGCTCTCACTGCCGAGGACCCAGGTTCGATCCCTGGTCGGGGAGCTAAGATCCCACAAGCCAGGCAGTGCAGCCAAAAAATTAAAAAAGAATTGAACAAGACAGCCTGCCGTGTGCCGCTGAACACCAACCTGGGCACTATGGGTTTGGAGTTTTCTTGGAGATGCTTCCATCTCTCACTGACTCCATGGGTGGAGTTAAATTGTAGAGAGCTGGGAAAGCTGACCCACCAGCCCCTCCAGACCTGCAGAAGCATGGACAAAAGGAAGAGGCAGTACCACTTCTGCACTTTCTGAGCTCAGAGACCCTTGCAGTCAGAGAAATGCATCTGAGGTCACCATTCACTGAGCAGGAAGGAAGCATCCTGGAAAGGGTCTGCTTGGAGGAGGGGGCACTGCAGTGGGGAATGGAAACATTGTGGAGCCAGACCAGGATCCAAGGCAGTTTCAGAGGCCATCCATTCGGACTTGGATGGGAGATGGGAGAGGAACATTCAGGGAGAAGAAGGTGGGAGCCTTTGAGTAAAGGAAAACCACCTCTTCTCTACCCACCACTCCCCTCCGCTTGACTGCAGTCACAAATGAATGAAGTAGTGGTAATATCGACCATGTTTACTCTGCGCCAGACACTGTTTCAGATGCTCTACATGCATTAGCTCACGTGATGCTCTAATAAACCTCTCTTGACGTACTTTTACCTTATTTTACAGACGAAGAAACTGAGGCACAGAGAATGAAGCAACAGTTAAACCAGTGAAGAACCCCACAAACTTCGAGTCTGTAAGTGCTTTTTCCCTGGCTGTCAGTAAGTGCAGAGGCAAATAGGATGCCCTTAGGTGGTAACTATTCTTTGCACTTAACCCGTTTACTTCCCCCTTCTTTCCTCTTTATTTTTGTTAACTCTGTTGCCTTTACAGCCAGTATTTTAAGCCTCTTCCAACCCTGTCAGAATAGAAAAGGGCATTTCTAGGAGACCTGACTTCACGATTGCCCTCCCTTTCTCCAGAGTAAGAAGAGGCAGGAAGTCAGAGCACATGTTCTTCCCAAAAAGAAAGTTGATGCAATGGCCTGACCATGTCTTAGAGTTGCTGAAAACTCTGTTCTCTTCAGACTTCTCAAGAAAGGAAACGTGGGGGAGTTCCCTGGTGGCCTAGTTGTTCGGATTCTGGGCTTTCACTGCTGTGGCCTGGGTGCAATCCCTGATCGGGAAACTGAGATCTCATGCAAGCTGCGTGGCGCAGCCAAAAAAAAAAAAAGAGAGAAAAGAAAGAAAGGGAACCTGTCTTGTACCCAGCTGTAGTCAATGCCTACAGAAATAGGTTCAAAATAACGATTCAAGTAAGGACCACACATCACCATCCCACCACCACACTCCCACCTGCTCTGGATGTGGCTGGCTTCCATCGTCAAATATTTCCTCACTCCCCATCAAACAGGACTGGCCACCCAGTATCCGTGGCTCTGCCCCCACAAGGTCCAGGGACAGTTCCGGAGAGAGAGGGAATGTAGGGGAGGGACGCTTTCAAGCACCCACACAGCCAAGCTCTGATGTGGAGAGCTGCCTCAGGCTAGCATCCCACAGCCATAAAGAGCTGGATTTTGTTTGTGCCAGACAAACGGGTCAGTCTGTTCTTCTGCCAACACAAGGGGTGGGGGACTAGCCCACCCACTCTGGACTTTATGTGCCTCCTTCCGACTGCTCATCCCTGGTCTCTTCCCTTTGGTTTTGAGTTCACACACTTGGGCGTGATGTGGCATAGGACCCAGACAGAGGGGGCAGCACCGAAGACCCAACGCAGCCAAAAAAAAAAAACCAAAACGAAACAAAAAAAGAAAGAATTCATATTTATCAGATTTGCATTCTGACTATTTAGTTCACAAACTGTGGTCACTAAAAAAACGATCAAGCCCGTTGTTCCTGGGCACTTCTTCAGAAAGGCCTCTCCGGAGACCTCAACCAGGACTCCATTTTCCCCAAGGCCCAACTTTCTCAGCTCTTACCAGGGAAGCACGGAAGAAAGGCAGCTCGCTGGCAACTCAGGAACCGTGTGTGATGACACTCCTGTGGCAGAAGGGACAAGGGGTCAACTCGCCGTCCCCGTGCCCCTGGACACTTGGCTTTAGGCCAAGAAAGTGAGTGGGCAGCAGGATATGAGTCATCCACACGGCCCTCCCACGGGCTGGGTAGAGGGTAATGGCCTCAGGCACTCTATTGCTTTCCCAGCTCTTCATTCTTTCACTTGTTGAACGAAAGTCTAGTATGGATCTGGCAGAGCAACAAGATTGACCAGCCCTCGCCCTCACAAAACACAAACTCCTTACACCCAGAATTTCACACCGAGAACCAGCCCTGAGCACAACAGCCAAGAAGGCAAAGTCAACCTTCCACCCTCCTCAGACCTGCCACTCCTGTTCCGGCCCACACAGTTCATCATCCAGGTCACTCTGATTCATCGTTCTTCTCTCAGCAAACATTTCCAGAGCACAGGAGGCTGCCCCCTGCTCTCCGTGGGCGTCCCCCCAGCTGGCTCAGGGTCCCTCACTCATCTGATCCCCTCAGCAAGAGAAAGCTCTCCAAGAAGAGCCCGCCAGGGCTCAGTGGGTAAAGCTGGAGAAAAAGCTGTCTGTTAGGGGGGCGACCGGCCCCCGCAGGCCCAGAAATTCAGATGTTTGGGGGCTCAGAGGGGCTTCAGCTGTTGGGAACTGCCTCACGGGAGACTGAGGTTCTAACAGAGCCCAGTTTCTTCATTTTCAGTGGGGAAATCCATTTCCAATTTCCCTCTTGCCCTCTGCCTAGAGCCTTGCTCCTGCTAGTGTGGTCTGCAGAGCAGCAACAAGGGAGCTGGCAGAACCCCAGGCCCACCCCAGACCTGCAGAATCAGAATCTGCATTTTTAAAAATGTGTTATTGAAGTATAGTTGATTTACAATGTGTTGATTTCTGCTGAACAGCAAAGTGATTCATTTATACATACACATACATTTTTCATATTCTTTTCTATTATGGTTTATCACAAGTTATTGAATATAGTTCCCTGTGCTATACAGAAGGACCCTGTTGTTTATCCATCCTATATAATAGTTTGCATCTATTAATCCCAAACTCCCAATCCTCCCACCCTGCTTGGCAACCACAAGTCTGTTCTCTATGTAGAATCTGCACTTTTTTTTTTTTTTTAATTTATTTATTTTTGGCTGTGTTGGGTCTTCGTTTCTGTGTGAGGGCTTTCTCTAGTTGCAGCAAGCGGGGGCCACTCTTCATCGCGGTGCGCGGGCCTCTCACTGTCGCGGCCTCTCGTTGCGGAGCACAGGCTCCAGACGCGCAGGCTCAGTAGTTGTGGCACACGGGCTTAGTTGCTCCGCAGCATGTGGGATCTTCCCAGACCAGGGCTCGAACCCGTGTCCCCTGCATTGGCAGGCAGATTCTCAACCACTGCACCACCAGAGAAGCCCGAATCTGCATTTTTAACAAGGTCCACATGGGACTCATAGGCACGTTACAGTTTGAGAAGCAATTACAAGAAGAATAATGATTCTTGTTATCTGGAAAGTTTAGAAACAATATGTTAATACCTTCTTTTTCAGTCGGATGTTGAAAAGCCACCACTATTTTCTATTTTAAATCTGATCTTCCTGAGCAAGCACTCCAAGCATTTTAGCTAAGGGGTAGTTCAGCACCTAGGCTGACTATCTGCAATGAGAATCCTGCTCTACCATTTCCCTGCTATGACCTTAGGCAAATTACCTCACTTCCCTGTGCCTCACATTCCTCCTTTGTAAAGTGGAGATAATAGGGTTGTTATAAGGATTAAATAAGTAAAGTGCTTGGCTCATACCTGGCATTTAGCGAACACTCAATACACTTGGATACTAATTGGATTTGGGTGTCCCCCAATTTTCTGTATACTGCACTTACCATCTGTTAAGATGAAATGCTTCTGGAGTTGGTGGTCTCATCCACTATGCACAGATGCTTCCCAGTTTTCTTTCTTTTTTTAAAAAAATATTTATTTATTTATTTATTTTGGCTGCACTGGGTCTTTGTCGCGGCTCGCGGGATCTTAATTGCAGCCTGCAGGATCTTTTAGTTGCAACCTGCGGACTCAGTTGCGGCATGCATGCGGAATCTAGTTCCCCGACCAGAGATCGAACCCGGGACCCCTGCATCAGGAGCACGGAGTCTTACCCATTGGACCACCAGGAAAGTCCCTGCTTCCCAGTTTTCTTTTCTAAAAGTGACTTTATTCCTGGGGGCAACCTACTGTTACCCCCGAATAGATTCATTTCAGGACTGTCCATTTAATTTATTCCATACCCGCCATCTGCAGGGAATTGAACTTTTTCACTGTGACCTTGGATAATGCCTCTGACGATGATTTCTGAAAACCTTGAATATTTGTGTAGGGCTCTTACCCTCCAGGTACCTTCAAAAGCATTGTTTCATCTTCACAACTGTGTGATGTAGACAGAACAAGTATTATTACCCTGCTGTACAGGGAAATGAGAATCTGAGAGCCCATGGCCACACGGTAAGTGGCGGAGCAGGGCATGGAATGCTGTCTGGTACAGGATGCCCTGGCAGGCCTTGGATGAATGACTCAAAACCCAGCGTTCTTCCCACCACCCAGGGTTGCCTCCAGTGTAAACCAGAGGAGCGACTTTCAGGGGTGAGGCTTTCAGGCCAGATAAGGGAGAGAGAGCAAAAGGAGAGACCTCAATTTCAAATACTCTGTTCCATTGTCCCCATAAGAATTCATATTTGGACTTCCCTTGTGGCTCAGTGGTTAAGAATCCACCTGCCAATGCAGGGGACACGGGTTCGAGCCCTGGTCCAGGAAGATCCCACATGCCGCGGAGCAAGTAACCCCGTGCACCACAACTACTGAAGCCTGCACGCCACAACTACTGAAGCCCGTGTGCCACAACTACTGAAGCCCGCGTGCCTAGAGCCCGTGCTCCACAACAAGAGAAGCCACCGCAGTGAGAAGCCCGCGCGCCGCAACGAAGAGTAGCCCCCGCTCGCCGCAACTAGAGAAAGCCCCCGCGTAGCAACGAAGACCCAACGCAGCTAAAAAAAAAGAATTCATGTTCGTATTTATCAGATTTGCATTCTGACTATTTAGTTCACAAACTGTGGTCACTAAAAAATCTATCAAGCTAAATAATACGGGCAGATGTTAAAAACTACACCATACATGGTGGGAGTGTAAATTGGTGCAGCCACTATGGAGAACAGTATGGAGGTTCCTTAACAAACTAAAAATAGAGCTACCGTATGATCCAGCAATCCCACTCCTAGGCATATATCCAGAGAAAACCATGGTTCGAAAGGATACATGCACCCCAATGTTCATTGAAGCACTGTTTACAACAGCCAAGACATGGAAGCAGCTTAAATGTCCATGACAGATGAATAGATAAAGAAGATGTAGTACATGTATACAATAGGATATTACTCAACCACTAAAAAGAATGAAATAATGCCATTTGCAGCAACATGGATACCTGAGATTATCATACTGAGAGAAGTCAGACAGAGAAAGACAGATATATGATTTCACTTATATTCGGAATCTAAAAAAAAAAAAAGTACAAATAAACTTATTTACAAAACAGAAACAGACTCACAGACCTAGAGATGAACTTATGGTTACCAAGGGGGAAGGATGGGGCGAAGGGATAGATTGGGAGGTTGGGATTGACATACACACATTGCTATATTTAAAATAGATAACCAACAAGGACCTACTGTATAGCACAGGGAACTCTACTCAATATTCTGTAATAACCTAAATGGGAAAAGAACTTGAAAAAGAATAGATACACGTATATGTATAACTGAATCACTTTGCTGTACCAATACAACATTGTTAATAGACTATATTCCAATATAAAATAATTTTTTTAATTTTTAAAAATTAAATTAAAAAAATATACACCATACAAAAGAGTTTCAAGTTAAAAGTGCCCCTACTTAGAACCCCAATTTTCTAATCTAACCCCCAAAATAACTGCTATTAACAGTTCCTTGTGAACTCATGACATCATTTAATATAATTAAATATGTACAGATTTTTGTATGTCAATCATACCTCAACAAAGTGGTTTCTTAAAAAATTCCTGTGATACACACATAGAAAGTATTTATGTTTTTCTATAATATAAAATACATACTGGGCTTCCCTGGTGGCGCAGTGGTTGAGAGTCTGCCTGCCAATGCAGGGGATACGGGTTCGAGCCCTGGTCTGGGAAGATCCCACATGCCGCGGAGCAACTCAGCCCGTGAGCCACAACTACTGAGCCTGCGCGTCTGGAGCCTGTGCTCCGCAACAACAGAGACCGTGACAGTGAGAGGCCCGCGCACCGCGATGAAGAGTGGCCCCCGCTCGCCACAACTAGAGAAAGCCCTCGCACAGAAACGAAGACCCAACACAGCCAAAAATAAAAAATAAATAAAATAAATAAATAAATTTTAAAAAAAAAACCCACTTTTAAAAAAAAATACATACCATGTTTCTTTTTTTAATCAAGTGAAATCCTACCACGCAGTTATACAACTGGTTGTTTTCACTTAACATTTTTAGATACCTTTGCATATAGAGCTCCCTGATTCTTTTCTCTTAACATTTTTAGATACCTTTGCATATAGAGCTCCCTGATTCTTTTCTCTTAAAATCTGCATAATAGTCCATCATAAGGTGTATGTGTCCGTGCATGTGTGTCCGTGCATGAGTGGCGTAGCTGGATCATAGGCTATGTGAATGTTCTCATTTATAGGGTATTGCCAAACGACGAGTTAGGTGCCCACCTGTAAGCCTATAAGAGAAAATGCCAGTTTCAAGGCTCAGGATGTTTTACATCTCCTTCGGGTCACACGTGGTCAGTGGCCTAATGGCCCACCTACGTCTCCTTCATCAATATCAACCTCCCTCTTTAGCATCTCTGAACTCTCTGTCAGAATGAGACCTTTTTTTGGGGGGTTGGGGGGGCGGTTCCCAGTGCACATAGAAGTTATATTTACGCTGTACTGTAGTCCATTAAGTGTGCCGTAGCACTGTGTCTAAAAAACAATGTACATACTTTAATTAAAAAAATACTTTATTGCTAAAAAATTCTAGCCATCATCTGACCCTTCAGCAAGTCATAATCCTTTTGCTGGTAGAGGGCCGTGCCTTGACGTTGGGGGCTGCTGACTGATCAGGGTGGTGGCTACTGAAGGTTGGGGTCGCCGCGGCAGTTTCTTAAAATAAGAAGACAATGAAGTTGGCTGCATCAATCAACTCTTCAAGAACAATTTCTCTGTAGCGTGCCGTACTGTTTGATAACATTTTACCCACAGTCAGAACTTCTTTGAGAATGAGACCTTTGGACCCTCATCCCCAGCAGTAGGCTTTTTTTTTTCTCCTTCCAGCTCTTTACTTGTCATTTGTCAGACTTGACAAATCTGTCTTCCCCTTCACACGGTGCCTCGCAGTGTAGACCAAGACCACTCTCCTTCCTCCGTCCGTCTTCCCTTCCTGCCCTGCACTCTCTAGAGCAGCCTTCCCAGCCCAGCTGTGGTCATGCACCTCCTTCCCCCCTGGGGGTGTATGTTTGCTTTTCCAGTGAGGTCATCCTGGAAGTCACCTCCTTGCTTGTTGATGTTCCTATATCCACAGGGCCTGTTGGCCTGGTGCTCGTTAGGGGGTCAGCGTGGGTAACCAGATCCTGAAGAGACACGCTCTGCCACTGAGAGGACTTTAAATCTGTAGTTACTCGCCACCTCAGCAAAGGCTGGCTGAGAACTTGCTGCCAAGAACTCTGATGATTAACCCCGGCCTCACCCCGCCCCCACTTCCTCGTGGTTACCCACTTCTACTTCCTGTCTGTCTGCTTGTGCCTGGGGAGCCTAAAATGGGGGCCAATCAGAGGGCTTCACGGACGTTTCCAACCCTCTGGACAACAGCTACCAGTTCTAATGGGGGCCTCTGCTAGAGAAAGGAGAGTGGAATCCAGGGCAAGAGGGAAAAGGAATTGATGCTGGTGCTCCGGGCCCCAATGCTGAGCTAAGAACACCCTCGCCTTTCCCCAAAAGTGCCTCCCCTGGCCAGCCGCCCGACTTCCCTCTGCTGCCCAAGCCCAGGAGTGAGGAGCACAGACAGTGGGGGGACCCAGGAGCGGGCCCGAGATGAGGGGTGAGGGCGTGCACCCTGTTGTGAAATCCAAGCTTAGCATCTCCATCCACCGCCTCCACCACGTCTGAGCCCTTTCTTCATTTTATCATCTCTCCGTAGCAGATTCAGTACTTTTCTCACCACTATCTCCTTCTGCCTTCAAACTTCCGGGAATCTCCTTTTGTTCTTACTGTCACTGAAACCGAGCAGGACCCTACGGGGCTCTCCCAGATACAAAAGCCCCTCCGTGTCCCCCCTTTCTTGTTTGTAGAAAAAGGCTTTAGTCTCCTAGAACTTCCCTGAGTTCCAGAGCAGGAACAAGGAGTTACTTAGCAGGGAAGTGAGGGAATGCAGAAACAAAGGAAAAGCAGTTAAACAAGAAAAGTAATGACAATAGTTCAGCGGAAAAACAGAGTCCTGGTTCTATATCCCAGTCCTAGCCCTATATCCCAGAGTCCTCAAGGGATACACATCACAATGTGACACTATCTTAAAGTTTTCTGCCCAAACTAAGACCTCCACCGCCACCCCCCCACCCCCCACCCCACTCCCCCTGCCACCCAGGTACTGGCGCCCTGCAGATGAATGCTGTACCTTCCTTCACCACAACCCGGTGTCGGTATCGGTGACATCACTTGTATCTACCACGCGCTCCTTGAGATAAGGAGCCTCTTCTCCACCCGTGGCTGTCTCTCTGATTGTGAAATACGTGGCCTTCTTCTCCACACCTGCCAAAACCTCTGCCACTCCCTGGCTCCAAGCCCCAGCCTTTGCTCTGCTCTGCTTTTCCTGAATCCTCTGCACCTGATGATGTCAGTGGACCTCTTTCTTAAGGTTGTCCTCTCTGCTGACATCTGTGTGCTCTCCCTCTCCGATTCCACGCCCGTCTTCTTCCCCAATGCCTCTCTCTCTCTCTTCTCTTTTTTTTTTTTTTCCCCTCCACATTTCCCTTGGGATTCTTGCTCTAATCCACTGCCGCCCTAAATCACCACCTCCATCTCTGGGCCCACAGTTCTAAATGCCTGCTACCTATTTCATCCATCAAATGTAACACATTTCAACCAAAATTTCTCAACTTCTCGCCCCACCCCAGGCAGCTGCCTTCTCACGACTTCCCCATCTCCATGATTCAAGAGCTTTGTCTCTGTGCTGCTCTGAAGCTTCAAGCTTAGTGTCCTTGGATCCTTCAGCTTCCACACTGCCCAGTCTTTACATCCTTCAAACTTCCTCCCAAATTGGTACCTCTTTCCGGCTCCCACCCACATCCCCGCCCCTGCTACCTTCCCTGGATTGTTCTGTGCCTTCCTCATTGCTCCCTTATGCAAACACCTCCGAGGTGCCCCCCTGCTGCGTGTGGAATGAAGCCCAGCCGGGTGAAACTTCTCCAGGCGTCCCGGTCCCCTCCTGGCCTTCCCCTTCCTGGAACATTCCTCCCTAGCCTCCATCCCAACATTCCTCTTCCGGGGAGGCTCAGTGTGCAACTCACCTCTGTACATTCCTCTATCATGACCTCCGTGGGAGATCTCTCGTCTAAACTCCAAAAATAGGATGTCTGTCCCACACACTGGGTCTGGCACGCTCAGTCCTCTTGGCCTGTATGTTTGTCTTATTTTCCCAGCCATGTCAGAAGCTCCTGGAGCATCTTTGTGTTTCTTAGGGTGGGGTTGGTAAATTCATAAGCTCAGGGGCGAGACAAGGAAGGCAAATACAGGAGGCAGAGAGGGGACAAGGGAGATGTGTAAGAGAGTGAGAGGGCCTGTGTGGGCCAAACAGAAGCCATCTGCGGGGGGGATGGCCCTGTGGGCCACCAGTTTGACACCCTCACCCAGGTACCTTGCCCTGGCCAGCTAGTCCGTGAATATGTCTTTGATGCCCCAGAGGCAGCAGTCAGTGCCTCAGCATCTAGCAGAGGGAAGAGGGGCAGGGTGACCTGATTTCCTTGGCCCTGAGTGGAAGGAGCCACCGGCCTCAGCAGCCCAGAGGTGTCACCTCCCCTTCTCACCCAGCCGGCTGTGCCGCACCTGACGTCAGGTGCTACCCTTTGGCTCTAGCTTCCTGTGAGGTGTAACCAGCACGAGCTTTTCTCACTCAGACTAAAGAAAGGGTGGCATGCCCCTCCTGCTCATGACCCAGTCAGAGCCAGCCCGACCCCCCTGCACCCAGGGAGCACCCACTGGGCAGCAGCTGCGTTGTCTGAAGCACTGGCTGAGCCTCACGTACGCACTGACCTGGGCGGCAGAAGGACACACAGGGCGGATGTGGGGAGTAGGGGTGGCGTGGAGACAGAAGGACCCTGAGGAGGACTTCCCTGGTGGTCCAGTGGTTAAGACTCTGCACTCGCAATGCAGGGGGCTGGGTTCGATCCCTGGTCAGGGAACTAGATCCCGCATGCCGCAGCTAAAAGATCCTACATGCCACAACTAAAGATCCTGCATGCCGCAACTAAGACCCGGTGCAGCCAAATAAATAAATAAATGAATAGTTAAAAAAAGAAGGACCTGGAGGAGAAAGGCAAAGACAGAAAGCAAGACTTGGGGGCGGGAGGGGGGAGGGGGCTGACAAAGAGCACAGGGAAGCCCAGTTTTGAGTCCTCCCGTGGCCACCCTCTCACACCTGCCCCTCCCCTCACTCTCTCCTCCCTCAGTGCAGCCACTCGCCCCTACTCCCCAGCCCGCAGCCTCACCCCACTTCCAACCGAGCTACACAGGTGCCCAGACTAATCTGTTAGGCCATGACTTTCACGAAGGCTCCCCGCACGACCAATGCCAGGACACACTCCGGACGGTTCTGGCTGGCCGGGGCCCTTCTCTGTCCATCCAGCTCTCTTTTCCACTGATTCACCACGGGAAAAATCCAGTTGGCCCAGTCTGGCTCTTCGCTACCACCTTCCTTCCGCACGCGGAAGGCAACGGGCTCCAACGTCACCCGAGAAAGTTACCAACTTCTCACAAACCTCAGTTGCTGCCAGCTATATCCCCTCGTTTCCCTCCTCCCAGCAGGCCTGGGTGCAGGACAGTCATCCTAATTCCAAGGATGAGAAGAAGCTGGGGCTCAGAAGGTGTCAGTCACTTCCGGAAACCACAGGGCTGAGACCCCTCTGTGCTTCTCCCCTGGAGGCCTTCCCACTTTACCTGTCTTTTTTTTTTCTTTTTTTTTTAAAATTTTATATACTTATTTATCTTTGGCTGTGTTGGGTCTTCGTTGCTGCGCGCGGGCTTTCTCTAGTTGCAGCGAGCGGGGGCTACTCTTCGTTGCGGTGCACGGGCTTCTCATTGCAGTGGCTTCTCTTGGTGCAGAGCACGGGCTCTAGGCACGTGGGCTTCAGTAGTTGTGGCTCGCGGGCTCAGTAGTTGTGGCGCACGGGCTTAGTTGCTCCACGGCATGTGGGATCTTCCCGGACCAGGGCTCAAACCCGTGTCCCCTGCATTGGCAGGCGGAGTCTTAACCACTGTGCCACCTGGGAAGCCCTTTACCTGTCTTAAACGAATGCCATGAGCTCCTGAGGAACAAGGGCCAGGTTCTCTTTTTTATGTGACAAACAAGGCAAAAACGAGAGGACGGAGCTAGGTAAACAGTTAAGAGGAACAGTCATTAGTTCTGTGTCTGTTTTTAATCTATCCTGTTGCTGAAATTCATTTTAAAAAAAACTGAACTTCGTCCCCCTTGGCAGACGGCGCGATGCTCTCCTCCTAAAAGGCACTGAAAGAGCAAAGACACAAAGCGATTGGGGCCCAGACACAGGCAGCAGCCAGCTGGAATGTTCTGGGATGTTCTCACCCCGGTTCCTTCCTGAGGTGGCGAACCCTCTACGGAGCGGAGCTCTGTGTTTGTTGTTTCTTTCTGCGTGGAAGATGTGTGGTTACCACCAGCACAGGACCAGCAGAACCGTGACTTACATTTTCCGACATAATGTGATGTATGTACTATTTATGTTTCATGATCTGGGTCATTCCTGACCGTTCCAAAAACACTTTCTACCCGGAATATTGGTACATTGGCATGGGAGGTGGAGACACTGCACTGACTGCCCTCCCGCACAGTTTTATACTCATCATCTGCTCAGAGCGAGGCACAGCAAGAGACAAGAGGAAGCTCCAAGGCCCCGGGGGTTGACTTTACCAGCAGCGAGTGACCTGGGTCACATTCAGACTCTCAGTGCCAGGCCCTGAGTCGGTGGTCATCCACCATTGTAATCAGGGCTCCAGGAACCCCAGTCCTCAGAGCCTGCCTCAGCACCAAAGTTCACCCTAAGCTCAGATTGATCGTCTTGATTTCTTCAGTTGTGAGGTTTCTGGACAAAGTGAAGAGATAACCGAGTTTTGGAAATTCACTGTTGAATTCCAGCCACTGCCCCTGGGCAGCTCCTGCCACCCTGCTCATAGCAGCCTGCGCTGGCCTGCCGTTCCTGCGGCAGCTCGGAGCCTTCGGCCACTCCCGACCCAGCAACCATGAGGAAGAGGTGACACCCGCGGACTCCCTGAGAGCAGTCCTTCATCTCTCCTCATTCACACGAGGCAATCCTGTTGGGTGGCTTTCCCAGGCCAGGAGGCCTCCAGGCACCCAGGTGAGCGGCCAGCCGCGTGAAGAGGAATTGCATCACAGGCCAGTGTGATAAGACCAATCACAGAGGTATGCACAAAATATAGGTGATGCCCCAAGCCGCGTGAGAGGAAGTCTTTGTGAGGTGGAGGTGGCCCTGTTAAAGGAATGAAGGAAAGATAGAAAAGACTGAACGAGAAAGCTGCAAAGCGCACGCCCAGGCCCAGGTACTGCCCGGAGTGTGACGTCCAGCATGTATCCACTAACCCTACCTGGGCCTCTGCTTCATAATGAGGCCAAGACCCTTGTCTGCACATCAGAGCTGGCTGAGGCCCTCATTTGTTTACACTTTAATCCTAATCTGATCCTGGCTGGAAGGGAAGCTCTTCTCCTTTCATGCTTTCGGACAGTGGCTTTCCACCTGCCAAGTCCCAACAAAGCATTTAGGAATAAAACGAAATAAAAGAGAAAATAACAGAGCGCATCTAACATAGTAAGGATTATTTCTTGAAACTCTTGTTTCAGTTATATACATGTGTGGATGAGTGTGTAAATTGGATCATAATGTAAACAATATTTCTTACTGAGGTTGTGGTTTTAAGAAACATTGCTTTAAGGGAAAACATCCATCAGCTATTAAATACTCTCAAAAACTGTATCTTGTTCTAGGGTAGAGAAAAAAGCAAGACTTGGTTCCTGCACTTAAACTCTGGATCCGGGGTTGAAAAGACAAACACACCACTAGGACAGGATGTGAAAAACCACACTGACAGAGGGGTGTGCCCAGCGCCTGGCGAGCCACCGCCTTGCCCAGGGTCCCAGTGCTCCCAACTGGGCATTAGGATGTGAATACAGAGCTGCAGGGGTTGGTGTGGCCACCCCGGGGCCAGGGGCTTCTCAGCAGGTGCTGGGGAAGGACGCAGGGGCAATGGTGCCAGGCAGGAGTGGAAAGATCAGAAGCGGCCAGCTGAGGATGTTCCCCTGGGGGAGATGTGGGATTATTCCTATTGTTTCAAAAAGGGGATGACATGGGGCAGGGGCCGGGGCGGGGTTGGGGGAGGGCAGGCAGCAGCTTGAGAACCAGATGTTGCGTTGGTCCCTGGTTCAAGGATTCTTCAGGTTTGAACGTTGGTCCTGATGCAAACTTAGAAATCCAGTGAACTGTTCATAAGTCTGATAGGAATATCCATATTTTGCTTTTCTTCACGTTTCTGCCTTGCTGTCCAGCTAGACCCAGTGTTGGTGTCTGCCCACCAGGCTCATTACCAGCCTGCTTTCCTCTCATTATCCCTGCTGAGCACCAGTGCCTTCCCCTGATACCTCTCCTTACACCCCTGGAGGGCTGCCTGCAAGCTGGCTGAGAAAGACACAGCAGGGCTGACAGTCTGATTTTCAGCTCAGCAAACAGGGAGTGACCTCTCTTTCTGCTTGTAAAAGTAGAAATGGAAGAGAAAAGCAAAAGCAACCAAAAGAGCTAAGATTTTATTTCCCCTTTATGCAAAAACAGTTTTTGTCTGAATATAGTGTCTGCCTTTTCCTAGTAATCTCTCTGAGCCCAGTAATTGGAAAGCAACTAGGCAAATATCGATATGCAGCTAACCAAAGGGCTAACTTTTTTTTTTTTTTCCTTGGAGTATAGTTGATTAACAATGCAGAGGGCTAACTTTTAGAGGCTGGGAATCTGCTTTCTTTCCATGATATTCACCTTGACTTTGAACTCTTTTATTTATTTATTTATTTTTTGGCTGCAACACTTGGCATGCGGGATCTTAGTTCCCTGACCAGGCATTGAACCCGCGCCCCCTGCAGTGGAAGCACGGAGTCTTAACCACTGGATGGCCAGGGAAGTCCCTGAACTCTTTTTAAGATGTACCCAGGAGAGTTATAATGTGTCCTTCTGTGTTGTCCATTCTTCTGCAAAGGCTCGTCTCCTTGGCTCTCCACACATCAAGCCCCTCTCTACACCTCTGCTACCAGTGTGTTCTGCTGCCTGGAATTCCTTTGCCCATGTACTACACCTACCTGAATCCTACCTACAAGATGTGGTTCAAATCTCATCGCCTCCAGGTTGCCAACCCACAGGGAGGACTTAGAATTCCTAAAATCTTTATCCTTTTAAATTGTTATGAATAAGGGACTCATTCATTTCCCTATTTTTATAGCCTCATCGTGTTAAGTGTTTATCACTGAGACTGTAGATTCCTGGAACCCAGAGACACTAACTCATACTTCTGTGCCTGGCACGGAGCTGAGTACATAATAGGATCTCAGGATTGATCTAATGCAAATATGATACAAAATATGAGTTCAAGTCTCTGGGACCTTGGGAGCTTCCTTAATGCCGCTGGGCTGTAACTTCCTCTCTTGTAAAACTAGGATAGTAATAGTACCTACAATTTAGAGATGTCGCAGGAGTTAAATGAAACTATAGGAAAATGTTTAACACACAGCACAGGGGTCTATTATTTACTAGAAATTGGTAAGACAGAAGTCAAAGGACATTCTCTTTTATTTGCTTATTTCTATATCTAATTTTAGGGTTTTCCGCATCTTTGGGAGTTTTATTATATTTTTATTTATTTTTGAAATTTGAAATGTTACAGTGGTTCCAAAGGCAAGTCAGAACAAAAAGCTATTTCAGAGAAGTGTCATTCCCCTCATTTCCTTTATTCTTTCAATCCTGTTCCCACTATGCAGTGCAGGTAACTAATCTCATTAGGGTTTTTTTGTTTGTTTGTTCCTTTTTCTGGTTCTTTTTCCTTGAATAAATAGGTTATTGAAAGTTATTTGAGTGAAGGTTATTTCCTCCACTCAAATGATATTCTTAAGACCATGTTCTTTTGAGACCAGATTCTCAGGACCCTAGTCATCTTTGCACTTCAGTTTGGGAGATGTTGCAAGCAGGAGCTCCATGACAATGGGGTCAGTTGGTGCTAATCCTCAAGGGATTAGTCACGGTGAGAATGAGCTGGCGTAAATCCTTGCCCTGCTGCTCGGAGGCTGAAGCGAAAGTTTTGTGCCCTAATGAAGCATCCCCACCGAGCCCACCGTGGCCTGCCGATTCTCCTGAGAGGGCAGCAATGCCAGGTTGCCTGAATAAAAAAATATAAGACTGGATTTTTAGAAAACCGTAGGACCTCATGTCAAGGAGTAAAACCGGAGTAAATAAAAGTGCACAGCCAGGGGGAGATGGCCAGAGGAAGCGAACGCCACAGCTGGAGGTATTCATTGGAAAAAGCAGTAGGAGGAGAGGATCCTCACTCGGAGTCAGGCTGTCTGCAAGTCAGCTCCGAGGCTGTGACTCACCGCGAGGAAAAGGACTGCCCTGTATTCCCGGCGAGACTGCTTGCTCCAAACAGGGGATCGGTGGCCAAGGAAGGAAATGAAGCAATCCAAGACTAATCAGCAGCCGCGGGGCAGGGCAAGCTGGAAGCCCAAGTCATCCCCAGCTACTGGAGCTTGATATTGACCCTGTGCCTCCAAGTGACAAACAACACGAAAGAGACGGGATTCGGGTGAGAAAGGGAGTCGGACCCTATCCTGGGCAAGTAGTTCCCCCCGCCCTTTGCGCCCCTTAGTTTCTCACTGTAAGATGAAGGGGCGGACCTGGCAGTCAGGGCCCCAACTCAGCCCAGGGCCATGTTTTATTTTTTCCCAATTAGAAAAACAAGTGAACGGAGGTGCTTTTGCACAAGGCTGGGCTTCCGGTTCACCATCGCCACTGTAATTCCCCACCGTCTCTCGCCCTAAATCGGCATCACAAATTGAGGCTCACCGCCTGCCTCTGAAGTTATTTGAAATGGCAACTCCTGGACAAGCAGCCCCCCGAGGTTTTTTTTTTTTTTTTCCAGCTCTGGGGCTCTAGGATTCTATGCCCTGGAAAAAAACAGATTTTTGAATAGTGAGTAGAAACGGGGCAAGCAGGCTGCCCTGGGATGAGAAGAAAATGATCCTTCGCCCCAGCATGCTAGAGAGGGCGAGCGTGGCAGGGCGCCAGGGCTGAGCATACGCCAGGCAGAAGCGACACAGCTTAGAGAGAATTCAAAACAGCATTTTTTTACAGCCTCCTGGTGCATCCTGTTTCTCTAGGGCTGCCACCGCCGCCAGCAAGTGGGCATCACGCCCAAACTGCAGTGGGCAGTGAGGGATAGGTACCCATCTGTCCGGTTTCCTGAGCAGGTGGCTGGGATCCTGGTGCCCAGGCTCCGGCTGCCCTCTGCTGGGCAAGCACAGAAGCTGCTTCCCAAGGGAAGGAGGCGCCCCTCTCCTGGAGTCCCCGCCTCTGGGAGGTGGGAAAGGTCTTCCGCTTTTCTGCCACCTTCCCAGGAAGGCTGGGGAAAGTATCAGTGCCTCCTACAAAGTCTCCAGTAAGACAGTCTCAGGTCTCTTAAGTCTTCTGCATTTAATGAGAATGATTTTTCTGACCTAGGCTCTGACCCAATGATGTACCCAATAAATATTAATGGAATAAATAACTAGCTCAGCAGTTACCCAAGGTAGAAACCGCTCCTGGCTTTGTTCGGGAGAACAGTTCCAGTTTATTGTCCCTCTTTTTGGAAATTCCTGTCTCTAGTAGGTCCTTCTCCCTGGCTCTCCCAGTTCCAAGCTGCTTCTACTGGAGATCCAACCTGGCCTTCTTCCTTCGGGATCCTGGAGGCTTCTCTCTTCTAACCCCTCAACCCAGCTCCCGGTTCCCAGTGGAGATGCTTACAAATCACGTCGGATCTCGTTCACAGCTTCTCCCCTTTCTCTCTCTCTTTAAATGTTTCCTTCTGTGTCCCTTTTGGACACCGGGATTCTCATCTGGCCTATAGTTCCTTGGACTTAGAGATTTTCTCTTTTTCCCCCGAAGCAACCCCAGGCCGTGTTCTCTTTCCCTCATTAATTATTAACTGTTGTTACTTGACACTTGCAAATAATGTGGGCCTGGAGAAGGGGCTGGAAAGGACCTGTGGGACCCCCTGGAGTGAACCTGGGAGAGGGCCTGGGGTAGGGCCTCAGGTCCAGGCCACTTATGGGTATGATCAGTGAACACAACTTTTCTTCAAGCCTGTCTCAGGTGTTAACTAACCAAACCATACTTAAGTGTGTGTGTGTGTGTGTGTGTGTGTGTGTGTGAGTGTGTGTGTGAGTGTGCTCCTTACGTTTTTTCCTATTATGCCTACTTCTCTTACAACTTGTTCTTCCTAATCAATAATAGGGATCTAACTTTTTTTTAAGCTAGGTGACATATGTGGTGTTAAAAAATAAACTGAGGCATATTACAATTTTTAAGAATTTATTTGAGCAAAAATCGATTCAAATCAGGCAGCACCCAATCTGGCAGATAGAAAGGAGCCCCAAGTAGCTGTACAAAATGAAAAACTTGTATAGGCACAAAGGAGCAGGAACAAGAAGTTATATCGGGCAAAAAAGTAGATTGGTTATTGCAAGGTTACTTCCCTTTAGGGGTTGGCAGAGGTCTACTAGGCAGCTGACCTCCCTAGTGCTGGTCAGGCAATTCCTGATTGGCTGGGCTAAGATTCCACTTCAGGGAGAGCCAAAAGTATAAATAAGTTTCAGTATGGTGACGTAGGGTTTAGCATGAGCAACTCCATCTTGGGCATGTCATCTTGTTTGTTTGTTTGTTTTTAATTTATTTTATTTATTTGTTTTTGGCTGCATTGGGTCTTCATTGTGGTGCGTGGGCTTCTCATTGCAGTGGCTTCTCTTGTTGGGGAGCACGGACTCTAGGCACATGGGCTTCAGTAGTTGTGGCATGCGGGCTCAGTAGTTGTGGCTCACAGGCTCCAGAGCACAGGCTCAGTAGTTGTGGTGCACGGGCTTAGTTGCTCCGCTGCATGTGGGATCTTCCCAGACCAGGGCTTGAACCCGTGTCCCCTGCGTTGGCAGGCGGATTCTTAACCACTGTGCCACCAGGGAAGCCCCTGTCATCTTGTTTTTAACAATTGGTAGGAAAAATTCAAAGGACTGAACAGAGTCAGTAGAAAGTTGTGCTCACTGCCACTCCTTTCCCCATGTCCCTTGCCCACAGAAAGCCTGCTGCCATTTTCTTGTGCGTCCTTATAGAAATAGTACTATGAACATACAGACATATGGGTATAGTCAGTCAATATTTACTGAGTACCTGCTATGATCCAAACACTGTTGTTGCCCAAAGTATACCAAAATTCTTGCTCTAGGGAACTTGCATTCTGATGAGAGGTGAGGGGATCAGGCAACAAATGCGATAAACCAGTCAAATCTATGATATGTTATATGTTGATAAGTGCAATAGAAAAAACGTAAGCAGGGTCAGAGAGCTGGGATGTGGTCCTGACTGCCCTTCCCCTCTGCTGCCCCGGCCACACCCTGAGAACCTGGGGCTGCCCTGGGCGGGTCATGCCTTCACCACACTCCTCGGTGCTGGGGGGTGTGCCCTGCATGACCAGGTGGGGCTGTAGCAGGTCCTGGGGGGTCAGCTGGAGAGCCTCCAAAGCAGGCTGGGGGCTGCTCATCTTCATTTATCCTGGGTCACAGTTTACGAATATTTTTCTGGCTTTAAGTAAATGTTACCAGAATTCTCTACATCAGTAGTTCTCAAAGTGTGGTCTATGGTCCAGCAGCTTCAGGACCAGCATCATCTGGGAACTTGTCAGAAATGCAGATTCTTCAGCCCCCTCCCCCAGTCCCACTGGATCATATACTCTAAAGTTGCAGTCCCGAAATCTGTGGGGTTTTTGTTGTTGTTGTTTTGTTTTGTTTTTTGGCCGCATCACACGGCTTGTGGGATCTTAGTTACCCGACCAGGGACTGAACCCAGGTCCTCAGCAGTGAGAGCTCGGAGTCCTAACCACTGGACCACCAGGGAATTCCCACTGAAATCTGTTTTAAATAGCCATAACATCTGCTCTACAGAAATGCTTTACCAATTCACATTCCTAACAGCTATGGTCATAAGCACACATTTTCTAGAGTTCTGCATTTTTTAAAAAATCTTTTCCAAATTAAATCCTAGGGATAGAGATTATATATTAACAAGTAAAAGATAAATCTACTTTAAATGGAGTATAATCTATAAAAGTTTTGAATCATAAACATAGAAGTAAAAGATAAATCTTATAGCTCAATTATTTGAAAATAAGGATCAATTCATGTGATTCTCGAGGACTTAATCTATCCAATCTGTCATGTAAGAATATTCCTTCAACTTGATGGGTGACCTAATCCTAAATTCCTATCCCTAAATTCTATGTTATTAAAAAACAACAGAAGTTGGAAATAAATGAGGAATAATTAAAAACTGACAATGTGGGTTGTTAAAATACAAATAAATGTAATATACATTTCTATTCCTCTTTACACTTTCCAGAAGAAGAATCGAATGGTATTGATGGTCGTTAGGCTGTATTCTAGGCAGTGTGGAAAGCACTTGGTAGGTAATTTTATCACAGCAGCACAAACAAGAAACTATCAGAAGAATATTTTTGGCTTTAATTTACAGATGAGCAAACAGGCTCAGGAAGCTTAAGGATCTTGCCTGGTATACACCTAGCAAGTGAGAGGATCTGGAATTGGATTCTTTAATCTCAGTCTGTGCTCATTTTACTGAAAGCCACATTTGTAGATAATGGTGCTTATCTGAGCCTAATCCCTGGAGTACTAGGATTCTTTGGACAGAGAGGCTTAGGCAGGTCAGGAGGAAGATAAGTCTTGGCCAGAGTCCATCTCACAGAAGGTCAAGTGGGATCCCAGACACACCTTGTGGCTATTTTGCCAGTCTTGCTTCCCTTACCAGAGGAATAATGTCTATTATGGCAGGAATGGCCAGTTGGAGTCCTGGAAAGGGCCTCCTACAGCCAAGATAATAACCTAAGAACAATTCTGTGCCCCGGAGGACATTGCAGAAATTAGTTCCATAAAGATTTGAAAGATGCAGGGCTAGTGATTTCTACAGCATCTGCATTTACCTTACCTGTCTGGTCAGTGTCACAGGCCAGCGGTGGTGGGGAATAAAGGTAAGTCAACACAGACATCCTATGGGTGTGGGATTGCCTACTCCGCCCACAGCACTTCTGCCAGGAGAGAGGGCACCCACACTCAAGGGGAGGGAGTTACACAGGGAAGGCATGTACAGCAGGGGGTGGACTCTTGGGGGCCCCCTTGGAATTCTGCCTGCCACCCCTCCTCCCGCTTAGAGCACGGCTGCCAGCTCTAAGCTGTTTAGCTGCGTCACAGCCTGGGCACCAGACATCATCCGTGGTACCACGCTGGACCCCTTTTGTCTTGGTGTCACCCTGCACAAGGACCACAAGGATCTGGCACCTCTGACTTTTCACTTTCACTCTCTGTGTGAGTCATAAACTGCCTAATCTGAAAATGGGCTCGTTCTTTCTTTTTTTAAATTCTTATTGGCCAGAGGCCATCTCACAGAGGGTCAAGTGGGATCCCAGATACACCTTATGGCTAACATTTACAATGTTGTGTTAGTTTCTGCTGCAGAGCAAAGTGAATCAGTTATGCATATACATATATCCCCCCTTTTTTAGATTCTTTTCCCATATAGGTTATTACAGAGTCTTGAGTAGACTTCCCTGTGCTATACAGTAGGTCCTTATTAGTGGCTTGTTCTTTCAGCCAGGCCTGATACTTCACAGCTGCTTAGGGACGGCTTGCCACTTGACAAGAAAATACTGGGCCTGCCGAGGGGGGAAGGAATTGCCCACCAAAGGAACTGCAGGTCATAGCCAAAGTGTCCAGCAGGAGCTGGGGAACAGACACGGGACTGGATTCGTCTTGTGCTGCATCAGGTGTGACAAAACATAAAGCTGGATAAAGAAGAGCTCATTGATTTGGGAGCACTACCGTATGGTACAGAACTTACCACCCTAGCAAGGAGCTGGAGAGGGTGCTGACACTCTATTTCATTGGTTCATGGAAGCTTAGAAAAGCCATGGCTCCCAGTAAGTGAAATAGAACTGCCAGAACCACCATGGCAAATAACAGGTGAAGGGCTCAAAGGCTCCGAGAAGTGGGCATGCTGGAGTAGATATACTACTGAGGACAGAAAACCCACAGGAGGACCTGGAGAACATCCTGTTTACCCAAGCGAAAAGGATGCGCTAGTGAGAAGGGCCACCAGCATCGGGGAGTAGCTCAGAGGTGGCTTCTCTAGGCAGGGGCTGGTAGTGGGAGATGCTGTTACAGACGGAACTGCGCTTCTCTGCTAGTGGGGGTGATGGAATCCTGAAATAGAGGCCAGGCGACAACACTCCACTGCCCCAAGCAAGGTGGTGAGGTGACTGAAACACATGACAAGAACAGACATAATACATGGCAGCCAGAGGAGTCTCTTCCCAGAGAGAATTGCAGAGATGGTAATAGAGCATAGTATTCCCACGGGGCAGGATAGAGCCTACTTTACACAACTAAAGGGAATCAGGGTAGATGATAAAGGCTCAAAGCAGCTGTCCCAATAAGAAAATGTGATCTCCTGCCCAGTTTTCAGACCTTTGATTGAAAGGGAGGCCGGACTGCTTATGGAAGGATCCTACAGTATCATGGCAAATACATCTAGTAATGATCCCCTGGTCCTTCTCCAAAGGGACCTGGGGGTCATGTGCTTAAGTCACTAGAAACTGAGGATAGGGGCATAACCAGATATTTCAAGGACCGTTGGATACAGGATCTGAGTTAACACTGAAATCCTGAGGTTTGGGATTTTACGATTGTATTGTGGTTATCTAGGAGAATGTCTTTGTTCTTACTATACATATACTGAAGTATTCAGGAGTGATGATTCATGATATCATCAACTCACTCTCAAATGGTTCTGAAAAAGTCATGATTACATTAATATGTGCATATTTATGGAGAGAGAGAAATTATATGCGTAAAACGTTAACAATTATTGAATCTAGATGAAACATATATAGGTATTCATTGCCTTATTCTGTTTTTTTTGTACTTAAAAAAATTTCAAAATAAAACACTAAACTATAAAAGAAAGAAAGAAAGAAATCCCGAGGTTTAGGAGTTCCCTGGCGGTCCAATCATTAGGACTTGGCGCTTTCACTGCCATGGGCCCAGGTTCAATCCCTGGTTGGGGAACTAAGATCCCACAAGCCTCGAGTTGCAGCCAAAAAAAAAAAAAAAAATCCAGAGGCTTGAAACGTCCTCATTACAGGGGCCAGGTAATAATGGAGTCCTGGACCAGGCCTCCTTAGTGAGCCTACCATGTCCGTGGATCCACCTGATGGTCATTTCCCCAATCCACAAATACAGAATTGCAATGGACATGCTTGACAGTTGGAAGAACCCCTACATGGTCCTTAGCCTGTGGGGAAGAGCTATGGCAGTGGGCAAGGTCAAGTGGAAATCTCTGAACCTGCTTCCCCTGACCAAAATCATAACTCACAAATAATCCCACATCCTGGGCGGGGGGAGAGGAGTTGTGCCACCCATAAAGATGAAGGAATGCAGAGGTGGAGGTGCCTCTCAGACCCCTCTTTAATCACATCCACTTCAAGCACAAACCAGATGTATCCTAGCATAAGACGGTGGACAACCGCAAAGGCGGCCAAAGAACAGCCCCAGTGTTTACAGCTGCCTCACAAGAAGAGGTACCCAGGTGTCTTCCTTAGGCAGACGAACAGCATATCAGGTATGCAGTATGGGTCAGTGACCTGGCAAATTGCTCTATTTGCATCCTTATCAGAGCCATCTGTAGTCTTGCCCCAAGGCATAAATCTCCCACCTTCTGGTTCTGGTCAAAGAGGGCTTGGGGTGGAATTAGGATCCCTGAGAGCACATCAGGGTTAGGTTAAAAAAAACTATCATGCAGTGTCACAAGGAGGGGTAGCAACCAAAAGTGTTTACAAGGAACTGCATTCACGTGCAACCCTTTTGGAACGCAAACTCTGGGGATTTGTGTTCACTTCTGTTACCCCTTCTCCTCCCTCAGGACGGACTGGGCAAGAGACCGTGACAACAATGAAAGGGGTTAATTCTGCAGGCCTTTCAGTCTATCTCCCAAGACCCAGCTTTCTCTCCTGCCCTGGGGCCTGATCACATCCTGTAGATATTTGCATTTATAATGTAAAACTTCCTCCCCAGCCTTTCTAAACAGGAAACCTGTTCCTTGCAGCCTAAAATTAAGCTGGGACCTCCAGCCTTTTCCCGTCTCCCCACCTGTTGGCCCTTAAGCTCCCCTCCCACCACCGCCAGCATTCCAGGCGTCCTTGACCCTCAGCCTCTAAGGCTCAGCCTGTGCCTCCCACATTGAACCTGCCCTGAGGCATTACTGTGAGTCCTGCAGACACAGGCAGATGCTTCAGAGCTGCCCAATTTCCTCTAAAGAATATTTTAACCTTTCTTCCTGAAGACAGCTTCTTGCTCATTTTCAGGCGTGAGTAATCTTTCAGGCAGTCGGGTCATGAGTCATAATAAGCAGGAAAGTCTCTGGTTATTTAACAACCTAAGGTCTCCTCTTACTGTGTATTCTCTTTCTCCGTCGTTTGTGCACAAGTACTTCGATCGGCAGTTAAGTCTGCCCACACGGGAGTCGACTGTATTCACTGTACTACACCATTTTATATAAGGGACTTGAGCATCCCCAGGGGCTCCTAGAACCAGTCCCCCAAGGACACGGAGGAAGGACTGCAGAGGGTGTGTCCCCAACAGAACTTCAGGAAATTCTAAAGAATGTACTTTGGACAGAAGGAAAGCAATCCAGAAAAAAGATCGGAGATGCAGGAAAGAATGAAGAACATTGACAGTGTAAAACAATAATACTGTCCGCTGGGCTTAAAACAGCAAGATGAACATGTAAGAGGGAGAGGAAGTGAGGTTCATATATTCAAATATCCTTGTGTGGTTTGGAGGACCGTAAAGCTATTCATTTTAGATTTTACTAAGTTAAATATGAATGTCAAAATATCAGGGTAAAAATTATTAAGCTAAAAATATGTCCCATACTTGTAAAAATTAAGAAAGTAATTAGAAAAAATATTTAATTGATCCCAAAAAAGCCAGAGAGGAATAAAAATAGAAAAGAAAGCAATATAAAGCCCAAAATAAGATGGAAAAAATAATCCAAAGAAAGCGCTGATTACCATATAAATTGTAAAAGAGTATATAAAATACAAATAACTAAAAATATTAATTTAAAAAGGACAAAGAGGGAACTCCCTGGTGGTCCCGTGGTTAGGACTCGGTGCTGTCACTGCAGGGACCGGGTTCGATCCCTGGTCAGGCAACTAAGATCCCACAAGCCACTCAGCCAAAAAACAAACAAACAAACAAAAAACAGATTGTCAGAATGGATTATAGAAAATACAGCGTTATATTGCTGACAAGAAATATCTAAAGGTTTAATTTTCAGAAAGATCTAAAGTAGAGGAATGCAAAAGGATATACTTGTATTTAGACAAGCTACAGGAAAGAAAGCAGATGTAGCCATGTTATTATCAGGCAAAATAGAATTTAATGCAAAAAGCATTACTAGAGATAAAGAGGATCACTCCATTATGATAAAAGGTTTATTACGCCAGGAACATAAAACAAATACAAACTTGTGTGAACCTAACTAAATAGTCAAAATACTGTATATAAATGAAAATGGACAGAACTACACAGAGAAATTCACAATGCTACTCTCCATGGATTTTTTTTTTTTTTTTTTTTTTTAATAATTTGGCTGCCCTGCGTGGCTTGTGAGATCTTAGTTCCCCGACCAGGGATTGAACCCATGCCCTGGGCAGTGAAAGCGGGAGTCCTAACCATTGGACTTCCAGGGAATTCCCTCCATGAGGTATTTTACACATTACTTTCTGCAATATTCAGATCAAGACGTTACTCTATTGACTAATCTCTGCAACCAAGAAGCTTAACTTTTGGGCAGAAATAGAACAGCAGTGAATCTCATAGGGAACTTTTATGAAAAAAGATCCCACAAGGTTATTTTCATCAGATCTTTTTTTTTTTAATTTTTTTTCTTTTGTTTATTTATTTATTTTTATTAATTTATTTATTTTTGGCTGTGTTGGGTCTTCGTTTCTGTGCAAGGGCTTTCTCTAGTTGCGGCGAGCGGGGTCCACTCTTCATCGCGGTGCGCGGGCCTTTCACTGTCGCGGCCTCTCTTGTTGCGGAGCACAGGCTCCAGACGCGCAGGCTCAGTAGTTGTGGCTCACGGGCCCAGCTGCTCCGCGGCATGTGGGATCTTCCCAGACCAGGGCTCGAACCCATGTCCCCTGCATTGGCAGGCAGACTCTCAACCACTGCGCCACCAGGGAAGCCCCATCAGATCTTTTGAGATCTCAAAAGACTGATTCACTCTCTGGTTCAGTTAAATTAGAAAGTATTAACCAGCTCTTGCGCTCTCCTGTTAGTGAAGGGCGGCGGCTGTTCAGTGGAATGCAGATAACCTCTGCCGGCACAGGGAACATCTCCCAGCCTCTCCCTTTCCCCTTGCCTCCAGTGCCCGAGCTCGCCAGCATATCTGTGGTGCCACAAATCACTCGCAGACCCGCTGGCCCCGGTGTGGGGGGGGGGGGCGGGGGGGGTCAACCAGGTCAGCAACAAGTACATCCAGCAGACCAAGCCCCTCACCCTAGAGCACACCATCAACCTGTACCCTCTCACCAATTACATTTTGGTACAAAAGAGCCCCTTTATGAGAAGGACAGCTCAGGCCTTTTGGTCGGAACCACCATCTTCCAGTAATTCGCCAAAATGACCAACACAAAGGGAAAGAGGAGGAGCACCTGCTGCGTGTTCTCTAGGCCTTTTAGAAAACATGGAGTTAGTTGTTCCTTTGGCCACATACATGCAAATCTACAAGAAAGGTGATGTCGGGACTTCCCTGGTGGTGCAGTGGTTAAGAATCCGCCTGCCAATGCAGGGGACACGGGTTCGAGCCCTGGTCCGGGAGGATCCCACATGCCACGGAGCAACTAAGCCCGTGCGCCACAACTACTGAGCCTGCGCTCTAGATCCCGCGAGCCACAACTACTGAGCCCGTGCGCCACAACTACTAAAGCCCGCGTGCCTAGAGCCCGCGCTCCGCAACAAGGGAAGCCACCGCAATGAGAAGCCCATGCAGCACAACGAAGAGTAGCCCCCGCTCACCGCAACTAGAGAAAGCCCCTGTGCAGCAACGAAGACCCAACACAGCCAAAAATAATTAAATAAAATAAATTTAAAAAAAAAAGAAAGGTGATGTCGACATCAAGGGACTGGGCACTGTTCAAAAAGGAATATCCCACAAGTGTTACCATGGCAAAACTGGAAGAGTCTACAGCGTTACCCAGCATGCTGTTGGCATCGTTGTACACGAACAAGGGCAAGATTCTTGCCAAGAGAAGTAATGTGCCTATCAAGCATATTAAGCATGCTAAGAGCCGGATTGCTTCCTGAAATGTGTGAAGGAAAATGATCAGAAAAAAGAAGGAAGCCAAAGAGAAGGGTACTTGGGTTCACCTGAAGCGCCAGCCTGCTCCGCCCAGAGAAGCACACTTCGTGAGAACCAATGAAAATGAGTCTGAACTGTTGGAGCCCATTCCCTATGAATTCATGGCATGATGGGTGTAAAGAAAATAAAAGACTTGGACTCTACAATGCTTCTCTTAATTGACTGGAAATGTCGTGTCCCCTCCCCCAAAGAAATATTTCAAGCACATTTTAATTGTGTTCAAATTCAGTGGGTGACGTCTTTACTTTCCAAATGTAGTGGTTTTGCTTCCTGAAAAATGTGAGGTAGTTTGTTGTGCAATACACTCCATTGGTTAATAAACGGCCAGATATTACTTATAAAATAAAATAATAATAATAAAAAAAAGAAGTACAGCTCTGTTGCAGCCAGATTTCAGCGCATGAGGGAGGAACTTGATAAAATTGGCAAGAGGAGGACTGTAGAAGGGGTTTTGACTGTCCCTGAGCACCGGCTACCCCATGTGTTGCTGCTACAGCTAGAATTTCTTCAAATTACCTGGTGGTAGCTTAACCCAGGAGAAGATGAAGTCGACGGACAAAAATGCTTAATGACAGAGCTATTGGGTCGTCAAGATGGAGTCCTGCAAGACGGGGACATTGATGACCGCACTAGTAACTGGTGGAGACCAAATTCTGAGCCTCCTCAGTATCCATAGATTCCTGCACATATTACAAAACCTAAGGAACATAAGAAGTTGATTTTGGTTCAACTTCAAGAGAAAGCCTTGTTTGCAGTCCCTAAAAATTACGAGCTAGTAGCTGCACCACTGTTTGACCTGTATGACAATACACCCAGATATCCAGATATGGACCCATCATATCTAGCCTCCCCCAGCTTTTGAGCAGGTTCAATTTTATACACAACTGAATTCCTGCGCAGCAGAAAAGTAAGAGAAGCCGTCTTGGTGGGGAGGGATAAACTGGGAGATTGAGATTGATATATACACATTATTATATATAAAATAGATAACTGGGTTTCCCTGGTGGCGCAGTGGTTAAGAATCCGCCTGCCAACGCAGGGGACACGGGTTTGATCCCTGGTCCGGGAAGATCCCACATGCCGCAGAGCAACTAAGCCTGTGTGCCACAACTACTGAGCCTGTGCGCCACAACTACTGAAACCCACACACCTAGAGCCTGTGCTCTGCAACAGGACAAGCCACCACAATGAGAAGCCTACACACCACAACGAAGACCCAAAGCAGCCAAAACAAAAAAAGATAACTAATAAGGACCTACTGTATAGCACAGGGAACTTATATATTTATTTATTTATTTGTTTGTTTGTTTGTTTGCACTGGGTCTTAGTTGTGGCAGGTGGGCTCCTTAGGGAACTCTTCTCAATACTCTGTAATAACCTATATGGGAAAAGAATCTAAAGAAGAGTAGATATATGTATATGTATAACTGATTCACTTTGCTGTACAGCAGAAACTAACACAACATTGTAAATCAACTATACTCCAATAAAAAAAATAAAATAAATTTTTTAAAAAAAAGGAGATGCTGTCTTTGTGAGCACAGCTATACACAGTGTAGAATAAACATGCTAGAAAAGTCTTTTTGGTTTTATGTCTTTCCCAATCCCTAAATTACCACCTACTTTCTGTTGTTTGAATAGTAAAGTTAATATGAAAAACTAGATTGTGGTGTAAACAAATGTGATAATGTTTATTTTTGGTTCTACACATACTTTCTGTACAACATTAAAGAAAGTAGACTTCTTTCTTAATAAAGAAGAGAAAAGAAAAGAATTAACCAAAAGAAAATCAGAAAAATACCATATTTGGAAACTCATGAAATAACTTCTAAATAACTGATGTGTTAAAGAAGAAACTCTTGTGGAAATCACTTAGTATGCAGAAATGAAAAATAATGACAATATACTACCATATCACAAACACTCTTTAGATATTTATAGCCTTAAATGCTCGTGTTAGAGAGAAATAAAGGCTGAAGATTCAAGATCCATGTAAGTATCCTACTTAAGAAGTTGCAAAAAGGACAAAAGAAATCCAAAGAAGCTGAAACCTTACTTCATCCGCTGGAACAAGCATTCATTTTCCGTGAACCAGGCCCTTGGATCCAGTAGAGCCTCAAGTTGCAAGCTGGCAACCTACTCATTGTGAGTCAATGTGAGAAAAGGCACTCTTCATTCTACCCCTTGATTCCAGAACCTGTATATTCTGGTTATTGGTACAATGCGTAGACTGCATCCCCGGAGGAAGAAGAATGTCCTATCCCTGAATGTTGTTCCCAAGATGGTACCAGGGCTGAGGTTTCCATGGGGCATTCCAAACATTTACCTGGCTGACTACTTTTGGATGGTCTGGTATATGGTAGAACTAGTGGGTTCCGTCATTAGGTACCCATGGTTATGTGTCATTCAAACTCAACGAAAATCAGGCATTCAGTGAGCCTTCACAGTGGTGCTGGCAGAGACCCTTCAGGCAGTGAATTACAACCACGTGTGGAGTTAGGCTTAAACTTTAGTAAGAATGAATCACTGTCCCCTCCAGAATAGAAGAGATCAGATGTAATCAATTTGCCACCAAGAGGCTGGCTGTTTTCCTCCAAGGGATGGTACCACGTGGCACAGTTGGTGACATGGTAAATGTTAAGTTAGATCAGCCTTGGACAGACGGAGCCCATACTGTGAATCACACAAGCAATGGAGTTATAAGAGACAGAGCCTAGCTGATATCCACCAGATATGTCATTCCTGTCCACACGGCTGCTGAGTGCATCTTCTGATGTGGATGCTTTTGGTGGGGCCTGACTTGAAACACAAAGATACACACATCTTGTGCTCATGCACACAGGTTCATCCTCCTCCTCAGGCCCCTTTGTCTCTAATCTTCCCATCTTACTCCTTCTAGGTCCCTGACCTACTAGACAAACTACTCATCACAGCTCACGAGTCCATACACATACCTACTTCAGACCTCTTCTCTTGAAATACAAAGTATATGTGGACAAAACTTGTTTCCTGCCATTCCAGTAAACTAAGAACGTTGCCTGCCATCAGGCCATCACCCTCTGCACAGTGCTCCCTGAGGGGAATTCTTCAGGATGGAGCAGAATAGACACTGGCTTTAGATAGTTAAGATGCATATCAAACGAATGATTTCAATGATGCAGACTCTTACATCTTCCCATACATAGAAAAGCACTAAATTCATTAAGTTGTCTGTTTTTTTGTGATTAGCAGTAATTTTTTGATGTTCAGCTACATGGGTTTGGTTTTCTTTTTTTTTTTTTCTCCAACAAAAACTCCTAAATATCCTGGCTCCTCTCTTACCTCATTGGAACAGTTGCTCAGAGCTATCTGCGAGGCTGTCTCCTGTGTTATAGTCCTCAGTATGGCCCCCGAATAAAACATAATTTCAGGTTGTATGTTTTGGTTTTTGTTGTTTTTCAGTGAATATACACTACTCACAGCTCTGATTGCTGGGAAGATTTCTCCTCATTGCTTTTTTTTTTTTTTTTTTTTTTTTAAAGAAGTTCAAAGGTGTAAGCGAGATGGAAGTTGTCTTTTTTTTTTAAACTTTGGGTTTATTTATTTATTTATTTATTTATTTATTTATTTATTTATGGCTGTGTTGGGTCTTCGTTTCTGTGCGAGGGCTTTCTCTAGTTGCGGCAAGTGGGGGCCACTCTTCATCACGATGCGCGGGCCTCTCATTATCGCGGCCTCTCTTGTTGCAGAGCACAGGCTCCAGACGCGCAGGCTCAGTAGTTGTGGCTCACGGGCCCAGTTGCTCCGCGGCATGTGGGATCCTCCCAGACCAGGGCTCGAACCCATGTCCCCTGCATCAGCAGGCAGATTCTCAACCACTGCGCCACGAGGGAAGCCCCTCATTGCTATTTTTAAGGCCACCTTGAGTAGAGCTGTAATGTGGTAGCTGTCCATTTCAGCTCACACTAAGAAGGCCCAAGATTTTCTTTTGTCAGTGGATCATACAGATCCCCTGAGGTTATATGCATGAGCTGAGAGAATGGTGTCAGTGCAACAGAGGTGGATGACATAGGGATCTGGACCATTTATCCATTTAACTTACTTGTGTTCTCTGGACCTGTTCATTTCCCTTATATGATGAACTGTTGCTGCAACTTGAAAGGCAGCTCCAGTTGCAAAGTCATCGGATGCCCCATGATCAATTTCAAAGTCCCTTTTAGGGCTCAGCGGCATTACAGGAGCTGCTTCTCAAATGAATGGCAAATAGTTCTTTGTTACAGAAGGTAGAACTTCATTCCAGATCCCTAGAGGTCTGTGCTGTAGACCTCCTACTGGACCTTCCTGAGACTCTGCATGGCATCTTTACCTATCAAGGATACCTGGGCACCACAGGTCCTGCTAAGTTGCAGTGGCCAAGGAGCAGGCAATTTGCCCAATGTTCTGGCTCTACTGCAAATCTCCTCTGGCTCTGGACATTATTTGAACTAGGAAATAAATGAATCAGTGCCGTATTGCCAACGTGGTGTATAATGCCTCAAATCCAAAGAGCTCCAAAAAAATACTATTTTCTGTTTTATACTATTTGCCCCTTTCATAGTGATAGGGGGTACATAAGGTGCAGCATCTTGTCCCAAACCAGTGGACCTCTAAAGATTTCACCAATGTGACAAAGACTTTGAATTCTGAGGGAGTCTTTTTTTCCCACTAGTTGGCATCTGGGCATCCAGAATACTTACCATATTTTGTTCAACAAAGTTCAGTTAGTATCATGTTCTGTAGAATATCAAGATGATCAAGGTCTCTGTGGATAATATTGTAACAGAAAGCAGGAGAGTTAATATAGCACTGGGGCAAGACAGTCAATGTATTCTGCTGGCCTTCCCACATATAAACAAAATGCCTTTGAGCCTTTTTAATGATGGAGATTGAAAAGAATGCATTTACCAGAGCAATAGCTTCATACCAAGTGCCAAAATCTGTATTGATCTGTTCAGGTAAAGATCCAGCTCAGTGGGACTTCCCTGGTGGTCCAGTGGCTAAGACTCTGCGCTCCCAATGCAGGTGGCCTGGGTTTGATCCCTAGTCAGGGAACTAGATCCCACATGCTGCAACTAAGAGTTCACATGACACAACTAAAGACCCTGCATGCCGCAGCTAAGACCCAGCGCAGCCAAATAAATAAATAAAAAAAGAAAAGATCCAGCTCAGCAACTACAATTGGGACTGTCACTTGGTTAAGTGGATGGAAATCCACAGCCATCCACCATAATCTATCTGTTTTTTTATATTCATGAGAACCAAATAGGTATATGATAGGGAGTCCTGCATCTTTTAGTCTGATATAGGTGCTACTCTCTGCAATTCCACCCCTGATAGGATATTATTCTTTATGTACTGTCTTGTCACTACACCCTAGGCTTTCCCTAACATAATTGGTGAGGGAACCAATATGTGAGTTCTGCTAGCTGTTAATCCATTACAGTTAGGAGATGTAACAGCAGGATGGATCTGTGGGCCCACTAGACCCACAGTGAGACAAACATGAGTCAGGATTTCATTTATTACCTTTCATCTCTCAGCCTCATTCCAGCCACTGGAACCACAATGGCATTTCAGATCCCCTGGTATTGGTGTCACCTCAGAACCCAGTATTTCACAGCCCTCGAGAAATCTAGGAATTCCCTTTTCCGTAGTGGACAGTTTCTCTAGAAAATTGCCATGAGTCCCTTTAAGGAGGAACTAGAGGAATATTGTGCATATTTGCAGTGGCCTTTCCAAGTCCTTCCCCACAGGGAACTGGACTGCCCATCTGTCAGTCTGAGAACTGACTCAGATCTAGAAACTGGGTGAGAACTTGTGATTTTCCACTGTAGTGAAGGCCATCAGGCTTCAGCTCCCCAGTTCTCCATGTTTTCTGGTTATACAACCAAACAATACTCTATTCAGATGCCGTCATATCTCTTTCCCTAAGACACTATGGATCATTAGTCATTGCCACAGATCTCTGTGTATCAAGATACCCTGGTTGCTACCTCAAGCTTGCTGCCCATTCCAGTAATTATGTCCACATTTCTGACAGTTAAGTAACCCCACCTGCCTCTGCTTTTTCAGAATCCTGTTATTCCCAGTAACACAAGACAGTCCAGTTCAGTGGTACCATGTCTTACCATCATCCCAGCCTATGGAGGACCCCACCACTGAATTTCTCATTACTACCAGAAGCTCCCTCACCAGTGCGCTTTGTATTACACCAGGAGTTAAAGGCCATGATGTTTGCAACTTATTCTCAAATTGTTCAGGGGAAAAAAAAGTTAAGAACATACAGAGAGAGAGAGAGAGAGAGAACAAGCAATAAAGCAAATGAGGCAAAATGTTAGCAATAAGTAAATCTGAGTAAAGGGTATATGGGTGTTTGTTTTGTTTTGTTTTACTTTTTGGTATGCAGGATCTTAGTTCCCCGACCAGGGCTCGAACCCATGTCCCCTGCATTGGCAGGCGGATTCTTAACCACTGTGCAACCAGGGAAGCCCAGGAAATTTTTGTAATAGAGTGGCACACAGTAGTTTCCAGACAATTTCTGGTTACATTTCCTTTCTAATTTTTAATGCATCTCTTTTAACTTTTTACTTTCTTTTTCCTTAATCAGGCTCCTGAAGAAGTAACTTGGAATTCATCCTTTTAAGCCTTTTTTTTTTTTTGCTTTTTTATTTCCTGTTTCATTAACATCAGATTTTAATTTTATTTATTCCTCCTTTCTGCTTTTTGTACCTCAAGAGCTCAGACTTGGACCAAGCAAAATCTTTTTTCCATAATACTGTCATCACTATTCTATGCGTGGCCTGCTTTATTTATTTTGTTATTTAAAATATAATAGAATAAACCCATGCACACAGCCTGTGTCCAACTTCAGAACTAGAAAGAATAAACTATATCTCTATGATCTTGAGCCGTTTAAGTTAAGGTGTTATAAACTGGATTGTACTTTAAATCATTAAGTTGTGTCTCAGATGTTTTTTTTTTTAGAAAAGTTAATCTTTTTTTAAAAAGTTCATTTATTTAATTCATTTATCTTTGGCCGCGTTAGGTCTTTGTTGCTGCACGTGGGATTTCTCTAGTTGGAGTGAGCAAGGAGGGTGACTCTTTGTTGCCGTGCGTGAGCTTCTCATTGCGGTGGTTTCTGTTGTGGCAGAGCACGGGCTCTAGGCTCGTGGGCTTCAGTAGTTGTGGCACTTGGGCTTCAGTAGTTGTGGCTCTCTGGCTCTACAGCTCAGGCTCAGTAGTTGTGGTGCATGGGCTTAGTTGCTCCGCGGCATGTGGGATCTTCCCGGACCAGGGCTCAAACCCGTGTCCCCTGCATTGGCAGGCGGATTCTTAATCATTGCACCACCAGGGAAGCCCAGAAAAGTCAATCTTTTTGGACTGTAGATGAAAACAAAAGGATGACAACATGGCCTGAATGACTGTTATCAAGAAGTTCTTCCCCAAAGCTTTTTATACTTTACATGTTCACTGATTTTCCTCCAATTTTTTATTTTGGAAAACTTCAAACCTACAAAATGTTGCAAAAATAATACAGTATATCCCTTACCTTGATGTATCAATTATTAACCTTTTGACACATTTGTTCTCTCTAGATAGATAGATATAGATATATGTTTATATATAGTATGTATATATGTGTACATATGTATAAATATACATATGTGAATGATAGGTATAGATGTATATGTAATACTTATAGTTATAGGTATATACATATATACACTCACATTTCTTTTCTGAACTGTTTGAGAATAAGTTGCATTTATTATGAGACTTCACCCCTAGACACTTTAACGTGTATCTCCTAAAGAATTCTTATATATTATATAATTCTCATATATTAAGCAACTTTTTTTTTTTTTTGGCCACACCACACGGCTTGTGGGATCCTAGTTCCCCAACCAGGGATCAAACCCGGGCCCAAGGCAGTGAGAGCTTGGAGTCCTAACCACTGGACTGCCAGGGAATTCACTATAATTCTCATATATTAACTCAATATCATTATCAAACCCAAGGCACTTAACATTTATTGTCTAATATACAGTCCATATTCAAATATCCCCAATTATCCCAAAAATGGCTTAGAGATGGATGGCCCAAGTAATGTCTCTCTAGCACCAGTCCCTGGACTTTTTCTGTCTTTCATGACACTGATTTTTTTTTAAATTAATTAATTAATTTATTTTTGGCTGTGTTGGGTCTTCGTTTCTGTGCGAGGGCTTTCTCTAGTTGCAGCAAGCGGGGTCCACTCTTCATCGCGGTGCGCGGGCCTCTCACTGTCGCGGCGGCCTCTCCCGTTGCGGAGCACAGGCTCCAGACGCGCAGGCTCAGTAGTTGTGGCTCACGGGCTTAGTTGCTCCGCGGCATGTGGGATCTTCCCAGACCAGGGCTCGAACCCGTGTCCCTTGCATTGGCAGGCGGATTCTCAACCACTGCGCCACCAGGGAAGCCCGACACTGATGTTTTTGAAGAGTCCAAGACACTCATTCTGCAGACTGTCTCTCCATGTGGATCGTCCTGAGGTTCCCTCTTTCAAGTGGGGCCACAAGTGAGATGCTTATGGCACTGCTGTGAAAACATACAGAAGTGGAATCTGGCCTCTGAGGAGGGCAAGGACAGAGCAGACCCCCTAAGGGACTCTGGGCTGAGCTCAGGTCTGAATGATGAGAAGGAATTAACTAAGCACACTGGCTGTGGCGAGCAAGAGCCCTCCAGGCCCAGGAGCAATGACATGGCTGTGAGAAAGAGCGAGGGGGCCAAAGGAAATGACAGACAAGCTTGGGAAGATGATGCCTTTAGTTCTGGATGGTGAGTGTTCCCTTGGAAAATCTGAGAAAAATCCATGTAGTCGGCGGGAAGCCTGTGGCAGAGGCCTGGGCTGAAGGAAACCATCTGTGACCCAATGAATTGTTTGCAATTCTCTATAAGAAATTATATCACTGCAGAGAGTAGAGAATAGAAGAGGCCTGGTTCAAGCCTTGAAGAATACCGCCAGGGGTGGGAGTGGGTGGAGGGATGGCCAGAGAGGCAGGAGGAGGCCTGAAAAGTGTGTACAGAAAGACAAGGGAAGAGGAGTTTCAGGGAATGGTTAAAAGAGCAAGGTTAAAGCTTAATACTGACACTTGTTAAAATGGTAAAAAAAAAAAAGGCTTTCCTCAGGACTGTTGCAATAGGAGTACTGCAGTAGGGCAGAGAGATCTGACTCAACACTGAATACAACAAGGACAAGGGAGATTTAGAGCCAAGGGCAGCGTGAAGGGCTCAGTGGATGGAAACTGACTAAGAGGAGACTTCAAGGAATTCTTGCGAAACTGACCTAACAGAATTCTTGCTCAGGCAGGTGGAGGACTTAGACGTCAAAGGTGGGGCATGAGGAACTTGATCAGATGTCAAAGATGAGGGAATTCTTCCTAAACCAACTTAGCAGAATTCTTTGCTGAGACTGGGTTGTGCAGGCCAGACACAGGATGGCAGCCAAGGTTGAGACCTAATCAGAAAGAGGGCCTGGGGAAAACTGACTCAAGTTTGATCAAGCAGAGTCTTTGTCAGAAGGCAACCCATCAAGAGCGGCCAAGAGGAGGACTGAAAAGTGCTCACTGCATGTGGAGGTCACTGTGGCCTTAGCAAGAGCTGTGAAGAGTTTGAGGATATTTTGCATATAGTTCTATGTATATATGGGCTGGAAACACTTAATTTTAAATATAACTCATTTTTTATATCCATAAAAGGAAATATTATGTAGCCATAAAAAGAACGAGAGAATTATTTAGGTACTCATAATGGAATGATCAAGAAGTTAAATTTTTAGGTGAAAAAAGACCTAGAGATGATCATACTAAGTGAAGTAAGTCAGACAGAGAAAGACAAACATCACATATCACTTATATGTGGAATCTAAAAAAAAATGATACAAATGAACTTATTTACAAAACAGAAATAGACTCACAGACATAGAAAACCAATTTATGGTTACCAAAGGGAAAGTTGGGGGGAGGGATAAACTAAGAGTTTGGGATTAACATACACACACTACTATGTATAAAATGGATAAACAACAAGGACCTACTGTGTGGCACTGGGAACTATATTCAGTATCTTGTAATACCTGAAATGGAAAAGAATCTGAAATACTCTTATATAACTGAATCACTTTGCTGTACACCTGAAACTAATACAACATTGTAAGTCTATACTTCAGTAAAATATTGTTTTGAAAAAACATATGTATCGTAAGTTAGTATTTGCATAAAAAAGGAGGATCAAGATACACATACATATGTGTGGGAATGTGCCCACATATGTATGCCTTTGCTGGTGTATACATAAGATGCTCCTAGAAGGATATACAAGAAACTGGTAGCATAGGTTGCCTGTAAGGAGATGAACTTGATGACCCGGAGCAGGGGTGACAGGGAGATTTTTCAGTGGATAGCCTTTTCTACCTTTCGAATTTTTGTACCATGTGCAAATACTATGTATTTTAAAAATGAATGTATAAATATTCTTCCTGAGATCACACTATAATTACAGTACAATTTGCATTTTATTGGACATCAGTTCAGATGACAATATAAGAAGATCTGTCTTTGTTTATTTGTTTTTGGCCATGCCACGTGGCATGTGGGATGTGAGTTCCCCAACCAGGGATCGAACCCGTGCCCCCTGCAATGGAAGTGCAGAGTCTTAACCACTGGACTGCCGACGAAATCCCTGTCTTCGTTTTTAAATGACCTGTAACCCATTTTTTTGTCCAATGTTTCCAATTTTTATTACTGTGAACTGCATTGCTGGATGCGTTCTTGTACACTTACATCTGTACACTCATGATTCTGTAGCATAAATTCCTACAAAGGGAACAAGATTCTTCCACATTGCCTTCCAGAAAGGCTGTTCCAGGCCACACACCTCTCCCATCCACACCAGTGTGTGCCTGGTACTCTACTTATTCTACAGCCCTGAGTATTGTCCCCGGATTATGCAGGGTACCTATGTGGCAAAGACAGTGCTGAGAGCTTACTTGCTTTGCCTCCGGAGCACACAAGTAGGCTACATCTCTCAGCATCCCTTGCCGTGAGGTGGGGCCGAGTTCTGGGTGGTGGCAGTAGTGATGTACACCAGCACTTCCAGAACTGGCCCCTAAAAAACCTCTCCATGATCCTCGAGCTCTCTCTCTTCCTTCATCTGCTTGACGTGTGCAGAAGGTCAAGTGGAGGTCTCTGAGCCCTAGAGCATTACTAGGTTGAGCGGAGAAACAAATTTTTACCATATCTTGTTGCTGCCCCCTCCCCTCTCTCTACACTGAGATTCGATCCCGTGCCCTGGACCTGGTAGCAAGTCTTTGCTCAAATGTCATCTTCTCAGAGGGCATTCCCTACCACCTGATTTAGCACAGCCTGCCTACAGATCTGAGCAACTTGGAGGGATCTGGCTGTCTTTCAAAATAAGATGATACTTGCATTTCCAGTGAAACTTCTTCCCCAGACGATGATGCAACCTTGATAAACAGGCTAGAGCCACTTCGGGCAGAGGTGAGGGAGCGCAACGGTGAACCCCTGGGCCCTGAGGCCTCAGCCTACCTTTTCACCACCACTCTGGGGCCCCAGACCTCACCACGACAGCTCCAGCCACACTTCCCAGGCCGTGACCTGAAGAGAGCATGGTGATCACCTCCTTCGTTCATTCCAAAATATATATTGAGGGAGTTCCTGCTGGTCCAGTGGTTAGGGCTCTGAGCTTCCACTGCAGGGGGCACTGGTTCGATCCCTGGTGGGGGAATTAGGATCCCGCAGGCCACGCAGCACGGCCAAAAATAAAATAAAATAAAAAAATAAAATATTTATTGAGCACCTATCAGACACTATCCTCAAGGCTTTGGTTATACCAATGAACAGATGAGACAAAGATTCCTGCCTATTCGAGTGGGAGAGACAGACCGTAAGCAATAATACTAATAAATAAGGTAGGCGAAGAGGTGATAAAAGGAAAAGAGCAGGTTATCCGAAGCGCAGGGCAAGAGGTAGGTATCTGTGCTAAGTAGGGTGGCAGGAAGGTGACATTTGAGAAAAGACTTAGAGGTGACAGTCACATGTTTCTCTGGGAGAAGAAGGTTCCCAGCAGAATTAAGCAAAGGCCCTGAGGCAGGGCCACTCCTGGAGTGTTCGAAGAGCAGGAATGAGACCACGTGGCTGGGAACTTGGAAGGAAATGAGGTCAGAAGGAATGAGGAGGAGGGTGCCCAAAGGGCGCAGGGCGTCACAGGCTACCCTACGGACTTTGGCTTTTGCTCTGAGATGATATACCTTTGCACAGTTTCAGATGGAGAAGTGACAGATATTCTGACTTACATATTTAAAAGGATCCCTCTAGCTTTTGTATTGAGAACACACTCAGGGTGGGAGGAAGGAGACGCTTGGAGAGCAGGGACGAGGCTGTGCAGAAACCCAGGTGTGAGGGATGGTGGTTCCTGCTGGATTTGGTAACAGGAGGTACTGAGAGGTAGAGGGATTGTGGATATATTTTGAAGAAGGAGCCAATGGGATTTCCAAATGCACTGGATATTGGGTGTGAAAGAAAAGCGGGGTTAAGGAGGCTCCCAAGGTCTTTGGCCTGAGCAGCAGGCAGAAGGGATCTGCCTGAGTTAGGGAAGGCAGGGGTGGAACAGTTTTAGGAGGAGAATCAGAAGCTCAGCTCTGAACACGGTAATATTGAGATGTTTCAAGACATCAAAATAGAAATGTTGGGACTTCCCTGGTGGCGCAGGGGTTAAGAATCCACCTGCCAATGCAGGGGACACGGGTTCGAGCCCTGGTCTGGGAAGATGCCACGTGCCACGGAGCAACTAAACCCATGTGCCACAACTACTGAGCCTGCGCTCTAGAGCCCGCGAGCCACAACTACTGAGCCCGTGTGCCACAACTACTGAAGCCCATGTGCCACAACTACTGAAGCCCGTGTGCTACAAGCCCACACGCCTAGAGCCCGTGCTCCGCAACAAGAGAAGCCACTGCAATGAGAAGCCTCAGAACCTCAATGAAGAGTAGCCCCTGCTCACCACAACTAGAGAAAGCCTGTGGGCAGCAACAAAGACCCACTGCAGCCAAAAAATAAATAACTAAATAAAATAAAGTAAGTGTAGTAATTAAAAAAAAAAAGAAACGTTGGGTAGGCAATTGATATGCAAGTCTGGAGTTTGGCAGAGAAGTGTGAGTGGAGATTAAATTTCAGAAGTTGACCACCTGCCTTTTTTTTTTTTGGCCGCGCAGCACGGCTTGCGGAATCACAGTTCCCTGACCAGGGATCGAACCCGGGCCCCCTGCAGAGGAAGCGCGGAGTCTTAACCACTGGACCGCCAGGGAATTCCCTGCCATTGCTGTTGTTGTTTTTCTCCCAATCTATAATTTGACTCAGAGTATTGAATCCTCCATCGCTGCATCACTCTGAATGATGCAACTTAAATGTGTAACAAGTACATTGTAGTTGTATGTTAATACTCTGTCTCTGTGGATTAACTGTTGTACTTTGGACTGGGACAGTGATAGTTTAATATTTAACATTGTGAATATCGTGACTTTGTTTTCTAGGAGTTCAGATAATGAAAATGAGAATAATTATAGTATCAATGCCAGCATGATCCAGATAACACATAAAACACAGACTAAATGTTTATGTTATTTTAATGACAAATGGAAGGACATATATAACTGGATTAGGAACGTAAGTAACCAAAATAGATCATACTGCACACTATGCAGAAAAAAATTGGGGATTGCACATGGTGGAAAAGAGTATATGAAAGCACATGTGGAGATTGAATCTCACAAGTTCAGGATGAGACAGGCAAGTACTTCTAAATCTATCAAAAGCCAGTGTGTTGGGACTTCCCTGGCTGCGCAGTGGTTAAGAATCCGCCTGCCAATGCAGGGGACACAGGTTCGAGCCACGGTCCGGGAAGATCCCACATGCGGCGGAGCAACTAAGCCAGCGCGCCACAACTACTGAGCCTGCGCTCTAGAGCCCGCGAGCCACTACTACTGAGCCTGCGTGCCACAACTACTGAAGCCCGTGCGCCTAGAGCCAGTGCTCTGCAACAAGTGAAACCACTGCAACGAGAAGCCCGCGCACCACAACGAAGAGTAGCCCCCGCTCACGGCAACTAGAGAAAGCCCACGCACAGTAACAAAGACCCAACGCAGCCAAACATAAATAAATAAATAATAAAATAAATTTATATATATATAAAAAAAAGCCAGTGTGTTTGTTTGCTTGTTTGTCTCCCCAAAAGACACCAAAGCTCAGCTGAAAACAGCAGCCATTGAATTGACACAAACATGTAGGATTAGCGTATTGTTCCCTTGACTGCTCTATGAGACTGAGTAGAATTACATTTCCTCATTCAGATATTGCAACTAAAATGTCTTGTGGGCCAACAAAAGGGTAATCTCTAGAGCATAACAGATGTGTTGGCCCCTTAGAGTGCAAAACTGACTCCGTCGGATCTCACCAATGATCATACGTTCTACAGTGACTCAACTGAGGCGTGGCAGCCAGAACAAATGTTTCCCTTAGCTCTTAGGTACTTTTTTTATGAAAACTGGAGTTTCAAATCATTTCTTAATTTCTATGAAGGTTGCCTTGAAGTTGCAGAAAACATAAAACAAAAAATTGCTGATCTCTTATACAAATACAAACTAGACTTTGCTTATTTATCTGCATATTCGGCAGAGAGTGCACATGTAAATTGTGGCAAATCCCATTCAGTATATAAGCTCCTTACCAAAGAAAATGAAAAGTTCTTACTTGCTAAGTGTCCTGTACACATTTTGCTAAAAAGAGATGTGATTTACTTACCTGTGATATTGAGGCTTTCATAATGTGAATTTTGGTCACTTTTCCTTTTCTCGAAATGTAAAGAAGAATTAAATGAGGATTTTTTTGTTTGTTTTTTGTTTGTTTGTTTTATTTTACTTTGTCACTTTTACTCTATTACGTAAAATTCACTTTGCCTTGAAGTTCACTCTCAGAAGGCACACATCACACTGATTCCTGGTGTCAGGCCAATGTGATGACATCAAGCTAAACATTCTCTCAACAAAAGCATTGAACACGGAATCATTAGGATTCCCAGTTTTACCACTAAATGAAAGAAAATAAGACATCCTAAAGACTGCAGGCAGTTTAGAGAATTATTACTGGAAAAGGAAACAGAAAAAGCAAAACTATTTTACTGTATCATCAGACAGGAAGAAACATGTCATTGTCATTTTTATTCTGTACAGGTTATATCCATTTAAATTAGTACCATTTTATTTGCCGTCTTCTTTTTTAAAGTCTTGCCTTTACGTGTCTTAAGAACATATGTAAACATGCTTCCCTGGACTTGGTTCCCTGGGGCTCACGCTCTGCTGGGTACAGAATCTTTGGAGTTGTTCTCTTTCTCCATTTTTCCGATCTGCATTTCCCCCCTTTTTCTCGCCAGCACCTCACACTGCTGTATCGAGGTCACCGTGTTATCTTCAATGTCTTCTCCTGGGAAGTAAGAGATTTGACTTTGGACATGCTCCGCAGCCAGCACAGTCCCAGCGGCAGTGTCCAGGCCTCTGGCCTTGGAAAACTCAGGAGGGCAGGTCCCCTTATTGCACAAACTTGTCCATGTCCTTGACATTTTTGCTGCTTAATGCTTTTTAGAGTGACACCCTTTCCTTCTGTCCAGTTGAACTGACACACCTTGCATCCCATAATTTCTGGCCCATCAGAGAAGGAGGAAAGGATGTAAATTACTTGGATCTGACCTTGTTTCATATGTCACCACCTCACTGGTAAATATTCATTGGGTTAGAAAGAAATACTATTGTGACACTCATAGGCTCCCAGACTCTGTAAATTCTAGATCATCAGGGGCTTCAGAAATAGGGTCAACAACTTTCAGAACTTTATTTCCAAACAAGTTAATATTACAAAACGCAGTCAACCAAAAATGAGGAATTCTGCCAGGGCAGTGGTTCTTTGTTGCATATTGAAATAAAATTAAAAGTCGGTATTTTATATTTATTTATTTATTTATTTATTTATTTTTGGCTGTGTTGGGTCTTCGTTTCTGTGCGAGGGCTTTCTCTAGTTGCGGCAAGCGGGGGCCACTCTTCATCGCGGTGCGTGGGCCTCTCACTATCGTGGCCTCTCGTTGCGGAGCACAGGCTCCAGATGCGTAGGCTCAGTAGTTGTGGCTCACGGGCCTAGTTGCTCCGCGGCATGTGGGATCTTCCCAGACCAGGGTTTGAACCCGTGTCCCCTGCATTAGCAAGCAGATTCTCAACCACTGCACCACCAGGGAAGCCCCCTAAAATCGGTATTTAAAAAAAAATACCCATGCTGGGTCTTACCCCAGGAGATTCTGATTTAACTGGTCTAGGGTGTGGCAGCAGGACTTTTGAAAAGCAGCACACTTTATGGTAAAAGCTAGCTTACTTTCTTTCAAGATTATTAATTTCTTTAGAGATCTGGCTTCTATTTGCACACATTCTGCCTGAAAGTTTCTGATGGTATAAATGAGGTGCTTACCCTTTGAAGGTAAGTGCTGACTGAAATATTTATTACCATTAATATAGTGATTATCTTTATCATCCAAGTCAGTATGTTCAGTGACAAGCACAAAATCCTCAGTTCAACCATCAAAGGTGAAAATGATGACCCTCGAAGACTCTGCTTTCTGGTTCACATATCCCCGCTCCTCACCTCCACACACCTTTGACTGGCTTTTTTTTTTTTTTTTTTTCTTCCAGTTTTGCTACATTTTAATGGTAGGTTTTTTAAGGGATTAGTTTTAGGTCTTGTCAGCAACATCAAACAGAAGGTACCGAGTACTCCACAAGGTACAGAGTGCTGCCAAGCACCTCAGAAAATGTACGTGACATGGCGAACATGTGGTTCTTACCCCCTGAGGAGCTTACAGTCCGGGGGTTAGCAGGTGGGCTGGCAACTCACAGTCTAAGAGTTGAGTGAACAACAAAGTAATTTATTAAGGCAAATTCTTCATCCCCTCAAGCTACTGTGGATGGAATCATTTTGGAATTAAACTAATCAAGAGAGAGGCAAGACTAAATTTGGTTGAGAATTCTTCAGGCTCATATAGTTTTTTAACATCCATCGTAGTAAACAGAACTGACCTAACAGACAACTGAAAGTGGAGACTAGACCTCTTGAAGTGCAAGGGCTAGAACTTAACTGTGGTTACTTACTTTAAAAAGCAAACATACTGAACTGTATGACTAGGCTTATTACACTAGTTTAAAAATAGGCCAAGTACTGGCACTGCGTTCCCCTCATGCTAGCATTGGTCATTTAAAATAGTGAATATTAAATATGTGGGCCCCACATCTAACCCACAGAATGCCCACCCCAAATCTTAATGTTCTGTGTATCAAATATCCACCTCGTGTGTACTATGAAAGTTTTATTTATGCCCCATTATTAAGTCGAAAGAATGTAAATAGTCAAATTTTAAAAAGCTAATGACCTGCATATTTCCATATGGATTAATGGCAGTATATCTACATAGGAAATAAATGGCAATCCTATCTACCTATATAAAAAAAAAATAGAATATCTCCAGATTTGCATACTCACCACTATAAGAAGAGGTAGGCGGGTTTTAAGGTTTCACAGTCAGTTGTCAGAAAAACAGCAGTTATCCCTGCGGTATCTTGTTAGCATCTGACTCAAATTATTTTTAGATTACATGATTTAGAAGACATTATAAACCCACCAAGAATTCGTAATTATTCTGAGATGGTTCCGTCACTAACCCCAGAATCACTATCAGAAAGAGTGATGTACGATGTGATGTAGAAAGAAGCTAATCAACATGACTAAAAATACGCTCACTTTCAGAAAAACAATCTGGTCATCTGGAAAAATCACAGCTACAACCTGCGAACACGCCCATATGGGATACTGATTTGGCCAAGGCACACTATTTCTAAGCAGGAGAACCATGAGATCAGGGTGAATCAAGGCCGTCTCCAAGGAGCAGCCTATAAATTTCCAGGCTGACCTTGGGCAGCATAATTGGTCCAATTCCTCTCAAAGGCAGTTTCATACTATCCTACCCACATCAACCCAAAGTCTGACATTAACTCGAAAAACCGAAAAGCATGTTGGAGCAGAAGTGGACAGGTGTGCAAACTCTAGCACACTCTTATTGCTGTATTAAGTGTGAAGGTGAGCACATTCCACCCACAACAGTGTCGTTCCAGGAAGCAGGGCAGGGGTAGTGGCAAATTAGAAAAGAGGCTATTCATTGCACAATTAATAGAAAAGTGAAAACGTTTCAAGATCTACAATAAGCCTGTATCCAAAGGAGTCTTTTACATCAGTGACGTGCTGGACTTTGAATTCTGTGCTACAGCTCTGTAATGGACTCACTCTGGCCTGCTGGCCTGGGTACGGCTTGCTTCCTGCCTGTTGAAGGGTGAATAGGCTACACAGAGCTAGGATGGTTTCTACTGAGTGGTAAGATTCACAGAAGTTCCAGGGTATTCATGTCACGATCATTCCTTGTGCAAAGTTTGATGCAGATGAAGATAAAGTGGTTTCCTGGTCAGCAATTGCAATTTGTTTCTTTTAAAGTCAGTGGGTTTCTTGTATAGTTCTATTACAATTGGCCCAGGTTTAATTTCATCCATCTCCATGAAAGCAAAACACTTGGTGCTGGTAAACCTTTTTTTAGGCTTGTAGTGTTTGAATTCAAAGAAAATAGCTGCACCTTTGGTTAATTTTTCAACATGCTTCTGGAGCTCCATGTCCACATTAAAATGAACATACATATCTTCTTCTCTTGAAGTCACCGGAGTATCTTGCACAGGAGTTAAATCTATGCCATTCAGATCTTTTACACTAACTGTGATATAGGGATCAATGCATTGCCCAGCATCTTTCAGGCCAATTGTCTCAATTCTGATAGTGAGTAACGTCACTCCTGGTTCTGATGGCAACCTTGGTCATAAAGTACGGGGAACTCTAGCAGGAAAGGCATCAGGAGACCCTGCTCTAGCACCACCCTCTTCTTCATCTTCTTCAAATTCCAAATTCTCTTCTTCACCAGGTGCTAAAATTCTTCTTAAGGGGACAGGCTGAACATCAAATGGGAATTCTTTATTATATGTAAGAATATTCTTTAGGATTGGTTCTAGCTTCTTCAGACCCTCCAGTTTAAATTCTTCTTGGGACCGTGTGGATTGTAAAGCTGCACTTTGTAATTCCAAGCATGTTGCCATTTTGCCCATGATTCTCTTTTGTTCTTCGGTGAATTCAGAATTACTGTGCTGAGCTTGGGCCTCTTTTTGTAGGTGTCTTGCTAACATCTGGTACTCCTCTATCGCCTCCACCAGCTGGCCCCAAGAGTCGAAGTCGGAGCCTCTCCTAAAACTGGCACCCCAGCGCTGCAGCAGACCTCGGGTCACCTCCGACGTGGCCGGTCCCCACCCCGTCCCCTCCCGCCCCTACCCCAGCGAGGCTGGGCTCTAGAGCGCCATCCTCCCCGGACCTGGCCCCCGATGTTCACAGGGCCAGGAGGAACCGCTAGGCCACCGCTACCACCCGCCAAGGAGCTGCCCAAGCCCCTTTGCCGCCAGAGCCGAACTTTGCGGCTCCGAAGCCTTGACTGGAATTCTGCCTCCTCAGAATCCTGACGTTATCAGCTCACTCAACCCCTTCAGCACCCACACACGTCCCCCCAACACTGCCGTCTGGCCCTCCCCACACTCTTCCCAATGCTTCCCCCGCCTTCATGCCCACCACTTCTCATCGGCCTCCCGGGTTGAATGTAGCCATTCCTTGCGCACGGAGTCAAGCATTTTGAAGGCATTCTTGTTATTTTAATACCTCCACCAATGGTGGCTACGGTGGGAGGTGGTGATGGCATCAGTAGCGACAGGCAGCAGAGGTGGCCAGGATGACGCTGGCTGCTGCTGAGGCAGCCGTGACAGAGGGCAGCAATGGCAGCTGTGGGCACAGGCGGCGGCCACAGAAGTGAACCCAGTGGGTGAAGCAGGCAAGGCAGCTGATCTTTGCTGGAGAGCTTCCTCTCCACCGGAGCCCACTCTGCCTGGTGTGTGGCAAGCGGGAAGTGGCAGGGAATTAAAAATCCATCCCCTTGGGACTCCCCTGGCGGTCCAGCGGTTAACACTCTGCGCTTCCACTGCAGGGGACACGGGTTCGATCCCTGGTCAGGGAACCAAACTCCCACAGGCCAAACTAAAAAAAAACAAAAGACCCCACAAAAAACAAAAAAACCCATCCCCTTAAGTAGCCCTCAACCAAATGAAGGGTGTACAAATGCCCTCACCACGAGAGTGGGAAGCCTATTTCCACTGCTTCCCAGAGTTGCCCAGAGAATGAAGCTGTTTCCCACAGTGATACCTTGTTTGCAAATGCACCTCTGATGTGCTGCCTTCCCTTCCCTGCCTCACTTCCCACAGCTCTACCAGTGCTTTCTGGGATCATCTCCCAAACCCTTGTCTCAAAGTCTGTTTCTGGGGGAATCCAAGCTAAGATGATGCATCATGAGCCAAGGATTCAAGCACATATGGTACATTAACAAAAACTGACCATATGCCAAGCCAGAAAGTCTCAACAGATTTCAGAAGAATGAAATCATATAAAATATGTTCTCAACCCAATTGCAATTAGGCAAGATAACTAGAAAAATCCCCATATGTTTAGAAATTTAAAAATACAGTTTTAAACGTCTAAATAATCTGAGATCAATGAAAAAAGCAAAACAGCCATGCTTTGGGGAAAAAGTGCATATATTAGAAAAGGGAAAAGGCTGAAAGTCAGTGAGCTAAACATTCAAAAAGGTAGAAAACAGAAAATTAAATCCAAGAAAAGAAGGTAATAATAAAGAAGAGATTTAAATTAAAAACAAATATAGGAAATAGAGAGCACCAACAAAGCCAAAAGCAGATTCTGTGAAAAGATGAATAATATTGATAAACTCCTGTCAAGACTCATCAAGAAAAAAAGGAAGAAGACACAAATAACCAATGTCAGAAATGAAAAAGGGGGCAATTCCCTGGCGGTCCAGTGGTTAGGACGCCACACGCTCACTGCCGAGGGGCCGGGTAGGAACTAAGATCCCACAAGCCACATGGCTCAGCCAGAAGAAAAAAAGAGAAATGAAAAAGGGGCCTTTGTTACAGGTTTGACAGACCTTAAGATAATATGAGGATATTAAGAACAAATTGATGACAATTTAAAAATTCAGATCATGTGAAAAATTCTTAGAAAAATACATTTTACCCAAACAGACGCAAGAATAGAAACTATGAAGTTTTTATGGGTAAATATGGGCAAAAATTCTTTGCAGGCAAACGCCATCAAGAGGTGGAGTCCCTTCCCCGCCAAAAAAGAGGCAGAGTCTCCAGGGCCTTTAATCTGGGTTGGCCTCATGACTTACTTCAACTAGTAGAATGTGGTAAATGCGGTGACGTTGTTTCCATTTTTGCTCTCGTGGACCCCTGAGACCCACCATATAAGGAAGCTGGTCTAGCCTAGTGGAAGACAGGCCTGTTAGAGATGTTCTAAAACATAGTCTCCACCTCCATTTTGTCTGCTCTTATCACTTCTTTCAGTCACATGGAGAGAACCCCACCCTAGCTTACTCAAGTAAAGACAGGTTGGCTGAAAACATACACAGAAGTCTGAGGACTCAATCCACAGCCCAAGGAAACTGGAGCTGGGAACAGAAAGCCACCAGGACCCAAGCAGCCCTTCCAGGGACCACAGGAACTGATGACAATCCTCTCTCCACAACCTGGGTTTTCTTGTTTGGGCCACATGGCATCCAAGGGCCCCTGCAACCCTGACTGCATAGGACTCCCACCCTGGCTGCTGAGCCAACCAACAACTTCCTTTGTTTTAGGTGTCAAATCCCCAGGAGAGACTCCCAGCTCATTTTTCCAAGCCAGAGCACAAGCCTTAGATTTCAAATGGCCAGTCCGGTCGGCGCTGACCAGTCACTTCCAGTTTCTGTAAGTCTGGATTACGCTCCAGGGCAGAGCAACTTATCTGAAGGGTGAAGCTGGGTGCAGGGCTCTGGGCTCTCTCTCTCTGCATACTTGCCTGTCTACCCTCCGCCCTTTAGGACCTGCCCCTGCAGGAAGACAGCTCAACCAGCTACGCCCACGGAGCCTGTAATCCTGCAGAGAAACATTAAGAAGCTGCAGCAGCCACTGCTGGTACCTACCCGATCCACTCAGCACCCTCTCCTGTGTGCTGAAGGCTGCTCACTTGACTTCCCACTGCTCTCTGCTCAGGGCCCTCTCTTGATGGCAGGAGGGCACTTGACCACGCATAGGGCAGTCAACGCCCATGAAAACATCCCTCAATGTCAGATGGGGAGTTGGTGTACATACACCCCAACTTCCTTGCCCCTGGGATGGGAGAACTGAGGTATGTTCTGTGCCGTCTCCCAGAAGTCCCAGGTGGGACTGAGCCTCAGTTGCCCACAGCAGTGACCGGCTTGGTAATGCACCTTTTACTGGCTGCCTTCCTCTCTGTCACACCTCTCCACTTCCCTACGAGTGCTCCTGGAACCATGCCCCCAGATACTACCTGTACTCAAATTCTCCGGGTTGGACTCTGGAAGGATGCAAACCAAGACAGAAGAGAAGCCCAGTGCAGCAAACTCTAAGCCACATCCGTCAGTGCAGCTCTTTTCAACACAAAAGCCAGTGTTTTCACCTGCACTGCCTCATGCCCATGCCTATTGCTCAACTGGTTCTGAACTCAGGAGGGAAGGAGGTGTGTTATTTATTGCCCCCTAAGCCTCCAGGAAACACTCAACGAAGACTTGTAAATGCTAGAGTTAAAGTGAGAAGGAGCCCTTCTCCGTATCCGTGCGGCAAGAGACAGGAGATTGATGTTGGCAGAGCTGAGGGGGGAAGAGGGGTCGCCTTAACCCTGGTGAACAGACAGAGCAGCTTGCCCCATGCCCCAGGCCCCTCCTTGGCACACTGGTGAAGGTAGGGCCCCGCAGGTGCTGAAGGCAGGAACCAAAGCCTGGTATAGTCTTTATTTATTGTGAGTCTTGATGTCCAGGGAAGCCAGGCCCATGTCCACAGCCCTCAGGACGCCACCTGGCCATTCTTCAGGGGTGGAGGCATCAAGTGCAGTCACTCATGTCCAGTTCTCCTACGGTCTGAAGGGTCCTCAGGAGGCAGGAAGTGGCTGTGCCTGCAGAAAAAAGCCACATGGACATCTACTAGCACCTCTTGTGTGCCTGGCACACACAAGAAAAATTAAAAACAAATCTATGAAATAAAGAGCACCAACAAAGCCAAAAGCAGATTCTGTGAAAAGATTAATAATATTGATAAACTCCTGTCAAGACTCATCAAGAAAAAAAGGAAGAAGACACAAATAACCCATGTCAGAAATGAAAAAGGGGGGGCTTCCCTGGTGGCGCAGTGGTTAAGAATCCGCCTGCTAATGCAGGGCACACGGGTTCGAGCCCTGGTCCGGGAAGATCCCACATGCCGCGGAGCAACTAAGCCCGTGTGCCACAACTACTGAGCCTGTGTGACACAACTACTGAAGCTCACGTGCCTAGAGCCTGCGCTCCGCAACAAGAGAAGCCACCGCAATGAGAAGCCCGCCCACCACAAGGAAGAGTAGCCCCCGCTCGCCACAACTAGAGAAAGCCCGGGCGCAGCAAAAAAAAAGAGCCAACGCAGCCAAAAATAAATAAATAAATAAGATAAATTAAAAAAAAAAAGAAATGAAAAAGGGGGGAATTCCCTGGCGGTCCAGTGGTTAGGACTCCACACGCTCACTGCCGAGGGCCCAGGTGGGAACTAAGATCCCACAAGCCACATGGCTCAGCCAAAAGAAAAAAAAGAGAGAAATGAAAAAGGGGCCTTTGTTACAGGTTTGACAGACCTTAAGATAATATGAGGATATTAAGAACAAATTGATGACAATTTAAAAATTCAGATCATGTGAAAAATTCTTAGAATTTCCTGGCAGTGGATGCAGCAGACACACATCTCTGACTCTAGGGAGGGACAGACAACCAGTGAACAAAAACGTGTCAGCGGGTGAATCCTATGAAGAAAACTACATCAGGGTAAAGAGCAGAGGTGTGCAGAGCGGGAGGTACGAGCAGCACTTCACGCTGTCAGCTGCGTCAACGTGAGACGTCTTTATACCATGTTTTATGAGATGAGCCTGTGTGCTTGCTATCGTGGAGACTAGAGAAGAGAGGAGGCCTGAATCTCACGGCCCCCAGTCAGAGAGGGAAAGCTGCGGCTGGGATGCCGTCACCGGGAAGGAGAAGACAGTGAGGAGGAGCCGGGTGTGGGCTTAATGACTCCGAGGGCACTGGAAAACCACAGGCTTTGAAGGGGACAGATGTGACCCAATTTCCCTTTTTAAAAGTTCCTTTGGCTACCAGCGGGGAGACAGAGAGTAGCAGGGGGGCAGGGCAGGGGTGACCCCAGGAAGACCAGGGAGAGCCTTGGTTGCTCATTCTAGGAGGGAGGGAGCAACTGGCCCTAAGATAGGAAGGTGGGGTCTTTGTTCAGATGCTCAAAAAACTTGCAAGAAGTATCACCAAAATAGAATTAATAAACTAGCGTGAACAGTATGCAATCATTACTGCATATTTTCTGAAAAGAATTAAAAGTCCATCTCACTGGTGTCTGCTCTTGGAACCTGAACCTTTCACTTATCTGTGCCTTATTAAAAAAAAAAAAACAACCCAATGTCTACAGGGCCTGGTAGAAGGGCATTTCCCCAGTCTTTAGCCAAGAACGCCTCTGAAACAGGCGATGGGAGGGAAGCAGTTACAAGGCAGTAAAATATAAGCCATAGTGAAGGGAGCACAGGCATCTTGGAGGATGGAGATGGGCCATGACGGGATTTTCTGAGGGAGGTGACATCGAAGCTGGAATAAGAACTAGCCAGATGGAATAGGAAGGGCAGTCCCGGCAGAGGGAAACAGTGAGATAAAAGCCTGGCAGCAGGAGAGACCGGCATTCGAGTAATTGCATGTTCACTGGGGCAGGAAACACAGAGCTTGAGGTGGATGTTGGGTAGAGGCAGGGCCAGAGGCCATATCCTGCAGGGCCCGAGAGGCTGTGCCGGAGTGTAGACTTGGCCTGGTCAACGCGAGCCATGAAGCAGTACGCAGTCAGAGTTCCTTTGGGATCACTCTGGGACCTTCACGGAGAATGGACTGAATGAGGTAAGACAGACAGCATGGAGGTCCAAGAGAAGGCTTCCCTTCTGGGTGCGAACAGAGAAGATGGGGCCCCAGGAACCGAGAGAGGGGCAAATGAGAGGGGGTTGAGAGGGAGCTGGTGAAAGATGTGACTTTTGCCTTTGGAGCCTGCAGGACAGTGGGGGAGACAGTAAACATCTAAACCAGCATTTCTCAACCTTTTTTAAAAAAAATTATTGCCCCCCCAAGGAGTCTTTTTAGACATTTTTTAAAAATTGCACCCATCCATAACATTTTAATACCATAGATATACTGTGTATCTGTTTAGGTACTGTATACATTAAAAACAGTTAAGACTTTTTTGCCCCATCCTTACCCCCATTGCCCATACAGCTGAGAGGCAGTGAGGAAGAGAAACGGAGAGTGGGTAAGGGAGGAGGGGGATCAGGTCAGCCTGGGGAAGAACACAGAGAACCAGCAGGAACCTGGGATTCTGTTCTCAGTGTGGATGAGAAGTCACTGAAGAGCCTTAAGCAAAGGTGTAATATGACTAGTTTTCAGTTCCTAAATGTTCTCTCTGGCCACCGCACGGAGGCAAGGTAAGAGGGGATTCAGGGAGACCAGGGAGAAGGCTGGGGCAGGTATCTTGGCTGTGGAGGGGTGGAGGAGATGGCTGGACTAAAGCAGGGACTATGGAATGGGTAAGAGGGGAACACGTTCTGATGTTCTGGAAGCGGGATGCATGGTAAAGGTCTGCGTGGGGCTGAGGCTGACCCCAAGGTCTTTACTCTGAGCAGCTAGAAAGATGAAGGGGTGGGATGAGATGCTGAGCCGCTGTCTTACCTCTGCGGTAGAGGGTGTGTGTGTCGGCTGCACCTGCTCAGCACACTGCAGGAAGCGGCGCACATGTTCTGCGCAGTTGCCCACGGCTGCCTCGTTCTGTCTAAGACATTCCTCAAAGGCCTCAAAAGGCTCCGCACAGGCCTGGCGGATCTGCCGGATGACTGGGCTGCAGGGGCAGGGCATTTCAGGCCCAGGGAGACTTCCACCCCATTGCCCACCAAACCCCCCCTCCCCAACCTGCCCCGTACTTGCCCACACTCACTGGGCGGACGTGCACTGAGCAATGCTCATCTTAAGGTGGTGACAGTCTCGTTGCCATGACTCAGGCTTGGCTGCCACACACTGGCCATACTGCTCCAGCTCCCGGCCACAGTAGCGAGCAGTGATCTCCAGGGCTGCCTGCCTGTGGGACGTGACAGTCTGAGGATAATTCCAGGCAGTAGGCAAGAAAGGGAGTTCTGATCCGAGTCTGGGGTGTAGACTCACCCCAGAGTGAGTATACAGTATATATACTTTTAATGTATACAGTACCTAAACAGATATACAGTATACCTATGGGGTCTTGGGCAAATCTCAGAGTCTGAAGGGTCCTGGGATAAGGCCAGGGAGGTAGAGAGGTAAGGCATGAGCCTTGGGGGTTGTGGAGCAGGCTGGAAGCTTCTGGGGAGATAGTGGAGGTCCTGAAAAAAAGGTCTGATTATTCCAAGGCAGGCTGTGGAGGTCCTGGAAGAAGGGTCTGGGACTCAGGGCATCCCCCAGTTTAGGCTTGGGAATCATGCAGAGAAGGCTTAGGGCCTTAGAAGTAACACCTAGAGTTTTCCGAGAGAACCTGGGAGCCCTAAATGAGTTCGAAGGCCCTAAAAATGAGGGTTAGAGGTCCAAGGGGTGAGGTCTTCGGTCCTGGGGAAGGGTCTCTTGACCAGAGGGTCTTAGAGATGAGACCTGAAGACAGGGGTACTGAAAGTGAGACTTGAGGCCCTGGGGCAGGTTTGGGGGTCCTGGGGTGGGTCTCAGGGTCCTAGGGGCATGATCTGGAAGCCCTGGGTGAGGCTGGGGCTGTGGGGTAAATCTGGAGGGTCCTACAGATAAGCTCTTCAAGTTCTTGGGAACAAGGTCTGGAACTCCAGCGTGAGATCAGTGGTGTCTAAGAACAAGTCTGTGGGCCCTATAGGTGAGGTCTGAGATACTCGACAGACCCGGAAGTTTCAAAAGGTAAAGTCAGATGATCCAGGGGGAAGAACCTGGAGCTCTAAAAGGACGGCTCTAGGAGTCCTAGAGGTCCTGGGAGAAGTCTGGAGTCGTAGGGTTGCAGGGTCAGGGACGAGACCCGGGGTTTTGGGTGGCAAGTCTTCGGGTGTTGAGAGCCTGGACCTGAAAGTCCTTCCTTATCACCCGAAAGAGGGGCGGAGCCTAAACGCTCAGAGGGCGGGGCCTGAACACGCGGAGAATTGGGGCTCGTGAAGGACAGCGCTGAATCCTAAGGCTCGGATCTCCAGGGAACAGAGAGGCCAATCCTTCTTCCCGGAGTCCTGGCCTAAGTCCAGATCACTGGGGAAGAGAAAGAATACGGGGGCAGGTACGGGGTAGGGGCTCCCGCTACTCACATCTTGAGGCCGATGCCGGAGGAGGATCAATGAGGGAGAATAGCCCCGCCTTTTCCGGTATCAGGTTGTCATGGCGGCGCCCAGCCCAGCCCTCCTTGCCTCGTATTTTCCCGGTCGCAGAGCAGACAGGCAGCCCCGTTCCCTTTAGGCTCAACCCGTCATGGCGGCGCCCTACTTCTCCTTCCGGCCCCGACCTCTAATGGTGGCGCCTTGCGTAGCCACTTTCCGGCCCCAGCCGGCTCGGTACTTTGTCCCCTTCCATTTCCGGCTGGCCCTGGCGGCACCAGGAATTCACCGGAAGTGCTAGGAAGAATCGCGGTACCTCCGCTCTAAGGGGAGTCCGGCGCCGCCGTGCGCCGCTGCTGTACTTGGCCGCAGTCGCACGCGCCTTTAGCCGCCTTACTGGAGCTGGTGGCCAGCGGCCGCCGCTGCTGCGACCCCTCGACATGCTGCCGTTCGCGGCTTGGTTGGGCGCTCTGGCTGCGGGCTGCTGGGCGCCCGGACACGGAACCTGATACCTGATGCCCCTCTGCACGTTCTGCTCTGCGCGTGCGCTCACTAGCCCCTGGGGACGCTGGTTGTACGCGAGGCGGAGCGGGCGGGAAGCGGGTCACCCCGGGAGCAGGAGAAGGAGGCCTGGACCTCTCGTCTACTCAGCCTGGGTCACCCAGACCGTGTCCCCTACCCCTTGGCATAAATTATGAAGCCAGGACGGACGTGAGTTTTAGTCTTGGCTCCCTGCCACCTTGGGGAAGTTAGTTCTCTGTAATTCTTCATCATATGACAGCGTTTCCGCCTCCTCGGCTGTCTTCAGGTATGAGGCTCCGTGTGAGTATCCCTTGGTCAGATAACTGAGCGTCAGTCCTGCTGTCTTGTGTGCAGAGGTTTTTCCAGACCCAGGGTGAGCCAAAGTGAACATAAAATGTAGTTAATCATAGTGGCTTAGAGGAACAAGAGCCATTTGTGAGCAAGTGACAGTTGCTTGGAGTCTCCGTATGTTACCGAACTGAAACAGCACAGCTCAGATGGGACTGGACCCCATGGGCTTGGACTCGAACCCACTGTCTTTTAATGGAGATCGCACACCTGGTCTCAGGACTTAAGGAAGCTCAGGTTTTTTCTGTCTGGTTGCCGAAAGAATTCAGTGAGACACAAAGTGATAGGAAAGAAGTGGATTTATTTAGAGAGATACACTCCGTAAGCAGAATGCAATCCATCTCAAAAGGGGAGAGTGGCCCGGAAATATGGGGTGGTTAGTTTTTATCTACTGGGTAATTTCTTAGGCAAGTGGGAGGAGCATTCTAACTGCTTAGGGGAAGGGGCGGGGATTTCCAGGAATTGGGTCCCTGCCCACTTTTTGGCCTCCTGTGGTCAGCCTCAGAACTGTCCTGGCACCTGTGGGCGTGTCATTTGCATATGCTTGTGTATAATGAGGTTCAAGGTCTCCTGCAAGTTGAATCTTCCTCCATCTTGGGCCTAATCTGTTCTAGCCAGTTTTTTTCATACCTGCAACGGCTCTGTCATTCTTTTATTTTTTTATTTATTTGTTTTGGCCACGACACACAGCTTGAGGGATCTTAGTTCCCTGACCAGGGATTGAACCCGGGCCCAGGGCAGTGAAAGCACCAAGTCCTAACAACTGGACCGCCAGGGAGTTCCCAGGGAAAGGTTTTTAAAGACAGGGTGAGGGAGCGGGGTTGTGGCGTGTGTGATCAACTCCAGACATTCTTCTCATTGGCTGGTGGGAGTCAGCATCGTCAGCTTTCTGGTTCCAACCAGTCTGGGGTCTACGTGCCTCCATCTGGTGAGGGTCTCAGTATGTGCAAAACAGCTCAAAGGACACGGCTCAGAATATTATCTGTAGCCCCTGAGAAGCAGCTAAAGGGCCTTGACTTTGTTTAATGGCTAAACTATTATTATTTTGTCTTGTTTGAGTGTTTTCCTTTCTGCATTTTCTCATTTCTCTGATTAAATTTACTCTTTGGAACTCGGGGAAGGCCCAGGAGGCTAAAGTGTTTCTACAGACAGAAGGTAGGCAGAGGACATGGGGAGGAGGTTTGTTCTGGGAGGGCCCCAAAGGGTCCTGCTTGGTTGCAAGTGTGCTCGTCTGTAAAATGGGGAAGATAGCAGTGAAATTCTTCACATAAGACACAGTGTATGTGAGCGTTTTAGCATGGAGCCTGGAAGAGAGGAAGGAACAGCGTCAGCATCTCTTCTCTTTGGCTTCAAATGTAGACTAAATTCTCAGGTTTTCCCTTCCTGGGAGAGTGAAATCTTAACCTGTCCTATGCCCTCCCCCTGAGTCTTATCCCAAAATCCAGGTAATATGCTTCCTCCAGGGAAGGGTTTCAAACGTCTGACACTCATGCCTCCAGACTTCTAGTTGCCTTTTGGCCTGTGGCTCAAGAGTGTAACTAACTTCCTCTCTAGGAATCAAAGGTAAGGGAGACCCAAGTGACCCTAGGGTTTGGAGTGAAGCAGATCTGAGTTTGAACCTGAGAGCTCGGACAGAGTACTTCTCTCTGTGTTTCAGTTTCCTTGTAACAGATGTTTCAGGATTTCCTTGTGAGTAGAAACTGAGATGACATATGCAAAGCACCTGGTATGGAGCACTTTGTATTTTCTTTCTAGCCTTATCAGAGTTTGTTATGTTGACCTAAAACAAATAGGCTGCCAGTTGTCTCTCCAGCAAAAGTGGGTTTATTCGAGATCAGTAAAGAAATACAGTTAACAGGTCTGCAACCATAGCAAGCCAGGTGCAGGTCCCAGCCTAGCAAGGAGAGGAGAGCTCTTTTAAAGAGGGGAAAAGGAGATTGGGAGGACTGTAGTAAATAAACAAAGAGTCCATTGGAGGGATTGGGAGTTTGAAGTTTAGCGGCTTTTTATTGGCGAAGTCCTGACAGTCTCGTCGACTGAGTTCTTGCTAGGGAAGAAGAGTCTCTTCCTGTTGGGTTCAGTTATGTGTTAGGGTGTGAGTGCGCCCCCTTCTGACCTCCCGACTCTGTTTTAATTTTGGTTCTGTTTATTACTTGTTACAATTATTATTGTATATATGCGTTGGCTTATTTTCTGCCTACTTCAAAGCCCTGTGAAGCCCAGGAGAGAAGGGGCTGTGTATCTGTATCATGGTCACTGCTGGCTACCCCACAGCATGGGGCCTGGCAGAGTAGTAGTGGAATGAATGAAACAGCGTGCTCATAGGATTGCATGAGGATAATGATGAAATAAAATTGTTTTTAAGGCAGGACAAGAAAATATTTAAACATAAAATTCTCAAAATAAAAAAAGGAAAACAAAATTCTCTCTCTGCCCATTTAAGCCACTACCCCCTCCCTTTTATTGTGCATTGGGCATCTGCATTATACATCAACTAGATCCCGTAAGAAGACACAGAAATGCCTACTTGACAAAGATTAAAAAAAAGCTATTTCCTCCTGGCACCAGCAAAGTAACTCCTAGGAGATAACATTCGTTTCTCAATCCTGTAAGCAATCACAATGACCCACTACTCTCCTTGTTGGACTGTGTAAACTGTCAATATGTTACTTTGATGCATAAGCCTTTGTCTCAAAAAACTTATATAACTGTGCCTTGACCTCTAACAAGCAGAACAGTCCTCAGAAATTCCTGAAAGACTGTCTCCTGTTTTATAACCCTCAGGTTGGCTTGAGTAAAATTTTCCATGTCTTAGATTGACCACTGATTAATTTTTTGTTGACAGTAACATGAGATCCAGTTATTCACTGTTGACAAAAAACTGATCAGTTGATCTAAGAGAGAATTGGACATTTTTATTTTATTCTTAAAAAATATTTATTTATTTATTTAGGTTGTGCCAGGTCTTAGTTGCGGCAGGCGGGCTCCTTAGTTGTGGCATGTGGACTCTGAGTTGCGGCATGCAGGAGGGATCTAGTTCCCTGACCAGGTATCGAACCCGGGCCCCCTGCATTGGGAGCGTGGAGTCTTACCCACTGTGCCAGCAGGGAAGTCCCTGGAAAATTTTATTCGAGCCAAATTTGAGGATAATAACCTGGGAGGAGCATCTCAGAAAGTTCTGAGAACTGTTCCACCCTTTAGAAGTCAAGACACAGTTTATGTAAGTTTTTTGAGACAGAGGGCTGTACATTAAATGATGTATTATTGACAGTTTACATAATTCCAGATTTGAGCACCATCACAGTGGGTCATGTGACCCTTTATAAGATCAAGAAGGAACGTAATTTTTTAAGGAGTTGTCTGTTTATGCTAGGAGAATGTTGCTGTTTATGGTTGAGTAGGTATTTCTGCTGAGCGGGGAGGTTTGGTCAATGTATAACGCAGATACACAATGCACAGTACAGTGGGGAGAGGGGAGGCCAAAGGGCAGAGAAGAATTTTTATGTTCACATTTTTCTTGGGCTTCCCTGGTGGCGCAGTGGTTAGAATCCGCCTGCCAGTGCAGGGGACCTGGGTTCTATCCCTGGTCCAGGAAGATCCCACATGTCACGGAGCAACTAAGCCCATGAGCCACAACTACTGAAGCCCACAAGCCACAACTACTGAGCCCACATGCTGCAGCTACTGAAGCCCGCATGCCTAGAGCCTGTGCTCTGTGACGAGAAGCCACCGCAATGAGAAGCCCGCGCACCACAATGAAGAGTAGCCCCCACTCACCGCAACTAGAGGAAGCCCGTGCACAGCAACAAAGACCCAACACAGCCAAAAAAAAAATTTTTTTTTCTTGTCATAAATATGAGTTTTATTTCGCACACTAATATGATACTTATTAAGTGCCATATATGTGCTGGGAACTGTTCTGCCAGCTGGGGAGGCAGCAGTGACTAAAACAGACAAACATTTATACTGATACAAAGTTAAAGGAGACAATTCAGGTGATACAAATTTTAACACTTAGTGAAGCAGACAGTCTCCAGAGAACCACAAAATGGGGTGGAAGGCAGGAGGCTTTTATAGGATGAAGAATAAAGAACAAGGAAGAGAGAAACAAAATATCTGATAGGCTCGGGCCACATATTCAACCTTGTTTGAGGTGAGAAGGAAGAAGGAAATAAGCCCAGAGTTGGCTTGGCATTTGGGGATTGGCTAACTGGACATACTGTGCTTCTGGTCAAGTGGAGCATTACAGGGATATGAAAGTTACCTAAGTTTCGGTTTGCAGGCCTGGCACCCAGGGCTGCATTGGCTCTATCTTGAGCCTGTAAAGTTTGATTTCAACAGTACCAGCGTGGAACTTAACATTCTAGTGGGAGAAACAGTCATCACAGTAAATAAGAAAAGCAAATACTGGGCTTCCCTGGTGGCGCAGTGGTTGAGAGTCTGCCTGCCAATGCAGGGGACGCGAGTTCGAGCCCTGGTCTGGGAAGATCCCACATGCCGTGGAGCGGCTGGGCCCGTGAGCCACAATTACTGAGCCTGCGCGTCTGGAGCCTGTGCTCCGCAACAAGAGAGGCCGCGATAGTGAGAGGCCCGCGCACCGCGATGAAGGGTGGCCCCAGCTTGCCGCAACTAGAGTAAGCCCTCGCACAGAAACGAAGACCCAACACGGCCATAAATTAAAAAAAAAAAAAATCATTTCTCAGTTTGAAATCAAAATAACTGATTAACTTGTCTCTCTCTCACTCTCTGCATAACTCAATCCACCACACTGCTGCCAAACTTATAAAAAAAAATTAAAAAAATAAAAGAAAAGCATATACGAAATGAGTGATGAATGCTAAAGAGGATGATCAAACTGGGAAGGGAATGAGAAGTGTTGAGAGGGTGACAACTTTCTCGGTAGAATGTCCAGGGAAGGTGTGATGATATGATTATAATAAACATATATTTGGTCTTCATCCACTGTTCAGCACAGAGCGCCTGAAATCCTTGGAATTTCCTACGAAATGAGAGCAACAAAGGTGTCTTTTGTTATGTTAATGAGGTGACTTTGGGGCCACACCTAAGGATGGGGGCTGGTTGCTAGGAGAAACAACCCTGTGATTAGATGGTTGGAGCTTTCAGTCTCACCCTCCTGACTTCTGGGGAGAGGGAAGGGGCCAGAGGTTTAATCAATTATATATGGCCAGTGATTTAATTACTCATGCCTATGTAATGAAGCCTCCATAAAAACCCAAAAGGAAGGGGTTTGGAGAACTTCCAGGTTGATGAACACGTGCAGATGCGGGAGAGTGGCCTGTCGCAGAACTTGGAAGCTTCATTCAAGCCCTTTCCCCATACCTTGCCCTATGCACCTCTTCCATCTGGCTGTTCTGAGTTATATCCTCAGTTATATCCTTGGTCATATAGCAAGTAAAATGTTTTTTTCTGAGTTCTGTGAGCCGCTCTAGCAATTTAATTGATCAAAAGGAGGGGACTGTTGAAACCTCCCATCTGTAGCCATTTGGTCAGAAGCACAGGTGACGACCTGGACTCAGGATTGCCCTCTGAAGTGTGTGTGCGTACGGGGGGCAAGGGAAGGCAGTCTTGTAGGACTGAGCCCTTAAGCTGTGGAATCTGATGCTATCTCTCGGTAGATAGGGAAACTCTGCCCCAGTGGGTTAACAGAAACTGGTGACTAACAGAAATTCTTGAGCTTGTCTTACAGAACAGCAGGTAAGGAAACAGCTTTTTAAAAAAGTTTGCGTGGGGCTTCCCTGGTGGCGCAGTGGTTAAGAATCCACCTGCCAATGCAGGGGACACGGGTTTGAGCCCTGCTCCGGGAAGATCCCATATGCCGCAGAGCAACTAGGCCTGTGAGCCACAACTACTGAGCCTGCGCTCTAGAGCCTGCGAGCCACAACTACTGAAGCCCGTGTGCCTAGAGCCCGTGCTCCTCAACAAGAGAAGCCACCGCAATGAGAAGCCTGCGCACCGCAACAAAGAGTAGCCCCCACTCTCAGCAACTAGAGAAAACCCGCGTGCAGCAAGAGACCCAACATAGCCAAAAATAAGTAAATAAAGTAAATAAATTTAAAAAAGTTTGTGTGCCCAACACACAGTGAGGCTAAATGAACTGAAACATCGAAGTTCAGAGCAAAGAAAGGTTTACTGCAGGAACAAGCAAGGAGCACGGTGCCTTGTGCTCAAAAACCCCTAACTCCCCAATGGTTTGGGGGGAAAAGTTTTTATATTGAAAATTTGGGTTGAGGGCTGCAGGGTGTGTGACTTCCTTCTGATGGAACTTTTAGTTCCTGCTTTTGCCCCTTCTTTTTTGCTTGCTTGTTTGTTTGCTGCACTGTGTGGCTTGTGGGATCTTAGTTCCCTGACTAGGGATCAAACCCAGGCCATGGCACGAGTCTCAACCGCTGGACCGCCAGGGAATTCCCCTGCTTTTGCCCCTTCTTAAGTGATTAATTGCTTGAGTCTCTTTTCTGAAACTTGAGAAACTAAGACGGAGGTGGGGGAACATGGAGGGGCCTGCAACTGGGACGGCCCTGCAGGGCTCCGCTCAATTTCATTAAGACTGGTTGAGACCACTGACCCTAAAACTGGGCCTGCACAAGTGTCGGATGAATGACTTTTTGATATCAGAGCTCTGGAAACTCCACCCTTAGATCATGCTAATGATCTGCACTATCTTTGGAACATGGATCTCATGAAGAAGCATGTAATTCAGATATGCCTGAGCAGAACACCTCACTTTTCCCTACCTGCAGCCACCCCTTCCCCATGCCTAAGGCCACCCTGCTTCTTTTCTTTTTTTTAAATTAATTTATTTAGTTAGTTATTTTTGGCTGTGTTGGGTCTTTGTTGCTGCGTGCGGGCTTTCTAGTTGCGGCGAGCAGGGGCTACTCTTTGTTGCGGTGTACAGGCTTCTCATTGTAGTGGCTTCTCTTGTTCTGGAGCATGGGCTCCAGTCGCGCAGGCTCAGTAGTTGTGGTTCGCGGGTTCTAGAGCGCAGGCTCAGTAGTTTTGGTGCACAGACTTAGTTGCTCCGTGGCATGTGGGATCTTCCCGGACCAGGGCTCAAACCCATGTCCCCTGCATTAGCAGGCGGATTCTCAGCCACTGCACCACCAGGGAAAACCCTTTTTTTAAAAAATTTATTTACTTTATTTTATTTATTTTTGGCTATGTTGGGTCTTTGTTGCTGCGCGTGGGCTTTCTCTGGTTGTGGCAAGTGGGGGCTACTCTTTCATTGTGGTGCGCGGGCTTCTCATTGCGGTGGCTTCTCTTGTTGCAGAGCACGGGCTCTAGGCGCACAGGCCCCAGTAGTTGCAGCACATGGGCTCAGTAGTTGTGGCTCGCAGGCTCTAGAGCACAAGTTCAGTAGTTGTGGCACGTGGGCTTAGTTGCTCCATGGCATGTGGGATCTTCCCGGACCAGGGATTGAACCCGTGTCCCCTGCATTGGCAGGCGGATTCTTAACCACTGCACCACCAGGGGAGTCCCACCCTGCTTCTTTATCCCATAAATATCCCTTTGAGGAGGCAGATCTGAGACTTGTTCTGCCATCTCCTCGCTTGGCTGCCTTGTGAGTAAACTCTTTGCTGCAAACCTCGGCATCTCAGTGCTTGGCTTGCTGCGTGTTGGGAAAATGAACCGAGCTTGGTAACAATAGGATCAGAATTCAATTGAATCATAGGACACCCAGCTGGTATCTGGAGAATTGCTTGGTGGTGGGGAACACTCCACCCTTTGGAATTGGGTGCAGAACTTTAGAAGACCTCCCTGAGAGGGTACCATTGAGCAAAGGCCTAAGAGGGTGAGGGAGGGAGCCGCAGGGACAAGTGTCCCAGGCAGAGAGAACAGCCAATGCAAAGGCCCTTACCTGAGGTGGGAACATGCAGGATACATTCAAGGAACACGAGGACAGGCCAGTTTAGCTGGAGTAGAGGAAGCCACGTGGCGAATGATTAGGGAGATAGGGCAGCAGCAGGAGGCTGGATGGGTGAGACCTTACAGGCAATTATAAGGACTCTGGCTTATACACTGAGTGAGATGGTGAGTGGGGCCCTGGATTCTGCTTTTAGTGCACTTCCCAAGGTAAGTCTACCCATAATAGTGTTTGAGGCTTCAGTGAGAAGCCAGAGAGGCAGAAAGGAAGCCCCTCCTTTAGGCCAGTTCATCTAGAACGGAGGTCCTAGTATTGCTGCCCTCTGAGGAGTGTCCTAGAAGCAGAAACACTCAAAAACAGATATACAAAAACACAACTCACCCTTGAATTAAAGATTCATTTAGGTTGGGCTTCCCTGGTGGCGCAGTGGTTAAGAATCTGCCTGCCAATGCAGGGGACATGGGTTCGAGCCCTGGTCCGGGATGATCCCACATGCTGTAGAGCAGCTAAGCTGGTGCACCACAACTGCTGAGCCCGTGTGATGCAACTACTGAAGCCCGCGTGCCTAGAGCCCGTGCTCCACAACAAGAGAAGCCACCACAACGAAGAGTAGCCCCTGCTTGCCGCAATTAGAGAAAGCCCACGCGCAGCAACGAGGACCCAACGCAGCCAAAAATAAATAATAACAAGAGAGAAGCCCGAGCGCCGCAACAGAAAGATCCCGCATGCCACAACGAAGAGCCGATGCAGACAAAAAAAAAAATTCCATCCTCGACTCCAGCTTCTGGATTCCAGCCGTTTGCCAGTCTAGGCAGGGCCGGGAGGCCTGGAGGAGGCTATACCTGTAGGTTCCTGCCGTGCTCTCAAGCCTGTATTAAGGTGCTGGGCAGGGGAGGATTTGGGGAAGAGGTGGAAGCTGTGGCTGTGTCCTAGAGAAGCTACAGAAACAGCCTTCCTGAGTGATGGCGGACACGCTGCAGGTGAAAGGAGGACGCGGTGCCCTCGTGAGGCCGGACTCGGACTCTTCTGCCCCCTGGGAGCAGGGGAGCAGCTCCCTCCTGGGGACCAGTCTTAGACAAGACCTTGGCCACCCACCCAGGGCAACTCCTTTCCTCACGCACTGGGCTGGGAGCTGCTGGGGCTCCCGTGGGCCTGACCCCCTCCTCAGCACTTCCCGGGCCTTCGTTACCCGCTGCAGGTTCACGGGGTGCGAGGCTTAGAAGAGGTGCAGTTTCACAAGCTGCAGCTGATGAATGGGTCCCAGTGCCCAACTCCTTTCTCCAGGTCCTCCAGAGCTGTGGGCCAAAAGGAGGCCAAAGGAGGCGCACAGAAACCGGTCACAGATGCAGGGCATTGCCCTTTTTTTTTTTTTTTTTTTCTTTTTTTTTGGCCGTGCTGCAAGGCTTGCAAGATCTTAGTTCCCTAACCAGGGATTGAACCTGGGCCCTTGCCGGTGAAAGTGCAGAGTCCTAACCACTGGACCGCCAGGGAATTCCCTCTGCTTTGCCTTTAAAGTGCATTCGATGTTTCAAACAGAACTTGGCACCTCATGGGAAGGAAAAAGGAAGCATGGGAAGGGTTAATTAGGTTGTTTGGTTCTCTGACAGCCAGTCTGGGCCCCTTCACCTGCCCCTCACTGATCCCAAGGGAGGTACCTAAATTTCACATTTACAGCCCATGCTATTCAACGGTGTGCTCCACCAGGCACTGCGCTTCGGCTGGGTAAGTTTCCTGAGGTTGTTGAACAGTCTACCACAAACTAGGTAGGCAGAAATGTGTTCTCTCACAGTTCAGGCCAGAAGTCCAGAATCAAGGTGCTGGCAGGTTGATTCCTTCAGGAGACTGGGAGAATCTGTTCCAGGCCTGTTTCCAGCTTCTGGTGGTTGCCGGCAGTCCTTGGCCCTCCTCGGCTAGTAGACACATCATTGCAATCCTGTGACGTGGCCTCTTTTACCACAAGACAGATGGGAAGGAGTCACAAGTGGCTTCTCATTAGGAACGTAGATAAAAGCAAGCTCGTATCTTGACTGCCAGAGGGATTGAGTGCTGTGAATCTACCCCATAGATTTGTCTTTGTCTCCGAGTGGGCTGGGCCTGGAGGTCTGACTTCTGGCAGGACCCAGGGATGGGTACTGCCAGGAACCAAAATCTGTCATTCAATTGTGTATTTACTTCTTTCATTTAAGGTACTCATAATAAATTCTTTAATTATGCAGCACTTTATTCATGATTATAAGTAACTTATTCAGTTTTACGTTTAGCTCTATCTTCCCATTGAAGATATTTTTCTACGCTTTTCATAGAGTTGCATAACATTAATTCAATCTTTTGAGTATATTTTTCCTTTTAGATTTTTTGCTTGTTCTCCTATTCTTCATTTGAGATTATATATCTATATATATTTACACATGAATTTCACACACACACACACAGATCTTGTATATACCATTCTTACTTGAGTAAATACATTCATTTGGGTTCACCAACACTCCATTCACAGAGATACAAATCATCATTCAGTGCTGCATATGGCAGTTTGTTTCAGCAGACACCCATTTGTTCTGCCAGCAATCCATGCACAGGGGAAAACCTTTCAGGCTCATTTCTAAATCCTTCCTTTTAATAGGTACAATTGCTCATATTCTCATACTCCAGATACATCATTTGTGTTCACAAACACTTCACTTATAGATAAAAACACATCACTCATTAGATACTCGTTGTTGTTATACCAACATTCAACTCAGAGATAAGTAACCTATCATTCAGTGTTGTGTACACCACTTTTCTTTGAGTAGATATATTCCTTTCCATTCTAACCACATTTTATTCCAGGGATTCACAATATGCATTGTATATAGGTGTTTTCTTTCTGTAGACACCTTCTTTGGTTTCTGTTTTCTACCAACATTCCATGTATAGATATATTTTGCATCATTCTCTTTTGTGTATAAATCCTTCCTTTCAGTAGTTACATTCATTTAGATTCATAAACTCTTCATTCAGGGAGATATAAAAGTATAATTCAATTATGTACATGGAAATGTCTTATGTTAATATATTATTGTTCTGCCGACATTCCATTCATAGAGATACACAGCATATAATTGTGTGTATAGTTTTTCCCATTCTACAATAGTTTATTCTAAAAAATACCATTCATTCTTATGTTCAGGTATTTCCTTTGAGTAGATAATTTTGTTTTATACAAACTGTCCATTCATAGATATACTTCGTATCATTCCGTGTTGAGTATAGCTCTTTGTAGATACATTTTTGTTCTAGTCACATATAGAATTCAGTCTTGAGTTGTATTTTTCTATGTGTTTTAGCAGCCATTCACTCATAGACATGTTGCACATACCACTCAGTTTTATTGCTCTTTCCTTCAATAAATAATACATTATTTTTTGTTATACCAAGACCCAGTTTCTAGAGACACATATCAATCTTTTGAACAGCTGTTTTTATGGGGCGATATATTCATCTGTGTTCTATCCATAGTCCATAGGGTAGATATCAAGTTCAGTGTTCTTACCATAAAAACACCAAGAAACAAAACAGAAACAACAACCCAAAGGAGCACAAGGAAACTTTTGGAGGTGACATTTATTACCATGATTGTGGTGATCATTCACAAGTGTATGCATATGTTCAAACCCACCAAATTATATACATTAAATATGTGCATTTTTTGGTATAACCATTACACTTCAAAAAAGCTGTTAAAAAATTTTCTACCTTTGTTTTTACTTCAAGAAAATACAAAATTACATATGTATGGCTTACATTGTTTATTTATATTGGACTGCTCTGCTCTACATGGACAAATAAATGTTTGACAGTCACTGCCTGCTGAAAGCAGGATATGAAGAACCTGGGGGTGGAAAGACTTTTCCCTGAATATCCTATTTATCAGTGTATCATTTTTAAAGAACAACAAATATACTGAAAATCATCTTCAGTAGTTACTATACCAGAGCAACTCATAAACTCTGCATTCTTAGTTGCCAGGTTTTGGTTGAGAACTCTTAACCTTGAAAAACTCCAGAGTAACTATTAACAGCTTCAGTGAACTAAAGTTACATTTTGTTTTAATCTGATAGCAATCTTGACCCAAAAGGCCAGCCTCAAGTTAAACGATATCCAGTTTCACTTTGATGTTCATAGCTGCCAGTTCAGCTACAAAATACCGAAAGACGTAAGGCACAGAAACAGTGTCGATGGTGTCACTGCGATTACACAGAGTACAGTTGTACTTCCTGTTGCGCATGGCGGACCACGATGGGGGCGGCTTCTCCAACAGCGGGGAGAGCAAACTACCACACTTCACACACACGTGGGCTACAGACCGATCCGAGCAGTTGAAGAGCCGGTCGTGAAGGAGAAAAGACGTACCATGAGCTAAAAGAGCATCCCGCTCCATCTCCCCAAAACGGATTCCACCCTGGACATTTCTTCCCCCGATAGGCTGGTTAGTGACTTTGTCTCTGGCTCCTGTTGTCCTAACTTGGAATTTGTCTGAGACCATGTGGCGTAAGCGTTGGTAATAAACCACACCTATGAAGATGTCTGCATCCAGCTCTAGCCCACTGATGCCACTGTACAACCTCTCAGTGCCATAGTAGTTGTAGCCAGCAGCCTTCAACATCCCACCAAAGTATTCCAGGGCCGAGTTCTCCTCTGAGAAGATGAAGGGCGTAGCATCATGGCAGAGGCCATGTAGAGCTGCAGACTTCCCTGCCATACTCTCAATCAACATACCGATGGTCATGCGGGATGGAAAACCATGAGGATTGAACAGAATGTCTGGAACCATCCCGCTCTCAGTGAATGGCATGTCCTCAACTGGCCACAGTCTGCTCAAGATGCCCTTCTGCCCATGACGACTGGCAAATTTATCCCCGATAGTTGGGTTCCGAGGGACTCTCATCGTGATGCAAACGCACTTGAATTTGCCATTTCCAGTGTCATTACTGCACACTTTGATGTTATCCACAATACAATTTTCTTTACTCCTAGGAAAAAATAAACCAGACAAAATGTCAAAATGTATAGAGATACTAAGTTTTACTGATATATTTAGTGCTTCATGAAGGATATTTGCAAAACTTATTCTCACCTCTATTCTCCAAATACAAATAGAGCTGGTATCCCTAAAAGTATTTATGAATAGGGCTACTGATTATGTTCACTATAGAAGTGTGTTCATCTGAAAGAATACTAGCAAGAAAGGCAGCTGAAGACCTACTACTGAAACCAATTTTACAGTTGTAAAATAAGCTTAAAAATTTTATTTTTAGTAAGAGGTATAATGAACTCAACATTTTAGCTAGGAAACACTACTAACAACATGTCTGAGAGAGATGCTCAAGTTTGAATAATATAGTTTTAAAATAAATCACAGATAACTGATCAATTTTAGTAGACTGACAAGAAAAGTAGAAAAACAAAGGCAGTACAACAGACCACAGAACTTTGTCTCATTTAAGAAATGTCCATTCAGTTAATAACTAAGCTACCACTTACATTTCCTCCAAAAATTCTCCTGTTGAAAAATAACTTTCATTGACCTCCAGCAATCTCACTGAGAAACAGCCTTTAACAAATAGCACTGGTTACACGAACTTACTTATAGTACGTCACAAAGCTTTCCCCAGTGTTGAGGTTCAGGTAGCTGTAATATGGATCTCCATACTGCAGCTGTGCTCCAATAAATGGCAATCCGTCATCATCCAACTTCTGCAGAATCCGTGGGTCACCAGGTTTGACTCCAAACACCAGACTATCATCTCCTTGTTTGATTTTTTCAGACAGATCTATACACTCAGACTTGTAGACACTTCCATGGGCAAAGCCTCGTTCCCAAGAGGCCTTATTCACAATCTGTGAAGTCAATCATTAAGAGACTGAGACCAAATGAGAGTTTTCAAAATAAAGCCGGTTAGAATTACAACTGGTTTAGGCATTCGATTTTAAAACTATCCACATTTCCTAAATCACCTATGCTAACTATTAAAATCCAGACACATATAAAGGTAGATATTTCCAAGACTACTTTACATTCATTTGACATCTACTTATACTATGCACTCAAATAGGCAGGCTATATGCATATGAATATTTAGTGATACCCCTCAAGGCTTGTCACTTTTAACTTAGACCAGGAATTAACTATTTAACAGAATAGTCACGCACCAAATACTAGGCACTTGGGCACGCAAGAAATACTCCTTCAGTGATCTGATGGTAAACAAAAAAGTTAAAAACGAAAAAGGATGGAACTACATCTCTTGGTAAAACTTACCATGGCATCTTCCATATCATAGCCAGTGTAAGAAATAACAGCAACAATGGCATTTGTCCCAATTGGATAGTTATCCATGTCATAATAATCATACATGTATGGTCTCACTAAAGGGCTTTGTGGAGTCTGAAGACGATACAGTTTATTATCTGACCGGGCTTGAAAAGTGAGGAGTGGAAAGCCCATAGTCTGCTTACCTACAAAGGGAAAAAAATTAGCATTTCGGTTTTTCCTCCTTGATTATAAAGGTGACATATAAAATTGGAAACTAAATATTCATCATAGGGGAATGAATAAATAAATTAATCATGCTGGTTATGTTTACTACAGACTAATACTTGGGGTGAAAATGAAGTAGACAAATGCGTATCAACGTGACCCATGAAAACAATGCTGAATGAGAAAAAGTACAGAATGACATTTAATATGATGCATTCATGTACATTTGCCACACAGCCCAAACAATTCTAGACCTAGTTTATGGACGCACATGTAATATAATAAAAGCATAAAAAGGGGATGTAAAGGATATATACAAACTACAGGATATTACTACTACTGGGGGGAGAGATGGAGTGACAGAAACTATTATCTAATTAGATTACTTTCTTACACACAGACACACAGACACAGTAAGATGTTGGTATTTGTAAATTGTGCATAGTGAGGTAGGTACAGGGGGCAGGTAAGACGCTTCTTTGTACTATTACCTTACAGTACAGGGAATCAATTCAAAACAAAATGATTTTAAAAACTAAAATAATATATACACAGGGGAATTTTTTTAAAAAAGGGAGACTTCCAGTTTCCAGTATAGAGAGCTACTCCTACAATATCACCCCCAACATGTAAGTATAAAATCCAGAAAAGAAAATCAACTGCATACATATACACACTACCTGAAAGCACTGAAATGTAATAAAAAATAGAAATTAGAGAGGGATTAACATTTGGACAAAAGGAACTTCAGAGTGAATTTCCAGTTTTTTCAGTTTTTAATGTCTTGTTTCTTGTTTTTAATTTTTTGCCTGATGGCTCAGTCAGTGTAGTGGCTAAAGCTCGAAACCCACAGTCTTATTGGCTTGAAGAATCAAGGAACAGAGTTCAGAGCATGACAGCAATTGGAAATGTAAGGGGGGAAATTTCAGAAAGGAGAGAACCATAAAGGGGGAGGCTTACATTCTGCATATAAACTTGAGTCCAAATCTTTGGTGGACTCCATCCAGCACTATGTGTGGTGGGACAGACATGAGCAGCCTACCTAAGGCTAAAGCGTGCACTTCAACAGCTGCTCAGCTAGCTGCCAGTAATCTAAAAACCAGCCCTCTTCCGAGGAACAGAATAGAATCTAGTCTTTACAACATATTTTCCGTCCACAATCCAGTCCAATATTATTAGACGTACAAAGAAACAGGAAAACATGCCCAAGACTCAAGAAAAATGCAATCAATCAATGGAGACTGATCCTGAGATGACCCAAATGTTGGAATTGGCAGACAATGATTTAAAAATACCTGTTATAACTATGCTCATGTAATGGAAAATATGTTCACGATGAATGAAGATAAGACTCTCAGATAAAACAGAAACTATAAAATTGAAACAAATGGAAGCTCTAAGCTAAAAAATTAAGTTTCTGAAATAAAAATGCACTAGATGACAGTGAACATGATAGATCAATAAAAATGATCCAATCTGAAGAAGAAAAAAAGATTGAAAAAAGAGAACAAAAATCCAGTGGCTTATGGGACAATACTAAAAGGCATAACATATATGATGCATAACTGAAGTCTCAGGAGATGAGAGAATGAGGCAGAAGCAATAGTTTTAGAAATAATGGCAGAAAACCATACAGATTTAATTTTTTAAAACAGATTTAAGGGACTTCCCTGGTGGCACGGTGGTTAAGAATCTGCCTCCCAATGCAGGGGACACGGGTTTAAGCCCTGGTCCGGGAAGATCCCACATGCTGTGGAGCAACTAAGCCCATGCGCCACAACTACTGAGCCCATAAGCCTAGAGCCTGTGCTCCACAACAAGAGAAGCCACCACAATGAGAAACCTGCGCATTGCAACGAAGAGTAGCCCCCACTCGCTGCAACTAGAGAAAGCCTGCGCGCAGCAATGAAGACCCAACGCAGCCAAAAAAAAAAAAAAAAAATACAATCCCTTTTCTTCTGTGACTACCACCACCTTCCCCTCCACCTTACCCATCTGGCACTGGTACATGTTTCTCGGACTCTGGTTGTGATCAGAGAAAGGGATGAAGCTGGCGATTACACTCAGCAGGCTGTGAGGGAAGAGCTCCTGGTGGGTGGTAACTCCAGCCAAAACCTCATCCTCAAAGACAGCAACGTTCATGAAGATCTGGAAAAGAGGAAGGACGAGGAAGTTCAGGGCACAAAATAACTGTGACTGCTGACACGTATTAGCTCTCTCTCTCAGAGTTCAGTTCTCACAGGCTTGAAAGAAAAACTTCTCACCCAGCATCATGAACACTGAAGGGATCCACAGTTAGAAATACCACACGCCTTACACACTTCATTCTAAATCTACCCTTGTCCAATTGTGAAGGGAGATAGGAAGGAGGAAATTTTTTTTAAAGTAGCACAAAGCCCAGAGTTTTGCAACTGCAGAAATGTAGGCAAAGATTGAGAGTGATTCTAACGGAATGTTTCAGTCTCACCACCCGAGGCAGAGCTGGCTGCCAAGGAACGTGTTGAGCGGGATGGGAAAGGCAAGTAATGCGACTGCCAACCCTCTCTCAAGTTTGATGAGCATGAAAACTGCTTCATGCTGGTCACAGAAGAGGCAGAAAATAAGCTTTGACTTTCTCTCAAATGCCCCAACTGTAATTATAACAGTAATACTTTTAAAAAAGAAATAGTTACTAAGTCTCTGAAAGTTGCATACTATACAATCACACATAGTCTATGTACCTGTTCCATAGTTCCAATTAGTTCTTCTTTGCCCAATTCCAAGTTCTGCACAGGCCGCACCAGTCTACAAGGAGTGGTAAAAAGGTACAATCCTGGGTACAGACTTGGTTTTCCTGTCATTGGGATCAGGACCACCTCCATCCAGGGAGGAATTCTTTTTTCTCTCAAAACCTGTTTTCAATTAAAAAAAAAAAGAGTTCAATTAAGAAGAAATGAAGTGGGCTTCCCTGGTGGCGCAGTGGTTGAGAATCTACCCGCCAATGCAGGGGACACGGGTTCGAGCCCTGGTCTGGGAAGATCCCACATGCCGCGGAGCAACTAGGCCCGTGAGCCACAACTACTGAGCCTGCGCGACTGGAGCCTGTGCTCTGCAACAAGAGAGGCCGCGGTGGTGAGAGGCCCGCACACTGCGATGAAGAGTGGTCCCCACTTGCCACAAGTAGAGAAAGCCCTTGCACAGAAACGAAGACCCAACACAGCCAAAAATAAATAAATAAATAAAAATTAAAAAAAAAAAAGAATAAATGAAGTATTTTACATCTATCTCCCCTACCACCCAGGAGGTGGGTATAGTGGAGAAGCAGATCAAATATGAAAAGCAACATCTTTAGAATTAAATCAGTTTTGCAGGTAACAAACCTAGTGCCCTGCCAGTCTCAACCCCACACAGATGGCCATTCGCCCCATATCCAGAGTTGGCA